>NC_086452.1:214720390-215066223 GCF_028390025.1 Pseudophryne corroboree
CAGTAGGATAACTGGAATTAGACGGCAGTTTCACAGGATTTATATGACAGTATCACAGGAATTATACGCCAGTATTCCGAGAATTATATGTCAATATCACAGGAATTATATGGCAATGTCACAGGAATTATACGCCAGTGTCAAGGGAATTATATGGCAGTTTCACAGGAATTATACGCCAGTATTCAGAGAATTATACGGCAATATCACAGGAATTATACCGTAATATTATAGGAATTATACGCCAGTATTCCGAGAATTATACGGCAATATCACAGGAATTATATGCCAGTATCACGGGAATTATATGGCAATATCACTGGAATTATACGGCAATATCACAGGAATTATACGCCAGTATGACGGGAATTATACGGCAATATCACAGGAATTATACGCCAGTATCACGGGAATTATACGGCAATATCGCAGGAATTATACGCCAGTATCACGGGAATTATACGGCAGTAACACTGGATATATGGCAGCAGAGGACACCACCACTGTGACTGGTCACTGGACTGATGCTGCACAAGACACTACCCCTGATCTGATGCAAGACAACACAGCAAAAATGCAAGGGACTTATACAGCAGCACTGGGGACATATAGCAGCAGAAGACACCAACACTGTGACTGGCTGGACTGATGCAGCATAGACACTGACTACACTGGACTGGACTGAGCAGCACAACACAGCACTAGACTCGCCACCCCACTTTCCCGCCCCCACACAGACACTGAGGACGGAGACACGTCCTCTCACTACACTCTCCCGAGACTGGAGTGAAAATGGCCATGACGCGCGGCTCTTTAGCTCCTTATATGGAATCCAAATCCCGCGAGAATCCGACAGCGGGATGATGACGTTTTGCTCGTTCGGGTTTCCGAGTCAGGTGGGAAAACCCGAGCTTGGCTCGGATTCGGACTCGGAACCGGACTCGAATGGTGAAGTTCGGTACGGTTCGGTTCTCTGAGAACCGAACCCGCTCATCTCTAGTTATAAGACATAATGATCCCTATGGCTACATGCATTTAAAATAATGTTTCTCATGGCCACTTACAGTATATGGAACCTCGTGTAAAGCACAATACATGAACAAATTCTGCAAAGTATAAGAGTCTTTTCTTCAACAAGTAGATCTTACTAACTTTGGTGATTATTTACATTTGGATGTAAGTCATTTTTATGACACGCTTCTCAGATGTAGCAGTACACGTCTGCACCACTGATAGGTGTTACTTTCACATCTCCCTGAAATGCTTTTTCAAAAGTAGGCAAGTATGATGTATATATAAGTGCTGTTTTCAGAAAAATTACATGTTTAGGGCCTCATATTGCATTAGATGCATATGTGCAATAAGCAAACACAGAAAACAGCACATGCAATCAAAACATACAGTACTTAAATGTGTATGGTGATTAGGAAACATCTCAGTTTCAAGAAGCAGGTATAAATGTTTGTAAACGTACACGCAATAGTGTAGACATGTGGTTTGACTCTAGTAGTAAATGCACCATCACCCTATTAGTACACAATGTATAACGAAGCATGATATACTGAATAGTATCTTGTATAACCTGGGCAGAGTCAAGGTCCGCAGAAGCATGATCGGAACGTCAACTGTCAGTGCAGTGCTATACGCTGGATGGAAGTCCAGCTGCACTAAGTGAGTTTAATAATTCCACTCATACTGTATAGTCATTTTGGACGGGTTTGTATTGGGTGACCGGTGGTTGGATGACCGGTGGTTGGGAGACCGGCGATCACCATACCGACGCCAGGATCCCATATGTCAGATAGCCAGCAGGGGGAGGGGGGGCTGTCGGCCAGCCAACAAAGCCCCTTGCAGGCTTGCTGCGCTTGCCACAGGTTCTATTCCCACGCTATGGGAATAGTCCCTGTTGCTTGGCAGTCAGTGTTCGAGATGCCGTCACTGGTATTGTGACCGCCGGTCACATAACCGCATCCCTTTTGAACTTGAGGAGCGTGCACACTGGAAGCGTCTGGTTGTTTATTTATTGTTCCTCTCCCTGATGTTAGATCGAGACCATACATACCTCAGTCCTTTTCTAGGTCACTAAGCTATACAATAGTGAAAATGTGATATAAATTCATACAGTAGTTTTTGAGTGATGCCAGAACGTACAGACGGACTAAATTTCACTTTTTTTTTGTCTCGATGGTCCATAAACAGTAGAGATGAGCGCCGGAAATTTTTAGGGTTTTGTGTTTTGGTTTTGGGTTCGGTTCCGCGGCCGTGTTTTGGGTTCGACCGCGTTTTGGCAAAACCTCACCGAATTTTTTTTGTCGGATTCGGGTGTGTTTTGGATTCGGGTGTTTTTTTCCAAAAAACCTAAAAAAAAGCTTAAATCATAGAATTTGGGGGTCATTTTGATCCCAAAGTATTATTAACCTCAAAAACCATAATTTCCACTCATTTTCAGTCTATTCTGAATACCTCACACCTCACAATATTATTTTTAGTCCTAAAATTTGCACCGAGGTCGCTGGATGACTAAGCTAAGCGACCCTAGTGGCCGACACAAACACCTGGCCCATCTAGGAGTGGCACTGCAGTGTCACGCAGGATGGCCCTTCCAAAAAACACTCCCCAAACAGCACATGACGCAAAGAAAAAAAGAGGCGCAATGAGGTAGCTGTGCGAGTAAGATAAGCGACCCTAGTGGCCGACACAAACACCGGGCCCATCTAGGAGTGGCACTGCAGTGTCACGCAGGATGGCCCTTCCAAAAAACACTCCCCAAACAGCACATGACGCAAAGAAAAAAAGAGGCGCAATGAGGTAGCTGTGTGAGTAAGATAAGCGACCCTAGTGGCCGACACAAACACCGGGCCCATCTAGGAGTGGCACTGCAGTGTCACGCAGGATGGCCCTTCCAAAAAACACTCCACAAACAGCACATGACGCAAAGAAAAAAAGAGGCGCAATGAGGTAGCTGTGTGAGTAAGATAAGCGACCCTAGTGGCCGACACAAACACCGGGCCCATCTAGGAGTGGCACTGCAGTGTCACGCAGGATGGCCCTTCCAAAAAACACTCCCCAAACAGCACATGACGCAAAGAAAAAAAGAGGCGCAATGAGGTAGCTGTGTGAGTAAGATAAGCGACCCTAGTGGCCGACACAAACACCGGGCCCATCTAGGAGTGGCACTGCAGTGTCACGCAGGATGGCCCTTCCAAAAAACACTCCCCAAACAGCACATGACGCAAAGAAAAAAAGAGGCGCAATGAGGTAGCTGTGTGAGTAAGATAAGCGACCCTAGTGGCCGACACAAACACCGGGCCCATCTAGGAGTGGCACTGCAGTGTCACGCAGGATGGCCCTTCCAAAAAACACTCCACAAACAGCACATGACGCAAAGAAAAATTAAAGAAAAAAGAGGTGCAAGATGGAATTGTCCTTGGGCCCTCCCACCCACCCTTATGTTGTATAAACAGGACATGCACACTTTAACCAACCCATCATTTCAGTGACAGGGTCTGCCACACGACTGTGACTGAAATGACGGGATGGTTTGGACCCCCACCAAAAAAGAAGCAATTAATCTCTCCTTGCACAAACTGGCTCTACAGAGGCAAGATGTCCACCTCATCATCATCCTCCGATATATCACCGTGTACATCCCCCTCCTCACAGATTATCAATTCGTCCCCACTGGAATCCACCATCTCAGCTCCCTGTGTACTTTGTGGAGGCAATTGCTGCTGGTCAATGTCTCCACGGAGGAATTGATTATAATTCATTTTAATGAACATCATCTTCTCCACATTTTCTGGATGTAACCTCGTACGCCGATTGCTGACAAGGTGAGCGGCGGCACTAAACACTCTTTCGGAGTACACACTTGTGGGAGGGCAACTTAGGTAGAATAAAGCCAGTTTGTGCAAGGGCCTCCAAATTGCCTCTTTTTCCTGCCAGTATAAGTACGGACTGTGTGACGTGCCTACTTGGATGCGGTCACTCATATAATCCTCCACCATTCTTTCAATGGTGAGAGAATCATATGCAGTGACAGTAGACGACATGTCCGTAATCGTTGTCAGGTCCTTCAGTCCGGACCAGATGTCAGCATCAGCAGTCGCTCCAGACTGCCCTGCATCACCGCCAGCGGGTGGGCTCGGAATTCTGAGCCTTTTCCTCGCACCCCCAGTTGCGGGAGAATGTGAAGGAGGAGATGTTGACAGGTCGCGTTCCGCTTGACTTGACAATTTTCTCACCAGCAGGTCTTTCAACCCCAGCAGACTTGTGTCTGCCGGAAAGAGAGATTCAAGGTAGGCTTTAAATCTAGGATCGAGCACGGTGGCCAAAATGTAGTGCTCTGATTTCAACAGATTGACCACCCGTGAATCCTTGTTAAGCGAATTAAGGGCTCCATCCACAAGTCCCACATGCCTAGCGGAATCGCTCCGTGTTAGCTCCTCCTTCAATGTCTCCAGCTTCTTCTGCAAAAGCCTGATGAGGGGAATGACCTGACTCAGGCTGGCAGTGTCTGAACTGACTTCACGTGTGGCAAGTTCAAAGGGCAGCAGAACCTTGCACAACGTTGAAATCATTCTCCACTGCGCTTGAGACAGGTGCATTCCACCTCCTATATCGTGCTCAATTGTATAGGCTTGAATGGCCTTTTGCTGCTCCTCCAACCTCTGAAGCATATAGAGGGTTGAATTCCACCTCGTTACCACTTCTTGCTTCAGATGATGGCAGGGCAGGTTCAGTTGTTTTTGGTGGTGCTCCAGTCTTCTGTACGTGGTGCCTGTACGCCGAAAGTGTCCCGCAATTCTTCTGGCCACCGACAGCATCTCTTGTACGCCCCTGTCGTTTTTTAAAAAATTCTGCACCACCAAATTCAAGGTATGTGCAAAACATGGGACGTGCTGGAATTTGCCCATATTTAATGCACACACAATATTGCTGGCGTTGTCCGATGCCACAAATCCACAGGAGAGTCCAATTGGGGTAAGCCATTCCGCGATGATCTTCCTCAGTTGCCGTAAGAGGTTTTCAGCTGTGTGCGTATTCTGGAAACCGGTGATACAAAGCGTAGCCTGCCTAGGAAAGAGTTGGTGTTTGCGAGATGCTGCTACTGGTGCCGCCGCTGCTGTTCTTGCGGCGGGAGTCCATACATCTACCAAGTGGGCTGTCACAGTCATATAGTCCTGACCCTGCCCTGCTCCACTTGTCCACATGTCCGTGGTTAAGTGGACATTGGGTACAGCTGCATTTTTTAGGACACTGGTGACTCTTTTTCTGAGGTCTGTGTACATTTTCGGTATCGCCTGCCTAGAGAAATGGAACCTAGATGGTATTTGATACCGGGGACACAGTACCTCCAACAAGTCTCTAGTTGGCTCTGCAGTAATGATGGATACCGGAACCACGTTTCTCACCACCCAGGATGCCAAGGCCTCAGTTATCCGCTTTGCAGTAGGATGACTGCTGTGATATTTCATCTTCCTCGCAAAGGACTGTTGGACAGTCAATTGCTTGGTGGAAGTAGTAAAAGTGGTCTTACAACTTCCCCTCTGGGATGACCATCGACTCCCAGCAGCAACAACAGCAGCGCCAGCAGCAGTAGGCGTTACACGCAAGGATGCATCGGAGGAATCCCAGGCAGGAGAGGAATCGTCAGAATTGCCAGTGACATGGCCTGCAGGACTATTGGCATTCCTGGGGAAGGAGGAAATTGACACTGAGGGAGTTGGTGGGGTGGTTTGCGTGAGCTTGGTTACAAGAGGAAGGTATTTACTGGTCAGTGGACTGCTTCCGCTGTCACCCAAAGTTTTTGAACTTGTCACTGACTTATTATGAATGCGCTGCAGGTGACGTATAAGGGAGGATGTTCCGAGGTGGTTAACGTCCTTACCCCTACTTATTACAGCTTGACAAAGGCAACACACGGCTTGACACCTGTTGTCCGCATTTCTGTTGAAATACTTCCACACCGAAGAGCTGATTTTTTTGGTATTTTCACCAGGCATGTCAGTGGCCATATTCCTCCCACGGACAACAGGTGTCTCCCCGGGTGCCTGACTTAAACAAACCACCTCACCATCAGAATCCTCCTGGTCAATTTTCTCCCCAGCGCCAGCAACACCCATATCCTCCTCATCCTGGTGTACTTCAACACTGACATCTTCAATCTGACTATCAGGAACTGGACTGCGGGTGCTCCTTCCAGCACTTGCAGGGGGCGTGCAAATGGTGGAAGGCGCATGCTCTTCACGTCCAGTGTTGGGAAGGTCAGGCATCGCAACCGACACAATTGGAGTCGGACTCTCCTTGTGGATTTGGGATTTCGAAGAACGCACAGTTCTTTGCGGTGCTACTGCTTTTGCCAGCTTGAGTCTTTTCCTTTTTATAGCGAGAGGCTGAGTGCTTCCATCCTCATGTGAAGCTGAACCACTAGCCATGAACATAGGCCAGGGCCTCAGCCGTTCCTTGCCACTCCGTGTGGTAAATGGCATATTGGCAAGTTTACGCTTCTCCTCCGACAATTTTATTTTAGGTTTTGGAGTCCTTTTTTTACTGATATTTGGTGTTTTGGATTTGACATGCTCTGTACTATGACATTGGGCATCGGCCTTGGCAGACGACGTTGCTGGCATTTCATCGTCTCGGCCATGACTAGTGGCAGCAGCTTCAGCACGAGGTGGAAGTGGATCTTGATCTTTCCCTAATTTTGGAACCTCAACATTTTTGTTCTCCATATTTTAATAGGCACAACTAAAAGGCACCTCAGGTAAACAATGGAGATGGATGGATACTAGTATACTTATGGATGGACTGCCGAGTGCCGACACAGAGGTAGCTACAGCCGTGGACTACCGTACTGTGTCTGCTGCTAATATAGACTGGATGATAATGATATGAAATCAATATATATATGTATATATAATATCACTAGTACTGCAGCCTGACAGGTAGATATATATTTATTAGGTAATGATGACTGATGACGGACCTGCTGGACACTGTCAGCTCAGCAGCACCGCAGACTGCTACAGTAAGCTACTATAGTAGTATGTATCAAGAAGAAAGAAAAAAAAAACCACGGGTAGGTGGTATACAATTATGGATGGACTGCCGAGTGCCGACACAGAGGTAGCTACAGCCGTGGACTACCGTACTGTGTCTGCTGCTAATATAGACTGGATGATAATGATATGAAATCAATATATATATGTATATATAATATCACTAGTACTGCAGCCGGACAGGTAGATATATATTTATTAGGTAATGATGACTGATGACGGACCTGCTGGACACTGTCAGCTCAGCAGCACCGCAGACTGCTACAGTAAGCTACTATAGTAGTATGTATCAAGAAGAAAGAAAAAAAAAACCACGGCTAGGTGGTATACAATTATGGATGGACTGCCGAGTGCCGACACAGAGGTAGCTACAGCCGTGGACTAACGTACTGTGTCTGCTGCTAATATAGACTGGATGATAATGATATGAAATCAATATATATATGTATATATAATATCACTAGTACTGCAGCCGGACAGGTAGATATATATTTATTAGGTAATGATGACTGATGACGGACCTGCTGGACACTGTCAGCTCAGCAGCACCGCAGACTGCTACAGTAAGCTACTATAGTAGTATGTATCAAGCAGAAAGAAAAAAAAAACCACGGGTAGGTGGTATACAATTATGGATGGACTGCCGAGTGCCGACACAGAGGTAGCTACAGCCGTGGACTACCGTACTGTGTCTGCTGCTAATATAGACTGGATGATAATGATATGAAATCAATATATATATGTATATATAATATCACTAGTACTGCAGCCGGACAGGTAGATATATATTTATTAGGTAATGATGACTGATGACGGACCTGCTGGACACTGTCAGCTCAGCAGCACCGCAGACTGCTACAGTAAGCTACTATAGTAGTATGTATCAAGAAGAAAGAAAAAAAAAAAACACGGGTAGGTGGTATACAATTATAATATTATATATATATTAATTATATACAATTATATATATATATATATATTAATTAAACTGGTGGTGATTATTAAACTGGTGGTCAGGTCACTGGTCACACTATCAGCAACTTGCAAGTAGTACTCCTAAGCATACAATCACAATATATATTATACTGGTGTGGCACTCTGGCAGCAAAAGTGTGCACTGTACGTTATATGTAGTATGTACTCCTGAGTCCTGAGTCCTGCTCTCAGACTCTAACTGCTCCCCACTGTCAGTGTCTCCCCCACAAGTCAGATAATACAATACAGTCACACTATATATCACTTCACTTCAGCAAGTACTAGTAGTAGTAGTACTCCTCCTAATGCTCCCCAAAATTACTACTGTGTCTCTCTCTAGTGAGACTGTCTCACTCTCTTCTCGAATCTCTATAAACGGAGAGGACGCCAGCCACGTCCTCTCCCTATGAATCTCAATGCACGTGTGAAAAATGGCGGCGACGCGCGGCTCCTTATATAGAATCCGAGCCTCGCGAGAATCCGACAGCGTGATGATGACGTTCGGGCGCGCTCGGGTTAACCGAGCAAGGCGGGAGGATCCGAGCCTGCTCGGCCCCGTGTAAAAAACCCTGAAGTTCGGGCGGGTTCGGATTCCGTGGAACCGAACCCGCTCATCTCTAATAAACAGTCCCTAGAAGTATAATTCTCAACAAAAAAAAAAATGTCTATGTACAGACACAACCCTTACAGTTTTATTATATGTATAGATTTTTATTGTAGGGTGTCCTTATTTACCTTTGGCTATGTAAGACTTTGTGTGAACCCAATTTCCACTGTTGTTATGTTGATTACTGTTACAGTGTTTCAATGATAACCTCATCTAAGGACAAAATGCTGAAAAAAATCGGAGTAAATCTGTGAAAAGCACAAACCTTATTTGATTGGTCTGATTCTGCGTATGCCAATCTACAGTGTCGTCACCATGTATTTATAAAAACGCCAAAAGATGTGCATTGGTGGAGAGGCTACTGGAGGCCGGGGCCCCACTTTGCTACCCCTCCCCAGTATGCCTGTGCTGTAGCCAGTGGCAGTGGTGCCATCTTCCCGGTCAGCTCTTCGGGAAGATGGCGCTGCACATAGAAAGCAAAGACTCTGGAACTGCTCCTGATTGGCTGCTGGTCCACAAGCTCTGATTGGCTCACGAACCGGCGCCTGATTTAAGATACCCGCTCTGCCGCTGGAGACCGGACTGAGGAGCAGGAGAGGTGTGCTCTGCACTCTCCTGCCCTCGCTGCAAGCAAGGTGGTCAGGCCGCAAAATGACCCTGCCCGCGGGCCGCAAAAGGATGCGGTAGGGGCCGCGAATTTGACACCCCTGCCCTAGAGTATCAGAATTTGCTTCACGGCACCCCTAGACCAAAGTTTCTTAGTGAGAAATTCAGAAAAATAAAATCAAATTAAGTAAATTGTGTTTATAATATGTCATCCTTAGGTTCAGTTATGTGGTGAAGGACTGGTTTTGCCAATGAAATTCAGTATAAATAATTTGAATAGGTCATGGACCACTAAACTACAGCACCACTGCAAGGCCCCCTTTACCCCCATGGACACCAACTAGTGGGATTAGCCCTCGGCCCCCTGCCGGCATTCTGGTGGCCGGGATCCCGATGGTGGTATGCTGACCGCCGTGATGGTGACTACTTCCCATTTAGATGACTATGTGGGAGTTTTATCATTATTATTCTATTTGTATGTAAAAAGTGTTGAAAGGGGAGAGCGCTACTGCGCAGATTCCATACTGTTCCTTCAGGAAGGCTTCACTCCCTGTACCAAGATGGCTGCTGACCTAAATACTGCACATAAGTGCGGCGCCATCTTGTCAATGTCTTAGAGCATCACAGTGGGAGACAGTAGTTTTTCACTTAAATCCTCAGAGACCTGAGATTATGAGAGATCCACAACACTTCCAGTGATCCTGCACTGCTACCTGTTGCATACAGTCATCAGCTGGGAAGCCGAATGACACCTCTCTCGTCTCAACCTCCGCTCAGTGAGAACCAGTGTGTAACAGTGATTAAGTAGGATTTATATAAATATTTTATGCAATTTACAATATGAGCTTACCATTATCGGAGTGTTGTAGAATTATTATGCATTTTTATTTTTTGGTTAGATTTTTTTTTTATTATTTCCAAATGTGACTGGACCCTCTATTGTTATTTTCCCCAAACTCACTTTAAAATAGTCATAAAGGAGAAAATTATCTAAAAGCAATTATAGAGTAAGACCATTTTCCTAACTGTGTAAGCTGCAAACTAGGTGTCCTGTTAGTTGCTTTTAATTTTAACCTTGTATGTCTTACTGCCATGTTTTACTTTTCACCAGTGCTGTAACTAGACATTTAGCGCTGTGTGCAAGAGACGGCATCGGCGCTCCCCCCATTAACATAAACTGGCGGCAGTGCGCGCCTTAGGCGCGAGCAAAAAATATAGGGGCTTGGCTTCATGGGAAAGGGGTGTGGCCACAAAATAATACCAATTCATAATGGTGCACAGTAGTCTCCATTATTCAAATTATGCCGCACAGTAGCGACACTACACCAGGTAGTGCCCCTTTTTACACATTACAGCAGACAGCGTCCCCTTTTTACACATTACGGCAGACAGCGTCCTCTTTTTATACATTACAGCAGACAGCATCCCCTTTTTACACATTACTGCAGACAGCGTCCTCTTTTTACACATTACGGCAGACAGCATCCCCTTTTTACACATTATGGCAGAGTCCCCTTTTTACACATTACGGCAGACAGCGTCCTCTTTTTACACATTACGGCAGACAGCATCCCCTTTTTACACATTACAACAGACAGCGTCCCCTTTTTACACATTACGGCAGGGTCCCCTTTTTACACATTACGGCAGACAGCGTCCTCTTTTTACACATTACGGCAGACAGCATCCCCTTTTTACACATTACGTCAGACAGCGTCCCCTTTTTACACATTACGGCAGACAGTGTCCACCTTTTACACGTTACGGCAGACAGAGTCCACCTTTTACACGTTACGGCAGGCAGAGTCCACCTTTTACATGTTACAGCAGGATAGGTCCCCCTTTTACACATTATGGCAGGCAGAGTCCCCCTTACACGCCCCCCCCGCCCCCTACCCTTAGAGTGTAGTGTAGTGTAGTGAAGTGTACTGTAGTGTAGTCTACTGTAGTGAAGTGTAGTGTAATGCAGTGTAGTGAAGTATAGTGTAGTGTAGTGTCTGTGTAGGCACTTACGTGCTGTTGCCGGCTCCTGACTCCTCCTGTCCACTTCACAGGCAGCAGAAAACTGAGCCGCAGCGCTGCCGGGACCTCAGGCAGCGGCGGTAGGCACTAAACAGCAATGCACAACTCAGCTTCGGGCACCTGGCATCAGGGGAAGTGGCAGGACCAGCAACGGCAGCAGGCACTACCACCAACACCTCCCCCCTACCCAACACACACAGCATACCACCTTTACACAGACCCCCTCCCCCACACTCAGCTCCCTCACAGAAATTCATTCCCACCTCCAAGTTGGCTCCCTCACACAAAAACACAGCTCCTCTTCCTTCCTCAATTCCCCTCCACTCAAACACAGACAGTATACCACCCTCACTCATATCTCCCTCACTGAGATCCCCAGAGACAGCTCTCTGCAAACAATTATCTGCACCCACCTCCGCACTGGTATGCTTACTGCTGCTTATCGCACTTCCGCTGCAGGGGAGATCAGTTCCGCAGCAGAGGAGCCTGAAGCACACAGGACACAGGATTAGTGTCTCTCCATACTAGCGGCATAGTGTGGGCGTAGTGGGAGCCGTCAGTGCCGCTCTGCCTACACCACGCCCACTGTATGGAGACACTGACCAGTGACCGCTCGCCAGGCTCCACAGCTGTTCCGCCCCCTGCTTCCTCTCCCCAGACACTAACAGCCGTGTGGGTAGTGCGGCTGCGGAGGGGCTCATCATGCTGCAAGACAAGACTGAGGGACTCCTTGCAGGTTATTTATCCCTGACACCGTGACCAGAGCAATGAATACTCAGAAGGCGGCCGGTGGGAGGCAGGAGGCAATGAGAGTGGGCGGCGGGCAGCAGCCGTGCGGGTGGTGCTGCCAGATGTTGCGCCCACAGTGCAGTTGCGCTGTGTGCAATGCCCCTCTGGCAGACACCTAGTTACGGCTCTGCTTATCGCACAGTGTAATCTACGTAGTGCACCCAACATGGCTGCCTCGCCTGGTACTCTCTTGTGTAGAATAAACAATGCATGGTTCTGAACTCTCCTAATATATTTGTCTCCCCAAATTTGTGTCATTTCTTCACCTTTTGAGAGAATTTATTTATAAGACAACTTCCAGCAAAATATATTTAAAAAATAAATGTCTATTTTTATTTTAAGTAAAATTTAGCCTGTTTTTGTTCTACTCCTTCTTCTTCTTCGTATTATTATTATTTTTATTATTTACTCTGCATTCTAAAATAGGGAATTTCAGACTAAGATTGGTCAGTGATCTTAAAAATATGTCCTGTAAGAGGAACAAGATGGCAGGAGCCTCATGACTCATGAAGAGTCATCCTTCAGCACTCAGGAGAGGAAAAACCCCCTTGTGGAGGAAACCTCTGGGGAACCATGGCTGAAGGACTGCCTGTCCCTCTAGGCATTAGGAGACTATGCAGAGTTTGCCAAGACCACCCGCCCACCAACTAACCTTGCCTAACCCAGTCATCTCTTCTGTCACCTCAAATCTGCTATTTTGACCTATTTACTCGGCCGGAGAAGAACTGACCTATACGTCAATGTTGAGAGAGTGAAAAAAAGAGAGTAAGAGATGAGTGGGAGTGAGGGGAGGGGGGGTGGCCACAGTCATAACCACCATAGCATTCATTTCTGACGCTAACAGGGATTACAACTGTACAAATGTAGCCATTCTCATCGTGGCTACATCTTACGGCGATTGTGCCTTGTTAGGCGTGACCGCACCGCGTACGTCTGAATGTCTAAGACATGTGTGTGCCTTATTCGCATGGATGGGAGCGGCAAATGCCGCAGCTCAGCACGGCTAGGCACAGCCGCACATAGCTGCGTCGAGGGTGCATGTTTCCCTCAGATGTAGCCATGATCAGCATGGCTGCGTCTGTATATAGTATTGGATAAAATCAAAAGTAATGATTAAAGCACAATATAATTCTCTTACATCTCTGCACATTAATAAAAATGGATAAGCCTGCAACACTGGCACACTGGAATTTAGGCAGGCAGAGAGAGATAGTAAAGTATTTAATTTGCAACATTATAGGCTCACCAAACAGCTCCAAGGGGATGTCATAGGTGCAGCCGCACATAAAGGATTGCATTAGGAACATTATAGGCCCATCTAGACAGTGCTCTTCAAATATCTACAATGACCTATTTGCAGCCGCTTGTGGATGTTAACTAACGGCATTGTCCCAGTTGGTGTAAGATTTTGTTTTTATCCAATACTATGCTATCCCCAAGGTCATAAGTCATATATTATAAGAGTCATTCTAAAAGTCTGCCGACGATTCGAACTAAGCTGCTCTTATCTTTGTCCAGTCACTAAACTTCTACCAGTGTGCTATGCCGTGCCAGGCCTCTGAAAGCATATGTGAGAGACAGCAACAACACAGCCCTGATATAGGCAGTTGCCATTATGACATCACAGCATAACCTCACACACGCCACCAGACTGGCTAAGACTGGTTATTTCTGGTTTGAGGCCCTTGTCTTTTACATGACTGACTTAAGGGAAATGTGATTTCACTTATTATTTAAAAGTATTACATGAGAAAAATTTTATTACGACCATTTGCCCACAGTTTTGCTCGCTTAGTGGCTTCTAATATTGTGATGTATATTTTATATTGTACACATAGGGCCTGATTAAGGTTGGATCGCAATCGCAATAAGTGATCCAATGGCAAAAATTGGCAATAGGATGCGGGCTCATGCGCAGGGCCCGTCCTGTGCATGCGCCTGCATTTTCTGTGGCGCCCCACAGAAAATGTGATAGCCTCTGCCTGTCAATGAGACAGAAATGGTCGCGGGGTGGGGGGCGGCAATGCTCCATTTCCAAGGCGGAGACAGGTTGTTACGAGGACGAGGCTTCAAAACGGGGGCGACAACTGAGAAACAGGGGGCATAGTCAGGGTGGCTGTGTGTGACTTCACACGCAGCCGCTTCGATCACAAAAATGACAGCGGGCCTCCTGCTGGTGCCTGACATGCGGGGCGGACCAAAGGCAGTGACGGTCACGGGGCGGCAACGCTCCATTTCCAAGGCGAACACGGAGCATTGCAGGGATGAGGCTTCAAAACAGGGGTGACAACGGAGAAACAGGGGGGGTATTCGGGGCGGCTGCGTGACATCACACGCAGCCGATGCATTCCCAAAAATGGCTGCGGGCCTCCTGCGGGCTCCTGACATGCGGGGCAGACTAGTTCTGTGCTGGGCGTCCCTGCGCATATCAGAGAATCTGATCGTAGATGTTTAGGACATCTACGATCAGGTCTGAATCACCCCTATGGAACAAAAAAAAGGCCCAAATTATGTGATTTTAGTTTCGTCAATTTTTGAAAACAAAAAACTATAACCAGTCACGACGGTTTGGCAAAAACCAAATACAAAGCCGGATGACAAATCAGGGCCAAATCCAGCAAAAATGGTCCTGTGCACATCTCTAGTAATATTCTAATATGACATTGAGTTTGCTAGCATTGTATGCCTAGGTATGTGCTGATATGAGACATTCCCTTTAACAGAGTTTAATGAATTATTCCTGTAGTTTAGCTGGCCCTTCAAAACTTCGGATCAGTGCTACCATATGGTCCCTACTGATCTGCACATGTGCACTGATGTTGCTTGCTATCTGGTAGCTGCATTAGAAGTTGTTGCATTCCACAGGAGTAGCTAGCTGCATATATCCAGTTTTGCGTTCCACATGAGATGCACAGTTCGGCAGCAGCAGTGCCACGTTTTACACATGGGACACTGAGGTTACCAGCAGAGAGGTACATCTCTGCCTGACCGATTACGTGACTTAAGTGTTGAACAGTGTAATGTTTTTTGTTTTTTTGTTGCGCTTTGACCTTTGGGACCTTGTGTTAATATTGTTGCTATAGGAAGTGATACCACTACCAGCCAGACCATGTGGTCCAAATTAAACTACTGTACATGTAGTTTGCTGCCTTTTTGCACATTATTCTGTTGGTATAAACATATTTGCCTACGCTCCCTCTTTCTGCAGGAGACTCGCTGAAATAGAAGCAATCTCCCTGACTCCCTGAATAGTCCAGCAATCTCCCTGATTGCACCTTAACCCCATTGTGCAGCTGTTACATTCTTGGGGGGAGGGGAGGGGGGAATAAATCACAGATACATACATTCAAATGGGAACATCAGTGCCATTTCCATGCATTGGTTATAAGACACAATGGGGCAGATGTATTAACCTGGAGAAGGCATAAGGAAGTAATAAACCAGTGATAAGTGCAAGGTGATAAACACACCAGCCAATCAGCTCCAATATGTAAATTAACAGTTAGGAGCTGATTGGCTGGTGCATTTATCACCTTACACTTATCCCTGGTTTATCACTTCCTTATGCCATCCAGGCTTAATACATCTGCCCCAATGATCCCTATGGTTACATGCATTTTAAATAAAGTTTCTCGTGGCCACTTACAGTATATGGAACCTCTTGTAAAGCACAATACACGAACAAATTCTGCAAAGTATGAGTCTTTTCTTAAACAAGTAGATTTTACTAACTTTGGGGCTCATTTACATGTGGATGTAAGTAATTTTTATGACACGCCTCCCAGATGTAGCAGTGCACATCCGTGTTGATAGATCAGGGGTGGGCAACTATTTCAGCTGGGGGCCGCTTAACACTTCCAGCGAATATTCGAGTGCCACACACAAAATACTCAGAGTCCCCTTTGTACACATTACGGCAGACAGCGTGCCCTTTTTTACACATTAAGGCAGACAGCGTGCCCTTTTTACACATTACGGCAGACAGCGTCCCCCTTTTTACACATTACGGCAGACAGAGTCCCCTTTTTACACATTACTGCAGACAGCGCCCCCTTTTTACACATTACGGCAGACAGCATACCCTTTTTTACACATTACGGCAGACAGCGTGCCCTTTCTTACACATTACAGCAGACAGCGTGCCCTTTTTTACACATTACGGCAGACAGCATACCCTTTTTTACACATTACGGCAGACAGCGTGCCCTTTTTTACACATTGCAGCAGACAGCGTCCCCCTTTTTACACATTACAGCAGACAGCGCCCCCGCTGTCCGATGATCTGCGCTGCTGCTGCTGGCCAGAGTCACTGCTGCTGTGGCCTCTGGCCGCTCCTGCTCCCGCTCGCTGCCTGCCGCTCCTGCTCACTTGCCCGTCCCCCGCGCCACCCAGTGCCGCCCAGCGCATAACAACAGAGGAAATTCCGGTCAGCTGACCCTGTGACGTGACCGGGATTTCCTCAGCTGCGCCCCATCTGTGAGCAGTGTAGCGCAATGACAAGCGGCTCAGCCTGTTGGGCCGCTTGTCATTGCACTCTGATGGAGCACAGCGGGCCAGGCAGGATCGGTCCACGGGCTATGATAGATGTTACTTTCACGTCTCCCTGAAATGCTTTTTCAAAAGTAGGCACGTATGCCTCACAGTTTTCCAGCGTGCCATTAAATCCAATCTAATAGAAATGAATACTTATACACTGGCCTGTTTCCCTCAACTAGTCCCAACATCAAATTTATGACATACACATTAACATAACATTAATTCCTCACAAACTACAGTAGTCCCAATGTAATATTAATACCCTTTAGCACAGTTCATTACAAACTACTCCAATACAGTTACTGTACCTGCTCTGTAAAACGCTGTGGGAGGAAGTGATGCAGAGATGTGGGGGGTATTGATCTGCATCGCTGCCCTTACAGTAAGGTTGCTGGTTCCAGTGTAAAAGTAAGCCACCAAAAAGCGCAAAGTCTACTATAAGACCAGAAAAACAAACAATGGTTGTTTACTTGCGCCCAAAAGAAACCACTGCCCAGTTCTAATTCAGAGCCACACTTCTCTCTAACCCAATACAAAGCAAAAAAAGATAAAGAAATAGAACTCAGGCGCAGTTTATAACAGGTAGTCTTCTTTACAAAGAAGTTAGTGTTTATAATATCTGTCACCACTCTTTTTTTTTTATAAAATAATGAGTGTAGTCATTCCAATCCTTTGCTCAGAACATATTCCAGATAAGAACTGGGATCCTTCTAAACAGAAATTGTTATGACACTGACCTCTAAGGAGTGCCCTATGTTCACTCAAAAGTTTCTTTATACAGTATATCAGGATCACGATAGGTTCTTGACCATGCCCAGGGTACAAAAAATATATATGATGAGGACCATGGCCCCCAAAGGGTTAAATGTGGACTTTGAACTTAAATGGTTTTTATAATTTGAATATTTGTTATTAATTTGAATTTGTATATACTATTGTAATGCAGTGAAAATGGTCTGGTAAAGGTATATTTCTAATGTATAACCTTCAATTTTATTATCTAAATGGGATCTCTGTGTACCCGATTCTATATGTTAAGCACCTCTTTGACGTCTACAATAATGTTCCGGATCACCAATGAAAAATTAGGGATGAGTATATTATAAAAGTGACAGCAGGACTTGTTGTACCAACTCACTTCCGCCATGCGGTTCACTTACCGGAAAGAGGATGTATGCAGAGACACAGGAGATGCTTCCAAAGACCGGAAGTTGACTACGAAAATGGACTTCTTGCATGTTCTCAGTATAAGGACACTATATTTATCTGTGTGGACTAGCGGCCCCGCTGGACACACTAAAAATGTATCTATCTGGTGTTCCGAGGATTTGTATATGATGGTTTTAATGGATTTAGGGTCCTGTGTATGAACTGGATTTGATGTTCCCCGCCCCTTAATGATGTCGTCGCTTGTACTTTTGACTGTGTGTAATAGTTAAATTGGGTATTTGAGTCTTTTTAATGTTAATATGAAGCATAGTGTTGCACAGTATTAGCGTTAGGTTGTAATATTTTCTTTTCAAATATGTTTTTGATTGCTAGCTGTCAATCACACTTAATTAGGAATCATGTGACTTTAAGGGTATAAATATGGCCTCCAGAGCAGTGAAGCTCCACACTTGGAAAAAGGATGACTACACTCATTATTTTGTAATAAAAGAGTGGTGACAGATATTATAAACACTAACTTCTTTGTAAAGACTACCTGTTATAAACTGCGCCTGAGTTCTACTATAAGACCAGCCTGGACAGAGTGATGTCCCGGGTGTGTGCGGCTGGTTAGCCAGTGACGTGCGGTGGGGTGAGGCAGGTGAGGCAGAGCCTTTCCTGTCATACTTACGTTTAAACTAGAGTTTTGACTGAATAAAGTATATGAAAAATACTAATAATTTGTTTGAAATACCTTCTTTGCATTACTCTAAAAATTTTTATAGCCCAAACTCTGGAGTAAAAAGTCTACGGCAGGTGAGGCACTGCTTATCTTTTCTGCACATCTCTGATTAAATCTCACCAAATTTCCAGGAGTTTATACTGCTGCACCTGTGTTTAATGCCCAATATGTACCATTTGGCTCATATATTGCATGTAATTCTGACTCTGGAGTTAGCCAGTGCCTCCTGAGCCATTTAGCTCACCGCACGTCCCTGTGGTTAGCCTATTACATCTTGCTGGAGCCACACTATGCCTACACAGCCGCTGCTGCTCTCGGCCAGAGAAGCTGACAGCTTCCGGTTTGCGTTGCGCAAATCCTGGAAGTTTGGCTGTGAGCCGCCCCCCCCCCCCAACCGGCGGCGGTGTGAGAGGACTATAGGACCAGCCTAGCCAAGAAGATGAGGGGACCGGTAATGCAGGATCTCATATGGTGTCCCGCTGGGCCAAACCACCCCTGGGCACCAGTATCTAACAAGGTCTGGCCCAAGACTTAGTAGCAATGAGACCCCAGTGCCATGTGCAATGGGAACCAAGAAAATACTGTATATAATAAACTAGGTATACATTATAAATTGTAATCCCTGTTAAAGGTCAATAAATACAGGTAGCTGTATCCTTTTTTTTGATATTATCAAGTGCTTGTGCATTCTGCTCCCTGTTTCAACAGTAGCAAGTAGTTGTATCTCTTGTCCTAACAATAACAAGTATAGCAAGTTGTTGTGAAATCTTTTTAAAACATGTAAGTTGTTTCAACAGACCACATGCTCTATCCACCTAACCTGTGTTACAAATGTACTGTATATGCTAGGCTCCTAAGAAAATGGTGACAGCCATTGACTATTATTACTAAGGAAATGTTGGAGAATAGCTTGGCCCATTTTTGTGATTTTAGATTTTATGAGCCTGTCTCTGAGATTACTGGGGGAGATTTACTAAACAATGGAGAGTGATATAAAGTGGAGAGAGATAAAGTACCAACCAATCAGCTCCTAACTGCCATGTTACAAGCTGTGTTTAAAAAACGACAGGAGCTGTTTGGTTGGTACTTTATCTTTCTCCACTTTATCACTCTACAAGGTTTAGTACAGAACATCTAGCCCAAATGATAACCTCTAGTGTAGCAAACCATTACAGATGTATATTAGTGGACCTTAGGGTTCATATTTACTAATGAGACAATATGGAAATCCCGGCTTAACACATTTTCTAAGTTAATGACTGATGATGCTACTTAATGCAATAAAGAATTACATTCATGTTTAAATCTTAGAGGGATCCTGAGGCAATTAACAGTACAGAAATAGTCAAGTGTGGCCCCGATGCTTTTTTTGTGTGTTACATTCACACACACATGGCAGATACTGATCAGACTCCTCTCAGTGCACGCAGAGCCGTCCCTAACCAATATGTTGCCCTAGGCAAGATTTTGGCTGGTGCCCCCTTGCACAGACGCTAGTTCCGCCTCTGACCCTGTACCCCTTTCCCAGTACCATTATCCCTCACCCACAGCAGTCCTCATTTTGGTGCTCCTGCCCCCCTATATTTTAAATAGGAAGAGTGGGGGTAATTTTGAGTTGATCGCAGCAGCAAGTTTGTTAGCAATTGGGCAAAACCATGTGCACTGCAGGGGGGACAGATATAACATTTGCAGGGAGAGTTAGATTTGGGTGGGTTATTTTGTTTCTGTGCATAGTAAATACTGGCTGCTTTATTTTTACACTGCAATTTAGATTTCAGTTTGAACACACCCCAGCCAAATCTAACTCTCTCTGCACGTGTTATATCTGCCCCTCCTGCGGTGTACAACATGGTTTTGCCCAACTGCTAACAAATTTGTTGCTGCGATCAACTCAGAATTAGGCCCAGTGTGTACATCCAGTGCGCAACCCAAAACGGTGCGTGTTCTTGCTGGGAAGGGGCATGGCCACACAATAATACCCACAGTTGAAATTATGCCGCACAGTACTGCAACTTTATTCACATTATTTCATGCAATAGTATCTCTTATTCACATTACATCACACAGTAGTACCACATTACTCCTCGCAGTAGTGCCCCTTATTCACATTACACCACACCATATTGCTCTTTATTCACATTAGACCACACAGTAGTGTCCTTTCTATACATTATGCCACACAGTAGTGCCCTTTCTATATATTATGCCACAAAGTACTGTAGTACACCTTATACACTTAATGCTGCACATTAGTAATGTATTTCATATGCAGATACAGCCGCAGTCACACACAAAATATAGGCATGCTGCATATCATTTTTATCAGCAGAAGCTGCTTGTGCCCCTAGGCATTCCAAATGTCCTAGGCATTTGCCTAGTTTGCCTATGCCTAGGGCCATCTCTGAGTGCAGGGACCTGGTAATGTTTTTGCCCTCTTCGAGGACTGGATTTGCTGCTAAGTAAACACAGGTCTGGCAGAAAATGGAAGTGGTGGTTTTTTTTAACATTTATTGATTTATTTTTACTACTTCAGACAGGTTGGTTTTGCTTTTTAAAAGGTTGGTGCTTTAAAACTATGGTCAGACTCACTGGAATTTCTGCAGAGCGTGTAGCTCACAGGCTATTACATAAGCCACAGTAGCTCTATTCTACTGATTGCCCTGCCCTTGCCTCAGCAGCAATGCAAAGGAGGACAATGTCCCCTTCAGCAGCTGACCCAGGCTCCTGCCAGGCCCATCCATCCGCCCAGTCCCAGGTAAGTAGCCTCCACCACCCTACTCTTGGTGCCCCTGGCTGCGTGCTCAACAGCCAACAGCCTTGTGAGCAGTGCATGGGGCAATGCCTCATAATTCTCATAATCTTGGATTGTGTAGCAGTGGTGGGGCCACAATGACGTGGTTGTGCAGTAACCCCCCTGTTCCGCCATCTATTCAGCATGAGATTCCTCCACCATACCCCCCCCCCCCCCCATGCTGCATCACGCCACCTGCTGTGCCAACTTTACTGTCCCCTCCCAGAGGGGGCAGCCAGAATGTCGGCAAGTATACCCCTGCACACTCCGTGTGGTTAGCTTGCATGTAAAAGTTTGAGAATGCCCAAAATATTATAATCCTCTTTGGAACATCTGGTAATAAAGGAACTTCAAGGTTTACCTGCCTGCTGTTATCTTCACTGTGAGGACCAGCTGCAGAAGTTTGCAAAGCGAAATGTGAGATACCTAAAAACCGGTGATGAATTCATATTAAGTAACAGGTCTTACACAAAGAATTATGAATAACACATTTTATAAAATTGTGCCATGTTACCAATCCTGTAAAACTTCCTTAAAAATCACCCTAACACCTTAGTTCAGTACATGAGCTTCATCTTACAAGATTACTGTATATTAAGTAGAGATGTGCACTTGAAATTTTTCGGGTTTTGTGTTTTGGTTTTGGGTTCGGTTCCGCGGCCGTGTTTTGGGTTCGACCGCGTTTTGGCAAAACCTCACCGAATTTTTTTTGTCGGATTCGGGTGTGTTTTGGATTCGGGTGTTTTTTTTAAAAAAACACTAAAAAACAGCTTAAATCATAGAATTTGGGGGTCATTTTGATCCCAAAGTATTATTAACCTCAAAAACCATAATTTACACTCATTTTCAGTCTATTCTGAATACCTCACACCTCACAATATTATTTTTAGTCCTAAAATTTGCACCTAGGTCGCTGGATGACTAAGCTAAGCGACCCTAGTGGCCGACACAAACACCGGGCCCATCTAGGAGTGGCACTGCAGTGTCACGCAGGATGTCCCTTCCAAAAAACCCTCCCCAAACAGCACATGACGCAAAGAAAAAAAGAGGCGCAATGAGGTAGCTGTGTGAGTAAGATAAGCGACCCTAGTGGCCGACACAAACACCGGGCCCATCTAGAAGTGGCACTGCAGTGTCACGCAGGATGTCCCTTCCAAAAAACCCTCCCCAAACAGCACATGACGCAAAGAAAAAAAGAGGCGAAATGAGGTAGCTGTGTGAGTAAGATAAGCGACCCTAGTGGCCGACACAAACACCGGGCCCATCTAGGAGTGGCACTGCAGTGTCACGCAGGATGGCCCTTCCAAAAAACCCTCCCCAAACAGCACATGATGCAAAGAAAAAAAGAGGCGCAATGAGGTAGCTGTGTGAGTAAGATAAGCGACCCTAGTGGCCGACACAAACACCGGGCCCATCTAGGAGTGGCACTGCAGTGTCACGCAGGATGTCCCTTCCAAAAAACCCTACCCAAACAGCACATGACGCAAAGAAAAAAAGAGGCGCAATGAGGTAGCTGTGTGAGTAAGATAAGCGACCCTAGTGGCCGACACAAACACCGGGCCCATCTAGGAGTGGCACTGCAGTGTCACGCAGGATGTCCCTTCCAAAAAACCCTCCCCAAACAGCACATGACGCAAAGAAAAAAAGAGGCGCAATGAGGTAGCTGTGTGAGTAAGATAAGCGACCCTAGTGGCCGACACAAACACCGGGCCCATCTAGGAGTGGCACTGCAGTGTCACGCAGGATGGCCCTTCCAAAAAACATTCCACAAACAGCACATGACGCAAAGAAAAATTAAAGAAAAAAGGAGGTGCAAGATGGAATTGTCTTTGGGCCCTCCCACCCACCCTTATGTTGTATAAACAGGACATGCACACTTTAAACAACCCATCATTTCAGTGACAGGGTCTGCCACACGACTGTGACTGAAATGACGGGTTGGTTTGGACCCCCACCAAAAAAGAAGCAATTAATCTCTCCTTGCACAAACTGGCTCTACAGAGGCAAGATGTCCACCTCATCATCATCCTCCGATATATCACCGTGTACATCCCCCTCCTCACAGATTATCAATTCGTCCCCACTGAAATCCACCATCTCAGCTCCCTGTGTACTTTGTGGAGGCAATTGCTGCTGGTCAATGTCTCCACGGAGGAATTGATTATAATTCATTTTAATGAACATCATCTTCTCCACATTTTCTGGATGTAACATCGTACACCGATTGCTGACAAGGTGAGCGGCGGCACTAAACACTCTTTCGGAGTACACACTTGTGGGAGGGCAACTTAGGTAGAATAAAGCCAGTTTGTGCAAGGGCCTCCAAATTGCCTCTTTTTCCTGCCAGTATAAGTACGGACTGTGTGACGTGCCTACTTGGATGCGGTCACTCATATAATCCTCCACCATTCTTTCAATGTTGAGAGAATCATATGCAGTGACAGTAGACGACATGTCCGTAATCGTTGTCAGGTCCTTCAGTCCGGACCAGATGTCAGCATCAGCAGTCGCTCCAGACTGCCCTGCATCACCGCCAGCGGGTGGGCTCGGAATTCTGAGCCTTTTCCTCGCACCCCCAGTTGCGGGAGAATGTGAAGGAGGAGATGTTGACAGGTCGCGTTCCGCTTGACTTGACAATTTTCTCACCAGCAGGTCTTTCAACCCCAGCAGACTTGTGTCTGCCGGAAAGAGAGATCCAAGGTAGGCTTTAAATCTAGGATCGCGCACGGTGGCCAAAATGTAGTGCTCTGATTTCAACAGATTGACCACCCGTGAATCCTTGTTAAGCGAATTAAGGGCTCCATCCACAAGTCCCACATGCCTAGCGGAATCGCTCCGTGTTAGCTCCTCCTTCAATGTCTCCAGCTTCTTCTGCAAAAGCCTGATGAGGGGAATGACCTGACTCAGGCTGGCAGTGTCTGAACTGACTTCACGTGTGGCAAGTTCAAAGGGCATCAGAACCTTGCACAACGTTGAAATCATTCTCCACTGCGCTTGAGACAGGTGCATTCCACCTCCTATATCGTGCTCAATTGTATAGGCTTGAATGGCCTTTTGCTGCTCCTCCAACCTCTGAAGCATATAGAGGGTTGAATTCCACCTCGTTACCACTTCTTGCTTCAGATGATGGCAGGGCAGGTTCAGTAGTTTTTGGTGGTGCTCCAGTCTTCTGTACGTGGTGCCTGTACGCCGAAAGTGTCCCGCAATTCTTCTGGCCACCGACAGCATCTCTTGCACGCCCCTGTCGTTTTTTAAAAAATTCTGCACCACCAAATTCAAGGTATGTGCAAAACATGGGACGTGCTGGAATTTGCCCATATTTAATGCACACACAATATTGCTGGCGTTGTCCGATGCCACAAATCCACAGGAGAGTCCAATTGGGGTAAGCCATTCCGCGATGATCTTCCTCAGTTGCCGTAAGAGGTTTTCAGCCGTGTGCGTATTCTGGAAAGCGGTGATACAAAGCGTAGCCTGCCTAGGAAAGAGTTGGCGTTTGCGAGATGCTGCTACTGGTGCCGCCGCTGCTGTTCTTGCGGCGGGAGTCCATACATCTACCCAGTGGGCTGTCACAGTCATATAGTCCTGACCCTGCCCTGCTCCACATGTCCGTGGTTAAGTGGACATTGGGTACAACTACATTTTTTAGGACACTGGTGAGTCTTTTTCTGACGTCCGTGTACATTTTCGGTATCGCCTGCCTAGAGAAGTGGAACCTAGATGGTATTTGGTAACGGGGGCACAGTACCTCAATCAAGTCTCTAGTTGCCTTTGAATTAACGGTGGATACCGGACACACGTTTCTCAACACCCAGGCTGACAAGACCTGAGTTGTCCGCTTTGCAGCAGGATGACTGCTGTGATATTTCATCTTCCTCGCAAAGGACTGTTGGACAGTCAATTGCTTACTGGAAGTTGTCAGGAATCGACTCACCAAGCTGACATCCGTCCGCCGTTGCGGACTCCGACCTGGCTCCCTGCGGTCACCTGTCGTCCGTGTCCCTGCCTCTGGACGCCATCACGGGCCTGGGAGCGCTCCTGAGACAGCAGGCGTGTAGCACGCCGCGTTCCCGCTAGGCCGCGGCATGGGCGCCGCCATGACAGTTCACAACAACCAGCATACAGCGGCCAATCCGGTGCTTGGCCGCACCCACTTTCCCTCACTCATCCAATGCCTGTGCACCAAGGGGTACATAAGAGACTGCAGGATCAGTCTGCAGGCATCCTGGACTTTGTGTCACTCCTGCGACCCATGTGAAAGGATCTGTTCCTGTTCCTTCCGTGTTCCTGGCTCTCTGCTTTAAGACTTGAACTCCTGGTTACTCTGCACAGCTCCGTGGAACTTCAAGGCCCAGCAATACCTGCAATCTTCAAACAGGCTTCACACTCATCACCACCTTGTGTGCTTCAGCCTTGCAGTTGAGACTGACTCCAGGTGTGTTCCATTCCTCCACCTGTGATACAGCTTGCTGCTGTCAGTGCTTCACCACCTGCACTGTGGATAGTCAGACTCCTGCCTCTGCTACCAGGTTTGCCATTCAACATCTCACTGCCAAGTTTCATGTTTAAAACCTGCACTGGTTTCCAAACCAGAATCATCTCTACAAGCACCTGTTCTTCTGTTTATCATATTACCGGTTATTATTTCTCCAGTCATCTGTCATCCTGTTGCCATAGACTTTCAGCTATTACGCTGTGTGATTGACATTTCCATTTGTTATTATTATTTCTGCTGCCATTCTGTTTATATCATCTGCTAATAAATATCATTGCGCTCATGCGCAGGAACTTTATCCAGCCTCCTCGTTTTCTCCCAGGTACCTCCACTGACCCACTAGCGCCCCCTCCGGGGACACAGCCAAAACACAATCTGACAGTAAGTCCAGGATCGATGGACTCGGATGGTGGACGGAGTGTGGGGTCAGAGGCCTTGCAAAATCTGGTCTCCCGTCTGGATGGTCAAGAGGCTGCGCAGCAGCAGATGTTTCAATTCCTGCAAGGGATGTCCTCCCGGATAGATACACTACAGCAATCCCTGCCTAGTGTACTCACTCCTACTGTTCCTGTTACTCCAGCACCTGCCAGTGCTGTGAGTTCCTCTATGCCGGCTGCATCAGCTCCAGTGTCACGTCTGCACCTGCCCGTGCCAAGCAAGTATGATGGCAGTCCAAAGTTATGTCGCGGGTTTCTCAACCAATGTGAAATCCAGTTTGAGTTGTTGCCACATAATTTCCCCACGCCAAGGTCCAAGGTTGCCTACATCATCTCCTTACTTTCTGGATCTGCTCTGAGCTGGGTGTCTCCTCTGTGGGAACGTGCTGACCCTCTGATTAACAACTACACAGACTTCGTGTCAACCTTCAGACGGATCTTTGACGAGCCTGGTCGTGCAACATCAGCTTCCGCTGACCTGATTCAACTTCGTCAAGGTACCCGTAGCATGGGACAATATGTCATTCAGTTCCAGACGTTGGCCGCAGAGATTCAGTGGAATAATCAGGCTCTGGTAGCAGCTTTCTGGCATGGACTTTCTGACCGGATCAAAGATGAACTGGCGACCCGCGACCTTCCTGTACAATTGTCTGAATTGATTTCCTTGTGCATTAAGTTGGACTCTCGCATCCGCGAACGCAATAATGAACGCGCTCGGAGTGAGCCACGCAGATCAAGGATGATACCTTCAGTACAGTTCCAGTCTCCTTCTTCTGACGAGCCTATGCAGGTAAATAGGTCCCGCCTAACTCCTGAAGAGCGGGCAAGAAGAATGCGTGAGAGACTCTGTCTGTACTGTGCGGCTGCGGGCCATCAGATTAACTCCTGCACAGTGCGTTCGGGAAACGCCAGATCCTGACTTGTAAAGGAGGAGTCAAGTTGGGATCTTTTAGTCAAGCTCCTTCTAATCAAGACCTTATCCTTCCTGTGACGTTAGAGACTTCAGTTGGGCTCCAGTCCGCATCAGCATTAGTGGACTGTGGAGCTGCAGGTAACTTCATCACCCAAGCTGCGGTAAATAAATTTTGCTTACCTATATGTGAACTTTCCTGTCCAGTTTATATTACCGCTGTGGATGGTAGTCGAATCTCCAAGGGGAATATTTCTCATCAAACTGCCCCAGTGGTTCTGGGAGTTGGATTCCTACACTCTGAACTGATTAAGTTCTTAGTCATCCCTCAAGCCACCCAGGAGATCGTCTTGGGCATGCCCTGGCTCCAGCTACATAATCCACAGTTTGACTGGTCAACGTTGCAGCTTACCTCATGGGGTTCACATTGCCATCAGTCCTGTTTAGTCCAAGTGTGTCCCATAAAGTCTACCGAAGTTAAGACACAGTCAAGTCTCCCAGCAGTTTATCAAGATTTCTCAGATGTCTTCAGTGAGAAGGCCGCTGATGTCCTACCGCCCCATAGGGAATGGGATTGTCCCATCGATCTCCTTCCTGGCAAGAAGCCACCTAGGGGGCGCACCTACCCGTTGTCTGTTCCTGAAACCGAGGCGATGAGTGAATATATCAGGGAGAATCTACAAAAGGGATTCATCCGCCCTTCATCATCACCCGCTGGTGCAGGTTTCTTCTTTGTTAAAAAGAAGGATGGAGGACTGCGTCCATGCATTGACTACCGGGGTCTCAATGACATTACCATTAAAAATAGTTATCCATTACCACTCATTACCGAATTATTTGACAGAGTTAAAGGAGCCCGCATCTTCACCAAGTTAGATCTCCGCGGTGCCTACAATCTCATCAGAATCCGGAGTGGTGACGAGTGGAAGACAGCTTTTAACACTCGAGATGGCCATTACGAATACCTGGTAATGCCGTTTGGGTTGAGTAATGCTCCAGCAGTATTCCAACACTTTGTGAACGAAATCTTTCGTGATGTCCTGTATAAGTACCTCGTTGTTTACTTGGATGATATCCTCATCTTCTCCCAAGACCTTCCATCTCATCGTCTACAAGTCCGTGAAGTCCTCCGACGTCTTCGTGAGAACCGGCTCTACGGTAAACTTTCTAAATGCACCTTTGAAGTTCCCTCTATACCCTTCCTGGGTTATATAATTTCCGGATCGGATCTTCAGATGGACCCGACAAAATTGGAAGCTATTGCCAATTGGTCCATTCCGAATTCTCTCAAGTCTATCCAGCGGTTCCTGGGTTTTGCCAACTACTATAGGAAATTTATTCGGGGATTCTCCACTCTCATCGCTCCTATTACCAACCTGACTCGGAAAGGGGCAAACCATTCCAACTGGTCAGAAGAAGCCTTAGCAGCCTTCCAGAAGATCAAACTGGCCTTTATGTCTGCCCCAGTTCTGTCTCAGCCAGATGTAAACAGACCGTTCGAGTTGGAGGTGGACGCCTCTACAGTTGGGGTTGGAGCTGTTCTCTCCCAGAAAGGAACCGATGGGAAAGTCCACCCTTGTGGATTTTATTCTCGCAAATTCCTTCCTGCAGAAGCTAACTACTCCGTTGGAGATCAAGAACTATTGGCGATCAAGCTGGCTCTCGAGGAATGGAGATACCTCCTAGAAGGGGCCAAACATCCGTTCAACATCTACACGGATCATAAAAACCTGCTATACTTAAAGGCAGCTCAGTGCCTTAATCCTCGCCAGTCCAGGTGGGCTATGTTTTTCTCACGTTTTAATTTTAAGCTTCATTTCCGCCCAGGTTCGCAGAATGTTAAAGCTGACGCTTTATCCCGATCTATGGAATCCGAAGAGGAAACGCCTGACTCAGTGCCTCATTCCATCCTGAGTCCAGTGGTGTTCGCTGCATCTCAAGTCTCCCCAGCTCCTCCTCCTGGTAAGACTTTTGTTTCCCCAGAACTCCGTCCCAAGTTGCTATCTTGGGCTCATCAATCCAAGTTCACCGGTCATCCTGGTGTCCTGAAGACCTTCAAGTTTCTCTCTGAGACGTACTGGTGGCCTAAGATGAAGGCTGACATCAAGGATTTCGTGGCATCCTGTCCTAAGTGTGTGCAGCATAAGACTCCTCGTCAGTCTCCAGCAGGTCAGTTACAACCATTGTCTGTTCCTAGTCGTCCCTGGTCACACCTGTCCATGGATTTTATCACCGACCTTCCTCCTTCTCAGGGATACAATACCATCTGGGTTGTAGTGGACAGATTCACCAAGATGGCTCATTTTGTTCCTCTCCAGGGTCTCCCTTCTGCCCCGAAACTTGCCCAAATCTTCCTACGGGAGATTTTCCGCTTACATGGTCTACCCTCGGAAATAATATCCGACCGGGGGGTACAGTTTGTAGCGAGGTTTTGGAGGGCCCTCTGTTCTGCCATGCAAGTCAAGCTGAAGTTTTCATCATCGTACCATCCTCAGACGAATGGGCAGACAGAGAGGGTTAATCAAGAACTTGAGACGTTTTTAAGATTGTATGTTTCATCTTCCCAGGATGACTGGTTCGATCTGCTCCCATGGGCCGAGTTTGCCCACAACTTCCGCTATCATACTGCTACTGAAACAACACCATTCTTCGCAGTATATGGGCAACATCCCCGTGTTCCAGACTTCCAAGAACTCCCTCATATGGATGTTCCTGCTGCCACTACTGCTCTGACTCAGTTCTCATTAATTTGGAGAAAGATTCACGTGTCTCTCAAAAAGGCCTCCAGCCGGTACAAGTACTTTGCCGACCGCAAGAGACGTGCGGTTCCTAACCTGAAACCTGGGGACAAGGTTTGGCTGTCAACCCGTAACCTCCGTCTTAGGGTTCCGTCCATGAAGTTTGCACCCCGTTTCATTGGTCCTTTCCCTGTCGAAAGAGTCATCAACCCTGTGGCCTATAAACTGAAGTTACCACCTTCTCTTCGAATACCTAACGCTTTTCATGTTTCTCTCCTCAGACCTCTAGTCCTGAACCGTTTTCAGAGTGCTCTTCCAGTTGGCCCCAAAATTCGAACTCAGCGGGGCGTGGAATTCGAGATTGGCAAAATTCTGGACTCTCGTTGCCGGTATGGACGTCTCCAGTACCTGGTCGATTGGTCCGGTTATGGCCCAGAGGAAAGAAGTTGGGTAAATTCATCGGATGTCCATGCTCCAAGGTTGGTCCGTGTCTTCCACAGCACTCATCCATCCAAGCCACGTGGGTGTTCGGTGTCCACCCTTAAAGGGGGGGGTACTGTCAGGAATCGACTCACCAAGCTGACATCGGTCCGCCGTTGCGGACTCCGACCTGGCTCCCTGCGGTCACCTGTCGTCCGTGTCCCTGCCTCTGGACGCCATCACGGGCCTGGGAGCGCTCCTGAGACAGCAGGCGTGTAGCACGCCGCGTTCCCGCTAGGCCGCGGCATGGGCGCCGCCATGACAGTTCACAACAACCAGCATACAGCGGCCAATCCGGTGCTTGGCCGCACCCACTTTCCCTCACTCATCCAATGCCTGTGCACCAAGGGGTACATAAGAGACTGCAGGATCAGTCTGCAGGCATCCTGGACTTTGTGTCACTCCTGCGACCCATGTGAAAGGATCTGTTCCTGTTCCTTCCGTGTTCCTGGCTCTCTGCTTTAAGACTTGAACTCCTGGTTACTCTGCACAGCTCCGTGGAACTTCAAGGCCCAGCAATACCTGCAATCTTCAAACAGGCTTCACACTCATCACCACCTTGTGTGCTTCAGCCTTGCAGTTGAGACTGACTCCAGGTGTGTTCCATTCCTCCACCTGTGATACAGCTTGCTGCTGTCAGTGCTTCACCACCTGCACTGTGGATAGTCAGACTCCTGCCTCTGCTACCAGGTTTGCCATTCAACATCTCACTGCCAAGTTTCATGTTTAAAACCTGCACTGGTTTCCAAACCAGAATCATCTCTACAAGCACCTGTTCTTCTGTTTATCATATTACCGGTTATTATTTCTCCAGTCATCTGTCATCCTGTTGCCATAGACTTTCAGCTATTACGCTGTGTGATTGACATTTCCATTTGTTATTATTATTTCTGCTGCCATTCTGTTTATATCATCTGCTAATAAATATCATTGCGCTCATGCGCAGGAACTTTATCCAGCCTCCTCGTTTTCTCCCAGGTACCTCCACTGACCCACTAGCGCCCCCTCCGGGGACACAGCCAAAACACAATCTGACAGAAGTAGTACAAGTGGTCTTCCGACTTCCCCTCTGGGATGACGATCGACTCCCAGCAGCAACAACAGCAGCGCCAGCAGCAGTAGGCGTTACACTCAAGGATGCATAAGAGGAATCCCAGGCAGGAGAGGACTCGTCAGACTTGCCAGTGACATGGCCTGCAGGACTATTGGCTTTCCTGTGTAAGGTGGAAATTGACACTGAGGGAGTTGGTGGTGTGGTTTGCAGGAGCTTGGTTACAAGAGGAAGGGATTTAGAGGTCAGTGGACTGCTTCCGCTGTCATCCAAAGTTTTTGAACTTGTCACTGACTTCTGATGAATGCAGTCCAGGTGACATATAAGGGAGGATGTTCCTAGGTGGTTAACGTCCTTACCCCTACTTATTACAGCTTGACAAAGGCAACACACGGCTTGACACCTGTTGTCCGCATTTGTGTTGAAATAATTCCACACCGAAGAGGTCATTTTTTTTGTATTTTGACCAGGCATGTCAATGGCCATATTCGTCCCACGGACAACAGGTGTCTCCCCGGGTACCTGACTTAAACAAACCACCTCACCATCAGAATCCTCCTTGTCAATTTCCTCCCCAGCGCCAGCAACACCCATATCCTCATCCTGGTGTACTTCAACAGTGACATCTTCAATTTGACTATCAGGAACTGGACTGCGGGTGCTCCTTCCAGCACTTGCAGGGGGCGTGCAAATGGTGGAAGGCACAAGCTCTTCCCGTCCAGTGTTGGGAAGGTCAGGCATCGCAACCGACACAATTGGACTCTCCTTGGGGATTTGTGATTTAGAAGAACGCACATTTCTTTGCTGTGCTTTTGCCAGCTCAAGTCTTTTAATTTTTCTAGCGAGAGGATGAGTGCTTCCATCCTCATGTGAATCTGAACCACTAGCCATGAACATAGGCCAGGGCCTCAGCCGTTCCTTGCCACTCCGTGTCGTAAATGGCATATTGGCAAGTTTACGCTTCTCATCAGACGCTTTCAATTTTGATGTATGGGTCATTTTACTGAACTTTTGTTTTTTGGATTTTACATGCTCTCTACTATGACATTGGGCATCGGCCTTGGCAGACGACGTTGATGGCATTTCATCTTCTCGGCCATGACTAGTGGCAGCAGCTTCAGCACGAGGTGGAAGTGGATCTTGATCTTTCCCTATTTTAACCTCCACATTTTTGTTCTCCATTTTTTAATGTGTGGAATTATATGCCAGTATCAATAGCAATGGCCTACTACTATATATACTGCGCACAACTGAAATGCACTACAGGTATGGATGGATAGTATACTTGACGACACAGAGGTAGGTAGAGCAGTGGCCTTCCGTACCGTACTGCTATATATACTGGTGGTCACTGTCAGCAAACTGCAAAACTAAAATGCACCACAGGTATAGAATCTAGATGGATAGTATACTTGACGACACAGAGGTAGGTAGAGCAGTGGCCTTCTTTACCGTACTGCTATATATACTGGTGGTCACTGTCAGCAAACTGCAAAACTAAAATGCACCACAGGTATAGAATCTAGATGGATAGTATACTTGACGACACAGAGGTAGGTAGAGCAGTGGCCTTCCATACCGTACTGCTATATATACTGGTGGTCACTGTCAGCAAACTGCAAAACTAAAATGCACCACAGGTATAGAATCTAGATGGATAGTATACTTGATGACACAGAGGTAGGTAGAGCAGTGGCCTTCCGTACCGTACTGCTATATATACTGGTGGTCACTGTCAGCAAACTGCAAAACTAAAATGCACCACAGGTATAGAATCTAGATGGATAGTATACTTGAAGACACAGAGGTAGGTAGAGCAGTGGCCTTGCGTACCGTACTGCTATATATACTGGTGGTCACTGTCAGCAAACTGCAAAACTAAAATGCACCACAGGTATAGAATCTAGATGGATAGTATACTTGAAGACACAGAGGTAGGTAGAGCAGTGGCCTTCCGTACCGTACTGCTATATATACTGGTGGTCACTGTCCGCAAACTGCAAAACTAAAATGCACCACAGGTATAGAATCTAGATGGATAGTATACTTGACGACACAGAGGTAGGTAGAGCAGTGGCCTTCCGTACTGTACTGCTATATATACTGGTGGTCACTGTCAGCAAAACTCTGCACTGTACTCCTCCTATATAATACTGCTGGTCCCCAGTCCCCACAATAAAGCAGTGTGAGCACAGATATATGCAGCACACGGAGCACAGATATGGATCGTTTTTCAGGCAGAGAACGGATAAAACTGGTGGTCACTGATTAGCAAAACTCTGCACTGTACTCCTCCTATATAATACAGCTGCTCCCCAGTCAGCACAATTAAGCAATAAGCACAAATATTTGCAGCAACATTTATAAACGGAGAGGACGCCAGCCACGTCCTCTCCCTAACATTTCCAATGCACGAGTGAAAATGGGGGCGACGCACGGCTCTTTATATAGAATACGAATCTCGCGAGAATCTGACCGCGGGATGACGACGTTCGGGCGCGCTGGGGTTAACCGAGCCATACGGGAGAATCCGAGTATGCCTCGGACCCGTGTAAAATGGGTGAAGTTCGGGGGGGGGGTTCGGTTTCCGAGGAACCGATCCCGCTCATCACTAGTGATTATTAATGCAAATTTGCCTCAAATGTTTCACCTTTAGGTTGGCCTGAAAACAGTTACTATGAAAGCTGCAAAATCCCTCAGGAGGAGCAGGTCTGAATGCTCATCAGACTTTGTCACCTATTTTCACAAATGTGGGGATATGTTATTCAATAAAAATCTTATTAATTTGCTAAAACATGATAGAATATTTTATCATTAATATACTCATGAATAATTTCAAGGCTAGTTCATGGACTGTTTAAGCACAAGAAATTCTAAGAGGCACGTTACTTTACAATAATGTTCGTATAAGAAAGAAGTTGCTATAAGAATGGTTTGATAAACAACATACACAGAGAGCAGCTAACCCCAGTAAGGGGATCTGTATGTCTTCAGGAAATATATACGAGAAAGAAAATGGGTATCAAAATAAATGATAGTGCACAAATCACAAAAGAAAAGATAGCAATTTATTATTCTACTGTGCTGATACAAACTTAAAAATCAATATTGATTAAATATTAAATTGCTTTCACTATACTGTTTAGTATTAAAACAAAACTACCGTGCATAAGCTGGTTATAGATACAATTAGAAAAAGATGACTATGGAACAACAGAGTACCTATAGAGTAGAGTACCTATCAGTTTAGATAAGCACAGTATGGATCCTGGCTTGTAAAAGTATCTCACCAGTAAAAGCAGGGTGGTCTTCAGTATGCCAGCTGTCGGGATCCCGGCGCACAGTATACTGGCGCCGGAATACCGACAGCCGGCATACCGACACTTATTCTCCCTCGTGGGGATCCACGACCCCCCTGGAGGGAGAATAAAATAGCATGGCGCGCATAGCGCACCATCGTGCCCGCAGCATGGCGAGCATAGCGAGCCCGCAAGGGGCTCATTTGCGCTCGCCACACTGTCGGTATGCCGGCGGTCGGGCGCCTGTCGCCGGGAGCCCGACCGCTGGCATACCATACTACACCCGTAAAAGCATCCTCAGCCATTAAAATACTGCAGTTGACATACAGAAGGAGTTTTAAGTCCAATTCAAATGTGCATTAGTGATATCCAGAAGAAAGTGTGCTTTGGTACTAGGTGATTATTGACCTTCACTATTTGTGAAGCAGACATTGTACAATTGATATTGATGTCAGTCTAACTTGGAACCCACTGAATCCAACAAGTTAATTATGTTATGAGCATGTAAGATTGCAGAGAGTTCTTGCATTTTACAGTGTTTCATTTAGTACAATTGCAGACCTCCCAACCAGTGGCAGATTTGACCTTTGGGCTGCATGTCTGCACCCCCTCCCCAGTAAAATCCATCACCTCAGTTCACGTCAGTGAGCTAGATGCAGTCCATGAGACTGCACTAGGTACACTGTGATTCATAGTGACTTGCTTTTGGAAATCCTACCTGCCAGTCACCCGCAGGACAGGCAGTACCATTGGGAGGTGTTTCCTCCCCCTGGGAGTGCCAGACCAGGATGCAATTAGCAGAGAGCTGGCTTTCTGTAGGTAGCCAATCCCTGCTTTTCTGGGCAGCCCTATCCAGCTTCTATGGGCTGCAGTTGATGTAGTCCATAGAAGCCAGGGGTTTGCGCATGCGCAGTACCATCACCGTTACTGCGCATGCGCCAGTCCTAGCACCTGTCAGTTACATTGTGCAGGTGCCAGGACCTAGCAGGCGGTGGGGACAAGGTGGCAGGGATTTATGGGCTGCAGTTGATGTAGTCCATAGAAGCCGGGGGTTTGCGCATGCGCAGTACCATCACCGTTACTGTGCATGTGCCAGTCCTAGCACCTGTCAGTTACATTGTGCAGGTGCCAGGACCTAGCAGGCGGTGGGGACAAGGTGGCAGGGATTTATGGGCTGCAGTTGATGTAGTCCATAGAAGCCAGGGGTTTGCGCATGCGCAGTACCATCACCGTTACTGCGCATGCGCCAGTCCTAGCACCTGTCAGTTACATTGTGCAGGTGCCAGGACCTAGCAGGCGGTGGGGACAAGGTGGCAGGGATTTATGGGCTGCAGTTGATGTAGTCCATAGAAGCCGGGGGTTTGCGCATGCGCAGTACCGTCACCGTTACTGTGCATGTGCCAGTCTTAGTGCCTGTAAGTTACATTGTGCAGGTGCCAGGACCTAGCAGGCGGTGGGGACAAGGCGGCAGGGATCAGGCAGCAGGGCCAGCGGCAGCCTCCTCCTCCACCTAGGTAGAAGCTGCCGCTACTCCCAACCTTACGATTTAGATGGGTCAGTTTCAGTTTTAAAATAATCTGCCGTGACGTTGGCATAAGAAATCTGATGTGTCTCCATGGTATTCGGAATCAAGCCCAATAACTTGTGTGGGAACGGCACAGAAAAAAATATTACTATTGAAGTCGAAAATGTCTAGCCTATAAAGTGATAAAATTGGTTCAGTACACAGGTGAAAAATAGGTTAAAAAAAGAATCACATACTGTTATTAGAGAAATGTTGGAATCTATTACAAATAAAGTAGGCAAGCGTGAAAAGAAGTGTTGTGCTTTAGCTGTGCAAATGATAAATGGACAGGAAATCTGTTTAACCTGTATCAGCTCCTCCGTGAGAAGGATTGTTTGGAATCCAGCATTATAGAAGGAAGAAATGTCTGGTTCAGATAAAGAGTGGGATACATTTGACAGTGATGATGAAATATCTGCTGATTATGTATTTGATGAACTACTGTATGCTCAATTGATGCTAGAACTGTTCTTCAAAAGAAGGGAAATGAGCCAGTAGGGCTTCCAGCAGTTAGTATACTACTGTAACTGTAAAAGTATATACTGTACATTGAGATACATAGACAATGCAGAATAAACAGATGTGATTGAGACAGCTCCAGAGTTAGACAACAAGTGATGCATGATACATAATTCCCATCCCCCCCCCAACCCCCCCCCCCCAAAAAAAATGTTCATGATACATTCCACCCTTATTTGCATGCATACCAACATTTGCAGTAATGGTATGCATGAATACTTACCTGTCGAGACAGATCTTCCAACATAGGGGTATATTTACTAAGATTCGTATTTTCCCGTTTGAGGTCAAAGTTCAATCACGAATGACATCGAAAGTGTAAATATGCAACTTTTTGAATTGATTACGACTAATTTACTAAGCTGGCGTATTCTGCATTTTCGGGTTTTCCGATGTCGATGTCATTCGTTTTTTTAGGCAGTGTTTTACGTGAGTGACTTGTAAAACACTGCCGACTTTAATACAGTGAATCTCGGCCGGATCTGAGAGATCCGTGCTGGGCTTCATTGTGCACCTTGTAAAAAAAAATAAAAAATGTTTAAATGTAAAAAAAAAATTGCGTGGGGTCCCCCCTCCTAAACCAAACCAGCCTCGGGCTCTTTGAGCCGATCCTGGTTGCAGAAATATGGGGAAAAAATGGACAGGGGTTCCCCCATATTTAAGCAACCAGCATCGGGCTCTGCGCCTGGTCCTGGTTCCAAAAATACGGGGGACAAAAAGCGTAGGGGTCCCCCGTATTTTTGAAACCAGCACCGGGCTCCACTAGCTGGACAGATAATGCCACAGCCGGGGGTCACTTTTATACAGTGCCTTGCGGCCGTGGCATCAAATATCCAACTAGTCACCCCTGGCCGGGGTACCCTGGGGGAGTGGGGACCCCTTTAATCAAGGGTCCCCCCCCCCAGCCACCCAAGGCCCAGGGGTGAAGCCCGAGGCTGTCCCCCCCATCCAATGGGCTGCGGATGGGGGGCTGATAGCCTTTGTTCAAAGTGAATGATATTGTTTTTAGTAGCAGTACTACAAGGCCCAGCAAGCCTCCCCCGCAAGCTGGTACTTGGAGAACCACAAGTACCAGCATGCAGCGGAAAAATGGGCCCGCTGGTACCTGTAGTACTACTACTAAAAAAATACCCCAATAAAGACAACACACACACACCTTGAAAGTATAACTTTAATACATACATCCACACCTCCATATACACATACTTACCTTATGTTCCCACGCAGGTCGGTCCTCTTCTCCAGTAGAATCCATGGTGTACCTGTAGAAAAAATTATACTCACATAATCCATGGTTGAAGGCTCCTCTGTAAATCCTTTTGTAATCCACGTACTTGAAAAAATAAAAAAACGGATACCCGACTACGAACTGAAAGGGGACCCATGTTTTCACATGGGCCCCCTTTCCCCGAATGCCAGAAACCCACTCTGACTGATGTCTAAGTGGGTTTCTTCAGCCAATCAGGGAGCGCCACGTTGTGGCACCCTCCTGATCGGCTGTGTGCTCCTGTACTGTCTGACAGGCGGCACACGGCAGTGTTACAATGTAGCGCCTATGCGCTCCATTGTAACCAATGGTGGGAACTTTCAGGTCAGCGGTTGACCGAAAGTGACCTCACCGCTGACCTGAAAGTTCCCACCATTGGTTACAATGGAGCGCATAGGCGCTACATTGTAACACTGCCGTGTGCCGCCTGTCAGACAGTACAGGAGCACACAGCCGATTAGGAGGGTGCCACAACGTGGCGCTCCCTGATTGGCTGAAGAAACCCACTTAGACATCAGTCAGAGTGGGTTTCTGGCATTCGGGGAAAGGGGTCCCATGTGAAAACATGGGTCCCCTTTCAGTTCGTGGTCGGGTATCCGTTTTTTTATTTTTTCAAGTACGTGGATTACAAAAGGATTTACAGAGGAGCCTTCAACCATGGATTATGTGAGTATAATTTTTTCTACAGGTACACCATGGATTCTACTGGAGAAGAGGACCGACCTGCATGGGAACATAAGGTAAGTATGTATATATGGAGGTGTGGATGGATGTATTAAAGTTATACTTTCAAGGTGTGTGTGTGTTGTCTTTATTGGGGTATTTTTTTAGTAGTAGTACTACAGGTACCAGCGGGCCAATTTTTCCGCCGCATGCTGGTACTTGTGGTTCTCCAAGTACCAGCTTGCGGGGGAGGCTTGCTTGGGCCTTGTAGTACTGCTACTAAAAACAATATCATTCACTTTGAACAAAGGCTATCAGCCCCCCATCCGCAGCCCATTGGATGGGGGGGGACAGTCTCGGGCTTCACCCCTGGGCCTTGGGTGGCTGGGGGGGACGACCCTTGATTAAAGGGGTCCCCACTCCCCCAGGGTACCCCGGCCAGGGGTGACTAGTTGGATATTTGATGCCACGGCCGCAAGGCACTGTATAAAAGTGACCCCCGGCTGTGGCATTATCTGTCCAGCTAGTGGAGCCCGGTGCTGGTTTCAAAAATACGGGGGACCCCTACGCTTTTTGTCCCCCGTATTTTTGGAACCAGGACCAGGCGCAGAGCCCGATGCTGGTTGCTTAAATATGGGGGAACCCCTGTCCATTTTTTCCCCATATTTCTGCAACCAGGATCGGCTCAAAGAGCCCGAGGCTGGTTTCGTTTAGGAGGGGGGACCCCACGCAATTTTTTTTTTGAAAATTTATAACATTTCCCCCCCCCTTTCCACTGAAAAACATGCACGGATCTCATGGATCCGTGCATGCCTATACAAACACGGGATAAAAAAGCAGGTCTGGTTTTTTTTAGCACTTTTTCACGATTTGTATTTTAGCACGGCAGTGTTTGGCTATTGTCGGCAGTATTTGTGTTTTGCACTTTTTAGTAAATGACCGATTTCTACCAAATTGCAGGCGTATTTGACCGATGGTGTATTGATTCGTGATTTTTTCCTAGGACTTCCAAAATATTACAAATGCCCTCATCACTGCCGAGATTTTTGCTTAGTAAATTACCGAGATGACACTTTGAAGAAAAAACGGCATCTCGGTCAAAATCGGGACCTTAGTAAATATACCCCATAGAGCGCATTGGCCAAATATTCAAAGCAAATCATATAGAGAGACTGACAGTAAGAATTCACCATAATACACAATTTAGGGGGACATTTACTAAGCAGTGATAAGAGCGGAGAAGTGAGCCAGTGGAGACGTTGCCCCATCAACCAATCAGCAGCTCTGTATAATTTTATAGTTTGCAAATTATAGATGTTACTTCAGTGCTGATTGGTTGCCATGGGCACTTCTCCACTGACTCACTTCTCCGCTCTTATCACTGCTTAGTAAATGTCCCCCGTAATCAGAAGCTCAGTGCCAATATCATACAAACACCAATAATACTGGCATGCATTCCCTCCTATATGCTCGTTAAGTAAGATACTGTAACTTCTCTCCAACACAGTGGCTTAATGAAAAGGTCTATATGACTGTAATTATACATGTCCACACTTTACATTCTATAATGTGACAGAACCACATAGACCTGGGAAAAGTCCAGCTCACTTTATTTTTCACCACAGGCAGGTTACACAGTTTCATGCAGGATTCACAGGTCAGGTTAAAAGACAGTTTCAGACAGCAACAGAAGTCACAGCACAGCATGGTACAGTCTTTTCAATGAACCTGATACAAAGAGCCAATGGTTTCTAACGTAGTCCCCAAACACCCCTCCTAATGCCTGGCCGACTAGTTCAGCATCAGGAACAGTTTCCCGGTGTCTCTGCTGCTTCTTTTACCAGGCTCACACAGGTGATCGTAATCATGCCTGCTGCTCAGCTTTGCACACAGAATACCTGGCCTGAATCTAACATCTTGCATGTTACCTTTCTGTGCTATCCCTGCACACATTCCTCCCCCAGTAGCTTCAAACACCCTGGTGAAGCTAAGAATTCTCCAGGCGAGCTCTCTGCCTCACCTAGCTACATTTGTGCCATCTGTACGGGAACCCCCCCCCCCCCTCTCCCCCCCCACACACACACTATCTTACAGAGTTCCCCTTATTCACCCCCTTCCTCCTTCTTCCACCCGAACTTCACCACAGGGTTGTTTGGAGTATCGGGACACATATAGTTTCTGGAAAGGGCATCTGCATTGAGGTGCTGTTTCCCTGGATGATGCTGCACCTCAGATTTGAATGGCTGTAAACCAAGAACAAGCTGGTCATTTACTTCCTTGTTCGTGTGCATCCACTGTAAGGGTGTATGGTCTGTGATCAACTTAAAGTGTCTCCACAACAAATAATATTTTAAGGATTCTACTGCCCACTTGATTGGCAAGCACTCCTGTTCTACAGTTGAGTACTTGCGTTCTCTGTCCAGCAATTTCCGGATAAGGTAGAGGATGGGTTTCTCCTCCCATGGGAAAGGACTGCCCCTAATCCTGTTCCTGAGGTATCAGTTTGTAACACAAACTGCTCCTAAAATCCGGAGCTTGTAATACAGGATTCTACTGCCCACTTGATTGGCAAGCACTCCTGTTCTACGGTTGAGTACTTGCGTTTGCTCAAATCCTGCCAAGCAGTCTCTACTGACCTAGACCACAGTATTTTATCTGGAGATACTGTGTGTAATGGGTAGCGGTCAAATATGCACCCGCTACCAGTAGATATGTGGAGTCTTAGCGGCTGAGTTTGTGGGTGCGTGCATATGCACACACCAACAAATTACAGTACAACAAAAGACTGCAAGTGGCATGGCGGCAACACCATGGTGCTGGTTATAACTAAGATGTGTGAGGACACACCATTCCATTCTTCCACCTGTACCATCAGACGATCAGGGTAGTTTCTGCCAGGGAAATGCTTCCAGCTGCCATGCTGATCACAAGTCAAGTGATTTTCCTTGTGCTGCAATCCATTGGCTCACTCTACTTTGGGCAGTGTTGGGGTACATGTCCTGGCTTGCCATAGTCAAAAGACACAGGTATAGGTGGGTTGGTTTGTTTAACAACTGTATTCTGGTCCTGGGCTTAGGTATTGGTGGTAATCCTTGGGTGGCCTTATTCAATTTCTCTAGGGTCAAGTAGTGCTTAGTTGCCATGGCTAACTCCTTAAATGTTTGACAGTCAGCCTGAAGGACCCACAGTCCAATACCCCTATAGCATGGTCTAAAGTAACAACTTCTACTATACATGGAGCAGTATGGTTCTTCGGCTGTAGCCATGCTTTACTCAGTCTGACTAATTTGTCCACCTGGATCCTTGGAGGCTCAGAAGGGCTCAGCCGCCACTCATGAAACTCTTTGGCTTTACTGGGGTCTGTCACCCCAACTCTGCTGAGTATAGACTCCATCAGATGTGGACAGGAGCTACTGTAGCTTTAAATATCAGCAAGTCAATATAAACTCACTGCAACTCCCCTGTGAGGCAGGGAGTTAACCTGGCAGCCCATTCCTCCTCTGGCCCCTTTAACTATGCGGCAATGCATTCAAAGGTGCACAAAAATGCCTAAAATATCATCTGAGGGTGTATGTTTTTGTAACACTTCTTGCTGCTGCCCACCTTTTCTTATTTCTCTTAACTCAGCATGTAACAACTGTATTTGAGTTTGCTTGCCTGTAGCCAACTCAGCAAATACTTCCATCAGCTCTTCCGTGTTTCCCTGCTTTTCATACACAAACTTAGCAGGCTTAATTAACTGTCCATGGCAAGCCAGAATCCCAGCACATTATCTCATGTGGTTTCCCTCAATACTGCATACCATTCCCTGTGCTTCTAAACACAGGAATTAATAAATGACTTATATTGTGCACAGCCTGCAAAAGACACATGTTTAAGTATCCACTGCCATTTTATGATTCAGACTCAACAAGCTGCTGTGCAGAGGCTAGCATCCTGCAATGCGTCTCACTGCTGTGGGTAGATCTGGTTACCATATCAGGGTTTTTGCTGTGGATACCATCCAGCAAATGTGGTCCCTGACAGAACCACATTGACGGGGTAAATTCCAACTCACTTTATTTTCCACCACAGGCAGGCTATACAGTTTCATGCAGGATTCACAGGCCAGGTTTAACAGGCAGTTTCAAACAGCAACAGGAGTCACAGCACAGTCTTCTCAATGAAGTTGATACACAGATCCATTGGTTCCTAACGTAGTCCCCAAACACGCCTCCTATTGCCTGGTCGACTACTTTAGCATCAGGAACAGTTTCCCAGTGTCTATGCTGCTTCTTTTACCAAGCTCACACAGGTGATTTTAATCATGTCTGCTGCTCAGATTGGCACACAGAATACCTGGCCTGGATCAGACATCCTGCATTTTACCTTTCTGTACTATCCTTGCGACTAGATAGATAGATAGATAGATAGATAGATAGATAGATAGATAGATAGATAGATAGATAGATAGATAGATAGATAGATCAATTGATCAATGATGTGCGGTAAGTATACACCAGAGTTTTGACAATATATATTGTATGAAAAAACAGGATTTTAATACCTACCGGTAAATCCTTTTCTCCTAGTCCGTAGAGGATGCTGGGGTCCATTTCATGACCATCGGGTATAGATGGTTCCGCAGGAGCCATGGGCACTTTAAGATTTTTCAAGGGTGTGAACTGGCTCCTCCCTCTATGCCCCTCCTCCAGACCTCAGTTATAGGAACTGTGCCCAGGGAGACGGACATTTCGAGGAAAGTATTTACATTTATACTAATGGTGAGAATCATACCAGCTCACAACATGGCATTCAACATAACACACGCCAACAGGCATGAACCATTTACAGCAACATGCTAAAAACAAATGTAACACAACTTGTGTAACTAACTGAACAAAACTGCAGGTAAAGTACGCACTGGGTCGGGCGCCCAGCATCCTCTACGGACTAGGAGAAAAGGATTTACCGGTAGGTATTAAACCCTGTTTTCTCATACGTCCTAGAGGATGCTGGGGTTCATTTCTTGACCATGGGGTTTATACCAAAGCTCCAGTACAGGCGAGAGAGTGCGGATGACCCTGCAGCACCGGTTGACCAAACTTGAGGTCCTCATCGGCCAAAGTGTCAAACTTATAAAATTTAGTAAAAGTGTTTGACCCTGACCAAGTAGCTGCTCGGCAAAGTTGTAATGCCGAGACCCCCCAGGCAGCCGCCCCGGATGAGCCCACCTTCCTAGTAGAATAGGCCTTCACCGACTTCGGCAACGGCAAACCAGCCGAAGAATGAGCGTGCTGAATCGTACCTCTGATCCAGCGCGCAATGGTCTGCTTGGAAGCAGGACACCCAATCTTGTTGGGAGCATACAGGACAGACAGAGCCTCTGTTTTCCATATCCGAGCTGTTCTAGCGACATAAATCTTCAAAGCCCTAACCACATCTAGAGACTTTGACTCAGTGAACGTGTCAGTAGCCACTGGCACCACAATAGGTTGGTTTATGTGGAAAGATGAAACCACCTTTGGAAGAAAATGTTGACGAGTTCTCAACTCTGTCCTATCTTCATGGAAGATCAGGTAAGGGCTCTTGTGAGACAAGGCCCCCAACTCAGATAGCTGCCTTGCGGATGCCAAGGCTAAAAGCATCACCACTTTTCAAGTGAGAAACTTCAACTCTATCTCCTGTAGAGGTTCAAACCAACTCGATTGAAGGAACTGCAACATCACATTAAGGTCCCATGGTGCCACAAATGGAGGCTGGATGTGCAAAACCCCTTTCACGAAGGTCTGAACTTCTGGAAGAGAAGCCAATTGTTTTTGAAAGAAAACTGATAAGGCCGAAATCTGGACCTTGATTGACCCCAATCTAAGGCCCGCATCCACACCAGCCTGCAGAAAATGGAGAAACCGTCCCAACTCAAACTCTTCCGTAGGAAACTTCTTGGATTCACACAAAGACACATATTTTCTCCAAATACGGTGGTAATGTTTAGATGTTACGCCTTTCCTGGCCTGAATAAGAGTGGGGATGACTTCCTTGGGAATACCCTTTCGGGCTAGGATCCGGCGCTCAACAGCCATGCCGTCAAACGTAGCCGCGGTAAGTCTTGCTACACACACGGCCCCTGCTGTAGTAGGTCCTCTTGAGGAGGAAGAGGCAGAGGATCTTCTATGAGCAACTCCTGAAGATCTGGAAACCAAGCCCTCCTTGGCCAGTCTGGGGCAATGACGATTGCTCAAACTCTTGTTCTTCTTATTATTTTGAGAACTTTTGGAATCAGTGGAAGTGGAGGGAAAACATATACCAACCGAAACACCCACTGGGTCACCATTGCATCCACTGCTATTGCTTGAGGGTCTCTCGACCTGGAACAATATCTCTGAAGCTTCTTGTTTAGACGAGATGCCATCATGTCTACTTGAGGAACTCCTCAAAGCCTTGTCACCTCTGCGAAGACTTCTTGGTGGAGGCCCCACTCTCCTGGATGGAGATCGTGTCTGCTGAGGAAGTCTGCTTCCCAGTTGTCCACTCCCAGAATGAAAATTGCTGACAGAGCTCTAACATGTTTTTCTGCCCAGAGGAGAATCCTTGTCACCTCTGCCATTGCCGCTCTGCTTTTCGATCCGCCTTGCCTGTTTATGTACGCGACTGCTGTTACATTGTCCGACTGGATCTGCATGGGATGATCTTGAAGAAGATGTATCGCTTGTAGAAGGCTGTTGTAAATGGCTCTCAATTCCAGAATGTTTATGTGGCGGCAGGCTTCCTGACTTGACCATTTTCCTTGGAAGCTTTTCCCCTGTGTGACAGCTCCCCAGCCTCGGAGACTTGCATCTGTGGATATTAGGACCCAGTCGTGAATCCAAAATCTGCGTCCCTCTAGTAGGTGAGAACTGTGTAGCCACCACAGGAGCAAAATCCTGGCTTTGGGGGACAGGATTATTTTCCGGTGCATGTGTAGGTGGGATCCGGACCACTTGTCCAACAGGTCCCACTGGAATACTCTGGTATGAAATCGGCCAAACTGTATGGCCTCGTAGGCCGCTACCATTTTCCCCAACAACCGAATGCATTGATGGATCGACACACTTGTTGGTTTCAATATTTGTTTGACCATTTTCTTGATTTCCAGAGCCTTTTCCACTGGAAGAAATACTCTCCGTACTTCTGTGTCCAGAATCATCCCTAAAAAGGACAATCTTGTCGTCGGTTCCAACTGCGACTTTGGAAAATTCATGATCCAACCGTGTTGTTGGAGTATTGACAGGGAGAGTGCGATGTTCTGCACCAACTGTTCCCTGGATCTCGTTTTTATCAGGAGATCGTCCAGATAAGGAACTATATTGACTCCTATTTGACGAAGGAGGACCATCATCTCCGCCATTACCTTGGGGAATACCCTCGGTGCCGTGGAGAGTCCGAACGGCAACGTCTGGAACTGGTAATGGCAATCCTGTACTGCGAATTTCAGATAAGCTTGGTGAGGGGGATAAATGGGAACATGCAAGTAAGCATCCTTTATGTCTACTGACACCATGAAGTCCCCCTCCTCCAGACTGGAAATCACTACCCTCAGGGATTCCATCTTCAACTTAAACCTTTTCAGGTAGAGATTCAGATTTTTCAGGTTTAAAATCTGTCTGACCGAGCCGTCCGGCTTCGGAACTACTAAGAGGCTTAAATAATAACCTTCTCCTTGCTGTGACAAGGGTACCAGGACAATGACCTGATCCTGACATAATTGCCGTTGTTAATGCCTCTCTTCCTGGAAGAGAAGCTGACAAGGTCAATTTGAAAAATCGGCATGGGGGGACGTCTTGAAACTCTAGTTTGTACCCATGGGACACTATTTGAAAGACCCATGGGTCCAGACCAGATTGAATCCAGATTTGGCTGAAAAGTTTCAGACGTGCTCCCATCCGAGCGGACTCCCTCAAGGGAGCCCCAGCGTCATGCTGCAGATTTGGCAGGAGCAGGGGTTGACTTCTGCTCCTGGGATCCGGGAGACGCTGCGGATTTCTTTCCTTTTCAACTTCCCCTACCTGCAAAGAAGGGGTAACCTTTGGCCTTTTTGTATTTGTTGGGCCGAAAGGACTGCATGTGAGAGTAATGTGTCTTTTTTGCTGGTGCAGGAGCAGAAGGCAAGAATGTCGACTTACCTGCGGTAGACGCCGAGACTAACACATCTAGCCCATCACCAAACAAGGCCTCACCTTTATAAAGGAGAACCTCCATATTTCTTTTGGAATCTGCATCAGCATTCCACTGGCGAATCCAAAACGCCCTCCGAGCCGATACTGCCATGGTAGTGGTTCTTGATCCCAAGAGACCAATATATTTCATGGTTTCTAGTACGTACGCAGCAGCATCTTTGATATGACCTAACGTTTGGAGTATCTCGTCTCCATCTATTGTGTCAATGTCTAATGACAAGTTTTCTGACCACTTTTCAATAGCACTACTCACCCACGCACAGACAATGGTAGGCCTGAGTAGTGTCCCAATGGCCACATCAATAGATCACCTCACTCACTTGCGGTCTGTCGGCTCCTTAAGTGAAGCCATTCCAGGTGCAGGGAGAAACACCTTTTCTCCTTTATGACAGGGCCCTGTCTAAAATGTGGGGTGACTCCCACCTTTTGGAAAAAGATAAGCTGCCTGAATTCCTTTTGGGAATCTGAAATTTATTTTCAGGTTAAATCAGACTCCCGCCAAGAGACTGTTCAACTCCTGAGGTGGAGGGAAAATTACATTACTTCTTTACTAAAGTAAACCCTCTCCTTGTGGTAAAAGAGGGGGCTTCGTAACTTCTAACACCTCCTTTATAGCTAAAACATGTTTTGAATGTTTTTTGCTAACTTAGGACCTATTCCCCTGGAATCACTAGTGTCGACACAGGAATCAGAGTCCGTGTCGGTATCCGTTTGTACTACTTGTGCAAATTTGTATGTGACCCAGAGGGGTCCCTGTGGATGAAAGGCAGAACTATTAAAAATCACATCTTCAACAGATTATATTCAGTTTTCTGTATGAGATTCAGTAGTGATTCATACTATCATGTAACCTTTCACCCAGTCAGACTCTTGGTGTCATATTACACCTCTGTGTCTCTAACATGTCTCCCACAGAGGAAGAGTTCACCACCTCAGATATGTCACATGCACAACCACACCACAGACACTCCGGAACTTATAGGGGACAGACCCACGGTAAAATCTGTCAGAGGGACACAGATAGGATTTGCCAGTTCACAACCCAGCGCCAGTAACACAATGTCTGTGAACACAAAATGCCCACTGACATGCAGTGCTTTTATAATGCTATTCACACAATTATATAGCAGCAAATTCACTGTGGCCCCCCCTGTTTTGCACCCTGATACTTGTTCAGTAGTGGAGGAGGACCAGCGTTGTCTCTGCAGCCTGAGGAGAGAGAGAAAATGGCGCTGAGCAGTGTGCTGGCTGGCTGACTGAGGAGGAAGCTCCACTCTTCAATGGCGTGTTTCTCCTCAGCTTTTATGAGGTAATTTTTTATATTGGTGGGGGTAGGACTGTGCCTCAGCAACTTATGCCCCTTATTTATGCCAGTTTCCATAGGTTTCATGCTGCCCAGGGCACCCCCGCACCCTGCACCCTGCACCCTGCAGTGCCTGTGTATGTGTGGGCAACATGACGCGCTGCTCTCCCGCCAGCCGCGCGGTTCCTTTAGCCGTCACTTTCTGATTGAAGATCTGTCTTCTAACACTCACCTGCCTTCTGACTTCTGGCTCTGTGAGGGGGGTGACGGCGTGCTGTGGGAGTGAGCATCTAGGCACGGCTAGCGTTCAGTTCCCTTCAGGAGCTAATGGTATCCTGTCGCCAGAAGCAGCGCCATGAAACTCTTTAGGAAGTTGGTTCCTACTTCTGCCCCCTCAGTCCCATGAAGCAGGGAGACTGTTGCCAGCAGTTCTCCCTGAAAATAAAAAACCTAACATAAGTCTTTTCAGAGAAACTCAGTAGAGCTCCTCTGGAGTGCATTCAGTCTGCCTGGGCACATTTCAAAACTGAGGTCTGGAGAAGGGGCATAGAGGGAGGAGCCAGTTCACACCCTTGAAAAGTCTTAAAGTGCCCATGGCTCCTGCGGAACCGTCTATACCCCATGGTCATGAAATGGACCCCAGCATCCTCTAGGATGTATGAGAAATACAAATAATATATTATAAATATCTTTGTATTATTCTAATCATTTTTATAGTGAAAACTCTGGAGTAAAAAGTCTATGACAGGTAAGGCAGTGCCTCCCCTGCCTATCTTTTCTGCACATTTCTGATCAATACTCACCAAATTTCTGAGGCGGTGGTCTTCATGGGTTACTCAGCCGATGGTGCCGCATGTGATCCGATGTAGCGGAGGATCACACATGCATGTGGGAGGTCTCTGCTCATACCAGATGCCACCTGCTGCATTACCACATGTAAGCATCGCTGCTGCTTCCAAGGAAACAGCAGCAATGCTTACTACAACCACATATGAATCCCACTCCCAAGTGCAAACAATCAGCAAACCAAACTCCAATGGTTTCACAAACACACCTGGGGCCTGATTCAGATGTGGTTGGAGATACTATCCCTGCTGCTTTCATGGAAGCACATAGATAGCATTTATATGTTAATGCAGCAGGCGGTTTCATGGCTCCTGCATGCATTAATGATCTGAGATGCATCCCATGTGGTCACACCAGTTGGCTACCACAGACCCGAGAGGCCATAAAATCTCCATCCTCGGACAGAGATCCCTTCCCAACAACAACGGTAACACACCTCTATTCTGGGAGACAGAGGCTATCACGTCCCCTCCCCGCCCCTAAATAGCATCATAATGCAACCAACATCATGGGAATCATGGCAATGTATGACACGGATCAAATCATTTTAGCATTTTTTCACATATTGTGCAACTACTGTATAGCTTGTCCTGCTTTGCCCCTTTACATCAAAAAAGTGTATTAACATCTCGTTTTCCGGAGTGGGGGAGTGAAAGCAAATACCCTCGGTCTCACTCTGACACTCATCAATTAACTACAACTAATAAAATCTTTCATAGCACCTAGAGTGGGAAGAAAACAGTGTAATGAATTTCAAATGTAAGCTCTCCAGGCTAGGGAGAATATTTTTATCAGGTGTGTTTACCGCAGTCATGCACCAAGAATGTTCCCTTATTTATACATCATCCTGAGATGTCACTACGTCACCTGCCAGAGGCACAGAACAGAGATTTCCATGGAGACCACCCTGGCTGACTGCTCAGACTCCCCCTCCCCAGTGGACTACTCACAGACACCAACATTCCCCCTCCCCACCAACCTGTGGACTACCCACAGAGACACCCTCCACCCTGTGGACTAAACAAATACCCCACCCCAAGTGCCAGAAGGTGGGCACTCACCCATTGGGGCCTAGTTGCCTGCTTTTTATTTCTCAGCAGTGTGCTGTGGCACTGCAGTCACACCTGCTCTCCTGGCCAGCTCTGTCTTGTCTCTCCTTACTGATGCTGGGAGGAGGCGTGGCTGTGGTCCAGGGATTTCCCTGCAGACTCAGCCACGCCTCCTCCCAGCATCAGTTAGGACTCAGGAGAGGAGGAGCCGACCGGCAGAGCGAATTTATGACTGCCGTGCAGCAGTAAACTGCTGAGAAATAAAAGCAGCCAATGGCACTCAGCAACTAGTGCAGAAGGAGGGCCAGGCATCTGAGACGGCCTGGTCCCCGTATCAGCTGCACCTACTGCACCTATTATAGCTATGGCCTTATCACCTGCAACTAAAGGAATGTAACGCCACAAAGTGATCATTTTAAATTGTAAAATACAATAGAAACAATTATAGTTAAATGTGTCCAATGGAGTGAACTCATATGAAATATGTTGTAACAAGTGGCATTAGGTTACAGGGAGCAGAGTCATGTTGACATGATTCACAGCAAATCACATGATCATGCCCTGTGAATTACGCCAAAATTCCAAGAGATTAAGCAAGCATAGTTTAGATCAGAGGTTGACAAACTTATCTGGCCTACTGCCCCCTTTTCAGAAGATAACATTTCTCAGCGCCACTGGAAATCTACCTTTTGTAAGCGAACCCATACGTGTTGTAGGGAGCACATGCAAGCGTGATTTGTGTAAAGTAAGCTGGTAGGGCCTGCAACGATTACGTGGGTCTGCTAAAAAGGGGCGGATTCGTTGTAATCGGAGTAGAAGAAGCTGGTGGAAGAGCTTGGGTAACTTCCACCGTAGACTTCTGTGTTTGGTGCATTTTAGGAAGTTTTTCTGTGTTAAAAAGGTCCACAATGGAAGCCAAGTGCACAACACAGGGACGTTTAGCAGTCAGAGTTCAGGCTGCAGAGGCTTGCAGACCCCGAGGGTCTGCTCGGTTAGTAATGTGGGGGAGGTATGGTCCCCACACTGAGACCTTTTGTGACGAATGGACACGAATGACTGTGGGGGATAAAGCACCATTTCCCGGGATAGGTAGTTTTGACTCAGAGGTATTGCATAATTTAAGGCGAAGGATCTGTCTCATAAAATCCTGGAAGCAACGAATTAGACATTATGATTGTTTACAGTTATGGCAACAGGAAAGTGAAATGCAAATAAATTTAACTTACATATCTGACCCTCATCTTGGGAAGAGAGACATGGCAATGGAGAGGATTATGGTTGCAGAGAAATGGCACAATGTTGTACGATAAAAATGCACTTAGTAACTGTATTAAGAATGAAAGTAACAAATGTAATAATGTTTATAAAAATGAAAGTGTAAAAATCACAAATGTTAACCTGTGCAAGTCGCACCCCATGTTAAACTTCCCTCAGGATTACCAGCAAGAAAGTGAGCCCAGCACGATATCGGCACCTCTTCCAGCAGCCAGCCTACAAGACATCCAGGTGGACGCGACCAACTTGGTAAAGACAGTAATCAAACCCCCTAACGGAGGGTCAGGTGAGGTCGTGTCCACAGGTACGTACAGTGTTTTATATCACGCACAAACAAATGTACTACATATTGTAAGACCAAAACAAGGTGATGTAATTGAGTTTAGTCCTGTCAGGGTGATCACAGTCCCCAATGGGAAGACTGACGATCAGGGAACCATTCCCGTCAAGGACAGTGCAATGCGCCATCCCTGGTCCCGGACAGAATTGAGATCAATCATGTCTGATTTCCCAGATCCTAGGAAAGATCTAAGTGTATGATCAAAGATTCACAGAAGGTATATCAACTCCCTAGACAACGACATAATCATGGTATCCAAGGAATCAGGGAGGTACAGGGAAAGCGGTTGATGGTGATGAGCATCCAAGCGTTTGAGGAGGCATCAAATCAACCAAGACCCCATTTCACTGACACTTGGAGGAAGCCCAGGGTTTGTGATCTTTGCAAAAGAGAAGGGCATTATGCCAGTAACTGCAACAGCCCACATAAAATCAGACCCCCTAGACATGAATATGAGCATGAATATGACACACCAAATTATAATCAGGGATCATATAGGAAGAATTTTGGGCCACACCCATAATATATAGTCAGGAAAGGGGATCACTAGGACTGATAGTAAGCCTGAGGTAACAGTTAATAAATTGGGAGGTCATTCCCTGAAGACACAGGAATGACCGGGTGAAACGTTGTAAATGTATCTGTGAAATGTTTCTTTTCTCTCCCCATCTCTGACGATTATTGGTAGGACTCAAACATTGCATATCTACTTGGTCTTTGCAGAAGTCTACCAAACCCCAGAATGACCTATCCGCATCAATGTATCCTGGCCAGATACAGAGGGTGGAGTATGGAGGTGCTGGTGGGAGGGACTGCGCAAGGAAACCATTGGACATGTAGATATGACAGCCTGATGATCTGACAATGTTTTAAAATGTTTGAAAAATGTTTTTTTCCTGTTGTTGTTTATTGATGTGTTATGTTATATATATATATATATATATGAATTGTTCTCTCTCTCTCTTTTGTTTTTTTTGTTTTCTCTCTTCTCACTCATGTTTTCATGTTTTAAAGATGGTATGTCACACATCAGTTAGACAAATGGTAATGCAAGATTTTTTGCTCCTTACAGAAAGTTCGCTGGTTTGGAAGGAATATTGCATCACCGGAATGTTCGTTTGGAAGACTGAGAGACAGCACCTTAAGAACAACAAGACTAGAGAACTAATTATCGTAACAAGTTTCTCTCCCCCTCAAACTGTTTTCCTATACCCCCATTACAAATTTCTCCTTTTCTCCTCCTGTAAGATGGACTCGCCTCAAGAGACTGTGATCCGTGTTTTCATATTGACCCTGATGTTGACCAGAGCAGTCTGTTTCGGTGAGAGTACCAGTGAGGTCGAGAAAGGATCCAGAATGGGTTTCTGATGACTGAGACGGAGGTGTAAATTTCCAATAGCAACACAATCACCAAGCAAAGGCGAGTACCGGAAACGATCTAACAGCCATGTTATTTGTAAACATTGTGAAGGATTGTTAGCTGAAAAGAGAACTGTATCTGTAGACTCTGTGACAGTGTAGTAGAGGATGGGTGCATCAAGAAATGTCAGTCCAGTTTTAACATTAACATGGACCGGCACCCATTGAGTGACTATCACTCCTTAGTGGGTAAAGTGTGAAATCAGACAGATTGTTGGGTATGCTCTCAAGTACCTCAAGGCCACAGCAAGCTAGGACTAGTACCATTTCCTTTTAACGATAGGGGAGGTACTTGAGCTAAGTGGTGGGAGGCCGGTGGACAGGAGGTTTAATATCTCTAGTCCTCCTAGTTTGAAGCTCCACCAATATCATGTGGATAGACCCCTAGTATGTTTTAACATTTCCAATCCCCGAAAGCCGGGAAATTGGGAAGTGTCATGGAATAACAAAACCATGACCTTTTCACATAGAGCCGATAGAATGCCAACAGATACAGAACTTATACGCCACATAGCCGGTAGTGGAAAATCATTCCGATATAGGTATACCCTAGGAAGTAGGATTACGAGAGTTGGAGAGGTATCACCAGGATACTGTGCACATATCGTACAAACAGATACGTGTACTAGACAGATGGGAGAATTAGGGTTAGGAGATTTCACATGAAAGATGTGTAATATGGTTATGTCCTACTCCGTCCCATATGTTCTCCCCGATAATGCATATTTCACATGCGGGAGAAAGGCGTATGAGCGGCTTGCCCCAAACTCAGAAGGATTGTGTTATATTGTAAAAGTACTGCCTGAAGTAATGACTGTATCACATGCCAAAATGAAAGATATACACCGTGGTGCCCAAGCTCCTTATACTCACACTCATTACGAGCACGTAGTTAAACGGCACCTGATAGAAAGAACAGAGCATCCGGCCTCTGACATGATCCATGAATCCACCGGGATTCAGGTTCTACTCGCGTTAGACATCACTCGCACCACCAGAGGAGTGTTGAATTATAAATACATATCAGCGCTTGCAAATTTGTTAGACAATATCACAGAAATGTATGATGACACGTTTAGGTATACAGGAAGAGAACTTCAAGCTTATAAAACAGAACTGGTTCAGCATAGAATGGTTCTTAATTATCTCACAGCAGTAACAGGTGGATATTGTGTCACACTGGCAACGCAGTACGGCGTGAAATGCTGCACATATATAGCGAATAGTACCGAGGATCCGGTCGAGGTCATAGACCAAAAGATGGACGACATTCTCCAATTAAAGTGGGAATTTCGCAGGAGACACAATCTCACCCTTGCTGCTGTGGGTAATGAGCTGACTGGTTGGGTGTCATGGTTGAACCCGCGAAATTGGTTCTCTGGTTTAGGAGAATGGGCTCAAGGAGTCATAATGGATGTTGGGAAGTTTCTTCTATGTATCTTGGGTGTTGTCATATCGATTGGCTTGATATTTAGATGCGGTCAGGCTTTAATGAAGTGCAAACGTAGTACCAGGGTAATGAGTCTAAGGAGTGAGGAAATTGTAATTCCAATGGATTTGATTTATGACCCAACGGTAGAGACAATGATGTGATGAAAATGCGATTATACGGTCCGTTTCTTTCACCTGTTTTTCCGTTTTCTCCAAGGCAAAAAGACCCACTTGGACGAGGAATTTGACGAGCCTGTATACAGACAACTGATGGATAAAGAAGAAGTTTTGACAACCTTATACACAGATATTTGATGAACTATGCCATAGACCCCCAGTTTCCCTAGAAAATTTTAAAATTACGCTAGCCCAACACTTTTGTAAGTCTATGGACATTGACAAAGCTTTTGCTCGCACTCGTTGGCAAAAGCCCAAAGAAGACTGCATTCAACAGATACCAGACAAGACTTCAGCCGACAAATGTTCATTAACCTGACATAGAATATTACTACATTTACCATAATTGTTTCTTATCTTCATCTCTACAACCTTCAGGTAATGACACACATAGTCGATAGGGAATACAGGCACAGATATCAGCAATCACATATTCCCCCATTCATGTATCATCAACTAAAATGTGCTCCCCCATTTTGTTGCAACCAAAAGCCGAAGAGAGCTCGGTAAAGTTTGACAGCCCATCCACAGACCCGTACCACGGGATAAGAAGGAATTCAAATGTATACTTTGCAATACCTCGAAGCTTGATTTAAAACACGTACGGCACGATGATACATGACCCCCCAAACATGGATTCATACACGCATGCTTCTGCTATCTCACTAGGTCATACCCTTTTCCTACCTTCTTCTCTCCTCCCTTACCCAATCATAGAAATGTATTTACATATGACATATATTTTTCTCTTTTTGAAATGTTTTAGGAAGTGGCAGTTATTGGTGACTGCCAAAGGGTGGACTGTCAAAGTCAGAAAAATATCACGCTGCACGTTGCCATATATGCACTTCATGTGTGTGTGCACGCGGCATATTTAAATCAAAATAATGTATTTTATAAGTTAATATTCCCCTGAGTTCAGCAAAGTATGGTATATTAAAGATGGCTCTTTGACCTTAGAGATTCCCCAAACAATAGCTTGCATGTTGGGAGGGCTTCACATGTTCATATGCATAGTTAAGCACAGGAATAGTAATTGAAGATTAATTGTATTCCAAATCAGTATCTTTCCCGCAGACGGAGTACAATAGCCTTTAATTACACTGAGCTTTGAGACTCAATGAGGAGGGCCAACACCTGTGTTTACGAAATGGGGCTGGATTTGTCTCCAGAAGAATGATTGCTGAGATGTCATTGTCTCAACTGAAAGTGGACATCATGAATATCGAACAAAACCCAGAGACAGGGTTTTGTTTTGTATTCGCCAAACAATAGCTTCCCACAAGACAGGAATGTGTTAGTCATCACCCATCGTTTTGCATAACCAAGGCCACTGATACAGCTAGCTCACATACTGTGAAAGACACACTTCCTGTGGTTGACACACCCCCACAGCTGGAATGCAGGTATGATATTATCCACTGGAAATCACAGGGCTCACTCACTCACACAGCTACCTGGCACCCAGCAGCATGGCTGCTTCATCCCTAGGACTGACCTCCAAGCGGAAGGCTAAGTATAGAATTCACATGGCTAGAAAAGGAAATATAGACAGATTGCTTTAAGGTCAATGGTGCTGGTTTAAATAGGATATTGTAACTTGTTTGTGTGATAGATCTGGGAATCTGTGATGGTAGCTGGGACATTAGACAACCTGTAGCATAGCATTTGTGGTATTTGTTTGCCTATGGTGATTTAAAATAGATTGTGCTGGTTTGTTATAATATATCTTGTCAATCATGAATACCGCCATGCAGTTACTTGTGAATATGGGTTCTGTAGCAATGGCATGCTGGGATGTGTGGTTACATTGTGATCTGGTGATTCATATAACATGGACTGTATGCAATAAGATGGTTCTAGGAAGTTGGATTGGAATGTGGAATAAGATTAGTTGGTTTGAGTAAAATGGCTGCTGCTGGGTGTTTTCCCCTCCCCCTTTCAGCCATGTGGTGCAGTCTTTGGAATCATGGGAGTTTTCCAAAAATGGAGTCTAGCTTCTGTCCCATGCGGTATTGTAGGGTTGTGTATATAGGGACAGCCAGTATGGGTAAGCTCAAGTATTTTCTCCACAAAGATTCTCAGCACTGACTAACTGCGTAGCGATTGTTCCTCACATGTGTAAGCTTCTCTGCAACCATATTGTCTTATTGTTATTGTTAGCCATTCTCTCTCCCCTCCCCCTTAAACGTACTTGTGTCTTTATTGTATAATATGTTAGTTACTTGGTTAGATATTCTATGTTATTTTGGTAGTGTATAGCTTGTATTGTATTATTCTTTTTGAACGTTCATTCTCTCACTAAAGGCGTTAGAACCTTAGACCGGTATTTGATTGATTATTATAAATGCATAAAGGTTCTCAGAGCGTCATAGTCGCTCATACAGCTTTTAAGCTAACAAGGTTACACTGCATTACATCTACACATTGTCACTGCACAAATGTTTACAGTATAAGTACATTCCTTAAGGTATAGTTAAGGGAGTACCCTTGCGGTACTTTTTGCGCCAATTGCGTACTGTGTTCTTTAACCTTTAACGTGTTTTTAATAGGACAAATATTATAGACATTGTCAATGCAGTGACAAATTGTATTATTTAATGCATCTAATGTATATTTCTACCTACGTCCTTCTATAAGTAATGAAAGATATTGTTGTAAATATGACGCCTCAAAGCTTGAAACTATAAAAACATTTTTTTTATTTCAACCATAGTAACATTTGCATTGCAAAGAGAAAATTAAGATAACGAAGGATATTTAAATAAAAACCACAAATAACATTAAAAATAATCCTAATGAGAAGGATGAACCTGGTGCGCTGCTTTCAGTTTATTAATGTTAACCTCTATTTTTGCCAGCGGTGATTATTAAATCACGCTATTAGTTATTTGCAGTCAGTTTCTTTTTTTAGTTTACAGATTTGTGACCGCACTGAACCCACGTACCACTAGATACGATGAAGGAAATGCATTAAAAAACTTTTATATTACAGTATATACAAATAAATACCAGTGAATGCTTGCAGCAGTTACACACGAGTCAGCGTACCTTAAAGTTATTGCTTTCATGGGGTGTTTCAGTACGCATCGAAGAATATCCCTCCTTCTTGGCAGGCTCCTATTCCTGGCTCCTATCCAATGACAGCGTTGACAGTCACAGTGCTTCAGAGAGCAACGGAGCTGGCCGGGCTATGTTGTGTAGAGTAGAACCCTTTGGCTGTGGCATTGCCTCTGCCGCACTGTACAGCTGCAGGCCAGTAATCTTAGGTGGCCCAATATGTCACCAGCCCAGGTGGCAGATACTGTACATCTCAGCCGAGCCCACCCCTGCAATAGAGGGAGGATTAACAGAGTGGAATAGCGCGGCACCACACTCAGAATGCAGCTGCAGGTGCTGAGATTATGGTGTGTCTGTGCACACGTGCAGCGTTAGAGAGCAAAGGAGCAAGTGTCCCACAGGCAGCACATCTGATCTCTCTGCAAGACCCGGGACCGACTACAGGTGCTGACTACTAGCCTTCCACTGCCCCCTTATTTTTATTCAATGCCCCCCAATTGCACCTAGGCTACTATCGCTCCCCTGGATCATTCCAATGCCCCCCAGAGGGTGGTATTGCCCAATTTTGGAAACACTGGTTTAGATGCATTGTGTGTGCCTGCATTCCTGCAGTTGTTGCTCTCAAACAGGCAGCATGCATCTGAATAAACTGTAATGCATCCTGCCTATTTCAATGTTTGTAATTAAATAAGTAATTTGTAAAGCTTAGCTATTTGGCACAATTCCATCAAGCTCAATCAGCAAGTTTGAAGTTTTACAAATTCTGCAGAATCATGGCCAAGGTCTCCAGAGCTTACTAGTAATATAAACATCACACAAAATTCCTCAGGGATAAAGCACAGTTAAAGAAGTTAATGAGACCTAAACATAAATAAAAGCCATTTTCACTTGCTGCAATAACTCGGGCTATTGCCGGTCTACCCAGGTTGCAGCTTATACCCTTTCAGACTAAAAAGCCAGGTCGCACCTGGGATTTTGTACACAGATGCAACCATGCTGAGACCCCTTTAAGACAGGTTGGACCAGCTTATTTGGGTCAGTGACAACACTGCACATAGGGGTAGCGGTGGCACTTAGAGATGAGATCATCTCCAAATGGCAGATCTTCCCATGCTGCAATGGGTCCCAGGTCGGATGGACCTGGATTACCCGTTTACACTGAGCCTTACCCGGGTCACTCCCCAGGGTTGGATACATGGACATGGGTTGAGCCATTTCCACTGACAAAAATCCCAGGTTCACATGCAATAAACCCAGATTTTCATGTCAGTAGAAAAGAGGTACTAGTGTACAAGGGTCCTTGAAACATAACCGATTTAAGTGATCTGGGAATCTTACCCTGGAAGCTACCAGTGTGAGAGCTGGGAAGGACTCTGGTAACCGTGCAGTGTAAATGGCACACCCTGGGTTATCTGACCCAAGTTATGCTTAAAAGCTGCTGACTGGCTGTGTATGTAGAGCTCCGTCTGAAGGAAGTGCCCGTTTACATATGGGCAGACCTGGGTTGAGTGTAAACTGGGTCAATCCGGGAATAACCTGGGCCCAAGGTGCAGTGTAAACAGGGTCTGTCCCAGTATGGAACCATGCCCGAAAACCCAGGTCCGAGCCAAGTTTTTGCTGGAAAAAGTAACAGAGATTTGGACCTGGGATATTGCTGGGGCAAGTTGGGTCAATCTGGGTTCTATCTCTGTGTGAAAGGGTCTACCCAATTTCAAACTGCTGGGACCTCGGCCCTGGTCGCTACTAGGGTTATTTCCAGGTCTGACCCGGGTTGGCTGCAGTGTTAATGGTGCGTGCCGAGTAATTCAACCCAGGTTACATTTCAAAGCTGCTGATTGGCTGTGCAACTGGAACCTCTCCACAATGACACACAGTGGAAACACGGTTGCAGACACAGGTTCAGTGGGAAAGGGGTTGACCTGGGATTAACCCAGGACCAAGGTTCAGTGTGAAAGTTGTATAGTAGCTAAAAGCCAGGTCCAACCTGTGTGCAATAAACCAGGAAAAAGCATGGTCAAAGTCCCGGCTTCAGTCTGAAAGTGGTATAAATGTTTAGTGCCATACAAATTTAGTGTGCCTTTAAATTGAAAGAGAAAATAATTGAATTAATGTTAAGTGATATTAATAATGTAAATGATAACAATGTACATGGTATATTTGCATAAACATTGTATTGTATTGTTCAGCTGATGGAATACTCATAATTATAACCGTGCTGAAAGAGTTAAAATGCCTACAAATAAGGTTAATCAGTTGTGAACTTATGTCTACTGACAGGAGCACAAGGATTAGCTGCTGTACAAGTCTGAAGATCTGAAGAGCAAACATGGTCACTCCTACATAATACGAACAAGCACCCCATCCCACCTACTGATTTAACCAATGAAAAGGCTTGTGCAACATATATCAATATAGCAGTTACTAGAAACCGCTTGAAGCTGGCAGTAAGAACTTGGTGCTGATATTGGAAGATTTCAATAAGATGGTAAACACTTGCCCAACTGTGGAGAAGCAAAGAGAGGCATCTAGGGAGAGAGCAGAGCACCTATGGAGAGAGCTAAATTGCTTGCCAAAGTTACATCAGTGAATAAAGTGGAAATTACAGACAGTAGATTTAAAAAAACAACACACCTAAAAACGTTATGTTCAGCTTTATTCTCACATTGGCTCCTTATATTCTCCTCCTAGTTGGGGCCTCCCTCTTATCTCTGTGTTGGGCTTGCTGACACTGAGGCAGATGTTACATATTTTCTGAATTTGCTTGCTCCGTAGCTGAGCATATGCTTCAAATGGAGATTCTGAACTCAGGTGCACCTCCACTTGTGACTAAAGGGGTGTATATGGGTTGTAACTGGGCATTCGTACACAGGCAGAGTTTAATAAGTGCATGTGAGGGCATGTAGTCAGATTGCAGGCTATGCAGAGTTTGTCATACACAAAGATTTGTGTGAATTCAGATAGAACTCTAGCTACAAGGACAGGACTGCTGCAAGTGTGCCCTCATAATGATGTCAGCTGTGAAACAAGAACATGATTGTTACAGTACATTCATTTAGATTCATACTACTTGGCATATGGGTGAATATCCACATTTAGATGTTCTAGACTGGCAGGACCTCTCATTAGAAGATGCAATCTGTTTATACTCTTTCCATGGTGTACCACCAAAAACTGGTGCATTTGTGCAAACGTGAGCTCATGACATCAGAAATTGTAATTTGTTCTGCAGTACGCATCTGTAGTATATGACACAATAATAAGATCCTCTAGTTTGTGTATCCAGCAGATTTCCTTGTGCAAAAATGATTGTTTAAAGTACCCCGCCCGTATGTAGAACACAATATTTGAAAACATGTGAGTTAATAAAAGGTATAAGGAAACCAGATTGTAAAATACAGACCAAATTTAACTTTCTTTAAGAGAGATACCATGTCTGACTTTTTGGATAAACTACAGTACTTTCTATATAGGAATTCCGAAACAGTCTATGCCACAACAATCCATGCATTACTCCTCTCTCCTTCACAGCCCACTTCTCCTGGGCAATGTAACATCTGTTAGCTGGAGCAGGTCTCTGACTGCTGAGTAAAGTGGACAGGAAATCATTACAGTCAAAACATTTCCAGCAAAGGTCAGTCTAATAGAAAATTACATCAATCACCTTGAAGAAAAAGAAAAAAAAGCAGCTTTCCAAACGGATGTGTCACTCAGCGCAGCGGAGCAACGTCAGATGCAGTTTGTGCTTTACTGGTGAAGTTCGTTGGGTACTCGAAATCTCATGAAAATTTAATTTCTTTTTACAAAAAGTGATTGGGAGAATGTTTCAAGGAGATATTGGGGGGTTCTTGACTGCTTAACTTTCAAGGTCATTAGACTGACCTTGTAGTTTAACAGTTGCACAGCCAGTTACATACACAGAATAGAAAAGTGTTCTTATGGGATAACGGGAGCAACCATGAGGAGATGACAAACGAGTGTTACACAGCATATTGCTATGTTGTAATAATTAGATTTTACTTGTTTGTCACAATGTTGCAGGCGTTTTGATAGCTACTCACCTTGACGTGACATAGAAACACTACACAAACAATTGAGTGAAATCTATCCTAGAAGGTATGACAAAAACACTGTCACATATATTGGACAAATGAATAAATTATGTTTTATCCTGTAGTATAACATTACCTTCCTGACAATGGATGAGTGTGTTTTGGGAAGATTGAAAGCTTTTTAACTCTTTTTTTTTTTTTTGTGCTCTTGAGATTGTCTCTAGTAAAAACTCAATAAAAATCTAAAAGTACTGTAAATTTTTGTGTTATTGCCATGTCATGACTATAAGTGGGAACATAACTTAATAAAATCATAAGCAGTCCATGGAGCAAGAGGGGGAATCCTGCCATATCTTAACAAACTAAGGGGTAATACATTCAATATGTAGCAGCATAAAGACTATAGAGGGAAAAAACTGAAGTAACATTTCATGCAAGACAAACTTCACATTGGAATAGGCTACACAGAACAGGTGTGTGGTTTGCAGCTATAAACTCTTCAAATTCTGCTTTTCTTGCACCATTCCGTTGAGTGGCTTTGACACTGTTTGGCCAATACAAATATAAAGACTTTTGCTATCGGCTGTAACAACAATATACTGCAAATCTGGGTGTGCTGTATCGAGCAAATAAAAGCATGGAAATTTTGTTCATATTTTGATCAAAACATTTAAGCTTGCAGCCAATATGGTACCAATGCAGAGTTGGAAGTAAATCAGATATACTGTACTTTTGGTCAAAAGAAAGGTGCACAGATTAAAAATAGCACAATTGCACATATGCAGATCTATATCCATCTCAGGGTGGTACACCTCTGCATCAGCAGCTGATGTGCCTTGTTTACTACAAGTCATCATCATTATCAGTAACTTCACCTGCTCTATACTTGGTGCAAAAGATATTCCTCCAAAAAGATATATTCACTTACATCCAGGTTTACATAAGATGCATTTGCATTTACATGCCATTACTCAATTTTGCATATGTGATAGAGTACCAACCAATCAGCTCCTAACTATCATTTTTCCAACAAAGCCTGTGAAATGTAAAGCAAAAGCTGAATGGCTGGTACGTAATCTTTCATAATTTTTCTCTCTCTTGATAACTAGCCCCCTAAAACACTTAGTGATCATTTAGAACTGCTCTGTTATGCTACATTTAGCAACTGTTTTCACAAACTCATAAATGGGTGTCTGTGGTCAGTCGCCCTTTCTGAACACCATTGTTTAGACAGTGTACTGTTATTTAGAACAGTTCAGGACAGCATGCGCACAGCTGCAGGAAACTGTGCAGCAGCTAAAATGCATACAATTGATTTTTATTTGGTCTATCAAATATAATATTAATGGTAATGCATGTTCATTTTTGGCGACTTACTAGTGACTTACAGTACACACCTAATGATCGCTGTTATTATTGATATATACTTCATTCACAATTATCATTGGTTTATAACTATTAAACATGTAATATTAGTCAGTGTTATTAATCCAATAACAGTGTGTCTTGTTTCAGTTAGTCCAGGTTTGACACTAAACCTGTGGGCATAGAGTCTAACATAATGTTGGTATTATCCAGGGCCCTATAAAGATGGTTGGACTTAGCTGCTATGCCACACAGTTCATGACCTGACAGGTAAGTGCCCAACTCATGATTTGGAGATGCAAAGGAAACCATTTGTATGGCAGCCTGGTATTGTTAATCAGGTCTAACCGAATTTGCAGTAAACATAAAACCAATTACCAGAGTTCTCAGAAAATATATCAGAACTGCAATTGTGTAGAAAAGGATCTAATTTTATTTTATGGATAGAACAGAATCTACATAGCAGAAGTGTCAATAAACTATTGCTTGCCAACTTGTGGTACAGAGTTCAGCAATGCAATAACAAGTTCATTCCATCAGCAGGGGTTGGTGGCAGGGAAATGAGACATTACATTAATATGTATACCCATTAATAATCCACCCCCTGTGAGACTTGTGATATCATTGACTGGATGTACCAGTAACGTGCGGTGGGGTGGGGTTAGCCAGTGCCTCCTGAGCCATTTAGCTCACCGCACATCCCTGGGATGTACTGCTTAGTAAATGACAGCATGAGCCATTCATTTACATACAGCAATGTACAGGAGGTGTTATGTTTTACTAAACAGTACACTCAGTCAGTGAAATCACAAGTCTCACTGGGGATGGGATTAGGGGTACGGGGGCTGCCTATTAAAGCAATGGAGAGGTCTGGGAAGTAGTACAGTAAACTGTCATGACAGGCCGGCCGATTTACCAAATACCTCAATCTGAAAATCGCCACCAGTGACTTAAGGTTACCTCAGCACATGTGGTTAATAAAAACCCAGTAACTGCCACCAGCAAAGGAACACAACCTCAATATATGGACACCAGACAGTCCTTTGCAGCTATCTGCATCCAGAATTATTACTTGCACACTCGCTTACACTTCACTAGTAGCTTTGGCCGCGCAGGCTCATAGATTCACCAAGAGGAATGGAGAATACGCTAGAATTAATTATCTTTTAATTCAAGCCAAACACTCCAAGGTTTGATTATAATAAAAATATGAATACAAATATGGACAGAAATACAGTACATATAAATTTCAGAAAAATAAAGAGTATGATAATGCAGAAGCCTAACACTTACGCAAAAATAAGGCCATTTCAGATGTGAGGACTTCACAATTTAGATTAATTTCCCAGCTCTCCTGTCTGAATCCCATACCAAAATGAACACTAGGGAGAAGTGTCTTTAAACTTTCACAGCTGTCCTCCTCCCTCCCACCTTTGTGTTTTTGAACCAGCTCCATGCTGGACACTGGACATGTCAGGATTCATATGCTTTCTATACAGCAGTCTTGCAATAGATCGGGGAGGGGGAGTTAGCCTAGATGGGACACAAACATTGCACTTTATTATCTCTGACCTAAGTGACCAGCTTGTTTGAAGATGAGGACTGAATGATGCAGTCTTCCAGGCCCCAAACATTTATGACTGGTACAAGATAAGAGTTCTCTTTCTGTTCTCTAAACATAAATTTATTCTTCTCCCATTTTATTGCTGGGGTCTGGAGAAGAGCTCCTTTATCTAATTTCCTGGCTCTAAGGGCCATCATTTTTTCACCCAGGTTTGTGCATACATAAGGTCATATATAGAACACATGCTATTGATCCATCTAGGTGAAATAAACCATTTCTTTACATTCTTATACAAGATACAATTCTGATATTGCTGTTCTGTGTGTAAATGTAACATCCCCATCATACTCAGTCTCATAAAGATATCAAAAAAGAAAAAAGATTTGGTCTAGGCGCTGACTTATTTAGGGAGAATTTCCCAGATAAATAACCCACTTCTATCTGGGTGTACTGCAGCTTCAAAGAAAAAGGAGATCACTGATTCTCCCAAAAAAGTACCACCAAACAAAAGTAATTGAAGCGCTGTACAGCCAGAATACAGATTTTATAAATTTAATATCACAATATAGACAAAACACATAAACATACAACACTAAACACACGGCCGGTGTATAAAATATACTTAAAATGACAATTACTTCAGAGATTAATTGGTACTAGACAACCTAGCCATTGGAAATACATCATATAATCCTTTCCATTCTCTATAAAGCACCGGAATGATCAGTCCTTGTTTGTTAATTAGTCAGTGCACATTAGCAATTATTTAATCACAGCTCTTTAATGATTATCAAATATATCTTGCTGGTCATCCGTTATTTAGAGCCACAGTCCAGATCAAGTAAACATGCAAACAGTCAGTGCAAATTCATGTCAGACTCTGTCCACAGCTGTTATTTAAATACTGCATGCATATATATAATTGTTAGCCTTTAGTAAAGCCCAAAGCAAAATTGCAATAGATTAGCAGATGAGTAGAAATACATCCTTAGCAGAGTATAAAGTCACAGCTGATTCGTTTCCAAATTAGTGCATTTTAGATCACTTAAACTTGTTAGTAGATAGCAAGTACTCACAACTTGATGCACACCCCGTCAACATGGGTTAGTAGATGGACACTGGAATCTTGGTTGGCTTACTGTGCAATGATCACCCCCAGTAGCTGCAAACTACACTGGGAAATGATCCCCCCTCCAGCAGCAGAAAGTGCTGTATACCGCCGTAGCTTGTCCGGGGTCCCGCCGCACCAAGTCCGTTTAATTGATGTCCCACCAATGGTCAGAAGGTCACAGCCGTGCATAAAGAGCAACCTCAACGCGTTTCTCTGCCTCTATACTCGGCGGCTTCCTCAGGAGCGTTTCTCCGCCTCTATACTCGGCGGCTTCCTCAGGAGCTTGTTTTGGGAAAATTCTAAAAAAAACTGTGCTTGCTACTTTTTACACAGATATCCAAGTGTGTTTTTTGCGGGAATCGAACCCTAGCTCTCGGGCATGGTAACCTTCAGCGATACCACTTTGCCAAGACAGCCATGGAGACAAGTGACTGACACCTGCAGTGACATAGTGTCACTCATTGTAATATTGTTTTATAGTTCTGTGTGTCCCAACTCTATCACTGATTGTAATGTTTTTTATCTTTTAGAGAGCTTTGAAGAACTCTAAACTGTGCTTTTCTTTGTGTGCATTTGAGACACTGAGCAAAGATTTTACAGTGTTCACATTTCTACTTAATTTAGGGATCATTTTATACAGTGCAATAGGGGAGCTTTTAGTTGTAAGTCATATTGTAACTGGGTGCCTACCGATTTTGTACTCCATCCTACAGTATTATTGTATTAAAAACAACTACTATATTTATTGTGCACTTGCCCGCTTGTCAGGGCTTGCTACATTGTTCAGTATTCTGTAGTGCCATATCCATCCGCTGTTATTGACATGATTATGAGCATGGTACTGTGAGCAGGATTAAAAATTTGTGGCCATAGACAAAGCATTTTCAGACATGGCTGTTAGATATTGGAATCTAGCTTTGCTAGATTCATATTGCTTTCACATTGATGTTTCATGCCTTTAGTACCATGTCTTATCACTGTGTTGTTTTACTGTGCTGTTTTGCAACATGCTGCAAAACATGTTGCTTTATGTTTGTCTTCAGTTCAATAAAGTGTTTGACAGTATGCTGATTACAGCTCCTGATCTCCTTGTCTGTTTGTATGAGTGATCACATACACAGACACTACAATGGCTATCAGCAGGACACTGTGAGTAGGACTAGAAGTCTGTGGCTGTAGACAAGGCAATTCCACACGTGGCTATGAGCTGAATCAGAATTATCTGGTAATGCTTCCAGCAGGAGTTAATAAAACTATCATCAGCACTGGAGTGTCAGTGAGACCAGACTATAATCAAGCTTGATTGCCTTACCAGGGCCACTCCAATGACTATCACAATAACCTGTTCCACTGAGTGCTTCCAAATGGCTATGGCCATAACAGCAGCTCCCAGTAACAGCCCATGCACTCTCTCATGCTTGGACAAACCAACCCCTTTGGAGACCAAACCCCTAAACATGGACCTCTACCATGACATTCCCCGGTGGGCGCTTCTTGCCCTAGTCCGACACTGTATAGTTGCCCAATTTTGATATACTGCAAGGTTCTGATTCTGAATATAATAATCACGATGGCTTACAAAAACACTGTCATTTTAATCCATTCTACAAAGCCGAGAGCTTTGAGGTACTCATGGAGGCAATGATCTCAATAATGTGTGCAATGCACTTTGAATGTGCTGCAGCCATCAGGGTCATGTTTAATGAAAGTATAAAGTTGGTTATTATTGTCACCAAATGTATGGTCTTCATAGAACATCATTTATTTTCAAATAATACTGTTATATTCTTAATTTAGCTATGCAGGTTAGGTGACAATTTTTAATTCCCTGAAGATTGAAATTATGAAATGAATATGTTACATTTCACATTCATATATGTGCCCTTTTCAAGTTTCTAATTAAAATGATTCAGCATTTCTTTTGGAAATTATTAGCATGTTTAGATAGAGAGTTTGAAATAATAGGACAAGTACATGCCAACATATGGGATGAGTGAAATAACTCTGAAATCACTCAGCTGCCATACCTCAGAAAGAAGAGAAGAGCAAATGCAGCAAATGTTGAAACTACTGTAGAATGACAAAAGGTAATGGGAAAGTAATACAAGTGGCCCAATACTAAATGGCTCTGGAGAAACAGGACAAGGATTATTTAACATCCAACATAACAGAATAATGAATTGCATCACATACTCTAACATTCCCAAATGAAACAAAGGTCTGCAGCAACATGCATCAAATTGTAATGTGTAATATTGTGAGTCTCGAGTGTTATATAAGTATTATCAGACTTATGGCGGTATCCCATTAGCCCCGATGCCATTGCGGCCAATCAAAATGGCCAGATAACGTAAATAATGATGATGGTCATTATTGTGGCATGCAATTAGATGGCGTTTTGATCTTCTGAAATTAGACCCACGATTGCATGAACAGAGCAATCAATGTTGAATCGTGAGATTCAGGACAGGAGATCCAGAAGAAACTACGGTTATATGTGAAGGCCTTCAGCTGACCACCTGTGAATGGGGATTACAGCAGATTGTCCAAGCACAAGTTTAGTACAAAGGGACTAATTCAGCAAGCCTCGCAGGAGTGCGATCACAGTTTAAGAACTAGAGGGGAGGGGGGGTTCGGTGAAGGGGTGTCAACGCCATGTTTTGTGGGTGCTGACACACCTTTGCTAGGTGTGCCGCTACGGCTGTGTGACATCACACACAGCCGCTGCGACCCAATAGATGGATGCCCTCTGACTGCCTTCGCAGCTAGGCTGCGTAAGCAGGGTGCAACACTAATCATGCGAGCACATCATTCTATAGTGATGCACTCGTATGTTAGTGGGGGTGGGGCAGGACCCAGCATGCGGGGTGGACTTGTCCTGTGCTGGGTGTCCCCCCCGCAAGTTAGAGAAAGGGGTTGTAGTTGTGCGATTTGTCGCACAACTACAACCATGCTGAATCTAGCCCAAATGGCACATTTTAGGATCCTGCTCACCTGTGGACTAAAATTGTAACAAACTGTGCTGTGAGTGCATCAGCGGTGCAAATGGGTGGGTACGGCGTACCCTTATGAATTTAGCCGTGGGTACGCCGTACCCACCACCGACAGGCCACCGCTCCTCGCCGCTCCTTACCTCCCTCCGCTGCTTACCGCAGCTGCTGCGAGGGAAGGAGAGCACAGCGTTAGCCTCTCCTGCCCCTCAGTGTCTTCCTTCAATTAAGCGCTGGCCCGTGAGCCAATCAGAGCTCGCGGACTGTCACCCAAGGCTCCTGATTGGCTGCCGGACTGCGAGTTTTGATTGGCACACGGATCAGCGCTGAATTGAAGGGAGACACCCACACTGCCCCCGGAGCATGAGGGGCAGGAAAGGCACAGGCTGTGTTCTCCTCCTCTCACACACACAAAGGACAGCAGCAGCAGCAGTGAGCAGCAGGGGAAGGGTGGGGGCATGTATACCTGGCACTGGGGGCATATCTGGCACTGGCGGCATATCTGGCACTGGGAAGACATGTGTATCTGGCACTGGAGCATATCTGGCACTGGGGGGACATGTGTATCTGGCACTGTGGGCATATCTGGCACTGCAGGGGACATGTGTATCTGGCACTGGGGGCATATCTGACACTGAGGGCATATCTGGCACTGGGGGCATATTTGGCACTGGGGGGTACATGTGTATCTGGCACTGGGGGCATATCTGGCACTAGGGGGACATGTGTATCTGGCACTGTGGCCATATCTGGCACTGCGGGGACATGTGTATCTGGCACTGCGGGCATATCTGACACTGAGGGCATACCTGGCACTGGGGGGACATGTGTATCTGGCACTGGGGGCATTTCTGTATCTGGCACTGGGGGCATATCTGGCACTGTGGGGGCATTTGTGTATCTGGCACTGGGAGGCAATGTATATCTAACACAGTGGGGGCATTTGTGTATCTGGCACTGTGGGGCAATGTGTATCTGGCACTGTGAGTCAATATAGATCTGGCACTTTGGGGGCATTTGTGTATCTGGCACAGTGAGGCAATGTGTATCTGGCACTGTGGGGCAATGTATATCTGGCACTCTGGGGGCATCTGTGTATCTGGCACTCTGGGGGCATCTGTGTATCTGGCACTGTGGGGCAATGTGTATCTGGCACTGTGAGTCAATATATATCTGGAACTTTGGGGGCATTTGTGTATCTTGCACAGTGAGGCAATGTGTATCTGGCACTGTGGGGCAATGTATATCTGGCACTGTGGGGCAATATATATCTGGCACTGTGGGGCAATGTGTATCTGGCACTATTGGGGTCATATGTGTATCTGCCCCTCCCCCCATATGTGTATCACGCCCCCATTTTCATTGGCCATGCCCCAGGTGACATTTGGCCTTCGGCACACGCACACAGTACCTATAAGACATTTTTTCTACTTGAACCACTGGAGTGCATACATTGCACTGCATAATGGTCCATCCATTCTCCTTCTAATTCCTATTCTCTCTCCTTCTTACTTTCTGTCCTTATGTTCTCTCAGTCCCCTGATGGCTTGTATTACAGCAAATTCCACCATTTATGCTCATACTTCTACGGAAAGTTTCAGCACTTTCAGAGACAAAAGGCAACTGAAAGTGCGCAGTGGTGGTTCAACTAATAATTCATAGTGCTTCCACAGGAGATATAACTTATGCACATATACCAACAATACTTCTGCAAATGACAAATTCTCTTCTGAATCTAAACCACCTGCATGCATTGGCCACTTAAAAGTTTTGGGAAAAGCATACAGTTTTTATTACATTTCCTTCAAGATTTTTCCCTCTCCTTTTCTGCCACTACACTATCTCCTATTCTTCCTCTATATTATTGTCACAGTGTTTCTATTTATACTCTACATTTTCGGTTCTCTCATTTTCTCTTTTTCTGATTATTTCTTTCTCTTTTTCCACTGTGCTGTTCTCTCTAATTCTCTCTCCCCTTTTTCACTGCTTATATCCATCCTTCCCACTCATTATCATTATATTTCTCTTTCTCTCTCTCTCTCTCTCTCTCCATCTCTCTCCCTTTCTTTTTCTCTGGCATTTCCTTTTTTTTTATATTTCTCTTCCCCTCTAATGTCTCTACTTTTTCTATCTCGCCCTAATCCTCTGACACATCGGCCACTAGAGTGACTAAGCATGACTAGCAGAAAGTTCAGGTCAAGTTATAGAATATGGCAAATATTCTACTGAGCTATTTTAATTATGTTGCTCTATGAAGCCCCAAATATTTTGATTCCAGCAGTGCCAGGTGCCAAATCGCAGCACATTACTCAGTCTCCAAGTCAAAATTGTAAAGCAAAATTTGTTCACATAGCAACACACTGATTTAAAGGATTTAGATTTTTACAAACACATTTTTTTTTCTTTTACTTTGGCAACGGAAAATACACCAATGAGTTGTAAACAGTGGTCGAAGTGGAAATTTTGAAGTGGGGGTATGGAAAAGTTAAGGATGCAATTATGCGTGCGCACTCCAGAAAAGGGGGCATGGTCACTCAAAAGGGGGTGTGTCCAGTGTAATAGAACCCCTTATACTATCTAGTACTGGTGTCCCTTTCACCTTATAGCATATGGTACAAGCCAAAATTCACATTATAGCACATGGTACGAGCCGAAATTCACATTATCGCACACGGTACGAGCTGAAATTCACATTATAGCACACTGAATAAGCCAAAATTCACATTATAGCACACTGAATAGCCAAAATTCACATTATAGCACACAGTACGAGCCAAAATTCACATTATAGCACACGGTACGAGCTGAATTCACATTATAGCACACGGTACAAGCTGAAATTCACATTATAGCACACTGAATAAGCCAAAATTCACATTATAGCACACAGAATGAGCCGAAATTCACATTATAGCACACTGAATAGCCAAAATTCACATTATAGTATGAGACGAAATTCACATTATAGCACACGGTACGAGCCGAAATTCACATTATAGCACACAGTACAGGCCGAAATTCACATTATAGCACACTGAATAAGCCAAAATTCACATTATAGCACACAGAATGAGCCGAAATTCACATTATAGCACACTGAATGAGCCGAAATTCACATTATAGCACACGGTAGGAGCCAAAATTCACATTATAGCACACAGTATGAGACGAAATTCACATTATAGCACACGGTACGAGCCGAAATTCACATTATAGCTCACAGTACAGGCCAAAATTCACATTATAGCACACTGAATAAGCCAAAATTCACATTATAGCACACAGAATGAGCCGAAATTCACATTATAGCACACTGAATGAGCCGAAATTCACATTATAGCACACGGTAGGAGCCAAAATTCACATTATAGCACACAGTACGAGCCGAAATTCACATTATAGCACGCGGTATGAGCCGAAATTCACATTATAGCACACTGAATAAGCCAAAATTCACATTATAGCACACTGAATAAGCTGAAATTCAGGGAAAGCCAGAGTGACAGCAGGGACAGCCAGAGTGACAGCAGGGACAGGGAGAGAGAGAGTGACAGCAGGGACAGGGAGAGTAATGACAGGGAGAGAGAGTGACAGCAAGGAGAGAGAGAGTGACAGCAGGGAGGGAGAGAGTGACAGCAGGGACAGAGAGAGTGACAGCAGGAAGAGAGTGACAGCAGGGAGAGAGAGAGTGACAGCAGGGACAGGGAGAGAGAGTGACAGCAGTGACAGGTTCAGGGAGAGTAACGACAGGGAGAGAGAGTGACAGCAGGGAAGCAGGAGAACATTACCTGACTGTGGTCGGTGGAGGCACCCATGGGCAGCGACGGTCATAAGGAGGCCTTTGGTGCTGTGAGGTCCCTCTGACTGCCATTTGTTGCGGGCTGTTCTGAGCAGGTGAGCGGCTGGCGGCTGTGAGTGGTGGACGGCTGGTGGCGGTGAGTGGCTGGCGGCGGTGAGCGGGTGAGCGGCTGGCAGCCATGAGCGGTGTGCGGCTGGTGGTGGTGAGCGATGGGTGGCTAGCGGCAGTGATCGGCGGTGAGCGGCTGGCGGTGGTGCGCGGCTGGCTGGCTGTGAGCTAGTCCAGCGCTCTACACAGCCGCCAAGCAGGGACGGAAGCACCATGTGCAGCAGGATGGCCACTTCCATCGCCTCCTGCTGCACACTCTTTCATTTAATAAAATAAAGAAAAAACTTCTGGGTCAGTGGAAGAAGTGGCGTTATGCCATACCGCAGTATGCCGCCCCACTTCGACCACTGGTTGTAAATATAACCTTCTTGTCCTACCTGTGAGAATAACCCTACTTTATGCCTGGGCATTATTTTTCCTTCCAGAATACAGCATGTCTGACCCTGTCCATTGCATTGCTATTGCTATTTCTATCTAGTAACATACAGTATTAGTAAAATATTTCCGTCAGTAAACTGTAGTTAATGTAACACTGACACTATAAAGAGTTAAAAATTATCCATCTCCCTCTCTGGTATATGAAGCCAGGTTTTCTGAGAATGTGAGTCAGCAGGAAGATTGTTAAGCTGCCAATTGCATTGATACAGTAAATGTGATGTTATTTTGATCAAGAAGTGCTCTTTGTAAAATAAAAATGGGCAGTGTATAAACAAGAGGCACACTGAGAATGGGTATCAAAAAGACTGCAAAGCATAAACTAAAAAAATACACTGTGCATAAGGGCCCTCATTCCGAGTTGTTCGCTCGCAAGCTGCTTTTAGCAGCATTGCACACGCTAAGCCGCCGCCTACTGGGAGTGAATCTTAGCTTTGCAAAATTGCGAACGAAAGATTCGCAATATTGCGAAAATATTTATCTGTGCAGTTTCTGAGTAGCTCGAGACTTACTCTTCCAGTGCGATCAGTTCAGTGCTTGTCGTTCCTGGTTTGACGTCACAAACACACCCAGCGTTCGCCCAGACACTCCCCCATTTCTCCAGCCACTCCCGCGTTTTTCCCAGAAACTGTAGCGTTTTTTCACACACTCCCATAAAACGGCCAGTTTCCGCCCAGAAACACCCACTTCCTGTCAATCACACTACGATCACCAGAACGATGAAAAAACGTTGTAATGCTCTGAGTAAAATACCAAACTTCTTAGCAAATTTACTTGGCGCAGTCGCAGTGCGAACATTGCGCATGCGCAATTAGCGGAAAATCGCTGCGATGCGAAGAAAATTACCGAGCGAACAACTCGGAATGAGGGCCAAGGTGAGGATTTGTTTTATATATATATATATATATATATATCCTATATATTAGCCCAGATCTGACTTTGTGCCTCATTTGCTAACGCTGGGCGGAGCCACAACACTGGACGGACTTAGTCAAATGAGTCACAGATCTGGGCAAATCTATAGGAGAAGAAGGGGTGCATATCTCCCAACTTTCTTCAGGCAGACGGGGGTGCATACCTCCCAGCTTTCTTCAGACAGAAGGAGGGACACATGCGTGGCAAAAGGGGGCGTAGCCAATGGAAAAGGGCGTGGCTTCACAGGAGGACCACAATCACGAGCCACACCCCCGTTTTCATCAGTGAGGGGGCATGCCCAGCGCTCTGTGAGCTGCTGGCATGCGCCCAGGGGCGGATTATGAGTCCGGGGGGCCCAGGGCACTTGAGACAGGGGTGCCCTATCTCATTGCTGTGCCTGTTGCGGGTTCATGGGCGTGGCCTAATCGTGGGATGCGTGACCACGCCCACTTATGCAAATTCCGTGAATTATTTTGTTTTTTTGGGGGGGGATTTTGGCCCCTCAGCTAGCGGTAAATCCAGAGGGGGTGGTTGCTCCTCCCTACACACCCGCACAGGCAGAAGAAAGCAGGGAGGCTGCTGCCTCCCTGCAACACCACAGACCTGCCAACACACAGCAGCATGTGCTGACTGTAGCACAATGCTGCTGCTGTTACTGGTAGGACGGGGGAGCTTCAGAGCCGGGACAGAGCTACTCCAGCCGGGGAGCCCCTTAAAACTGTGGGGCCCAAGGTACGTACCCCCTGGGCCCCCCCTTAATTCGGCTCTGCTGCCGGACCCCCTGATGCCCCCTCTCCTCCTACGTCCACTAAATAGACGCTGTGCGCATGCGCACAGCGTCTATTCTCCGCTGCTCTGCTAAGCAGAACAGCGAGTACAGGAGCATCCCAACTGCCCCCTCCCCCCCACCGCGGGACACTGCAGCCTGCGGGTGGGACAGCGGGACAGGCCCAAAAAAATGGGACTGTCCCGCGAAAATCAGGACAGTTGGGAGGTATGGGGGTATGTGATGGGGTATGCCGTACAGACAGAAGGCACCGGCTCACTGTGTGCTTGACCCCACATCAGCATACTCAGCAGGGGCTCTTTGGTGCGGAGGAACGTCACTTTCTGGCACACTCCACACTTCTTAGCTGCAGTTTTGTGGGGCACCTGCCGCTGTGCAGGTTCCGTACTGCCTCTGTTATCTCCAGCCCCGGCAACCCCACAGCTAGCTGCAGCGCTGCCGCCCACAGTGAGGTGCGCCCAGCTCCTTCACACACTTTAGCCGGCGGGCAGCGCTGCAGAAGTCCGCGTTGCTTGCAGGCTCCGACCCCCTCCTCCCTCCAGCTGCAGCGTCTCCTGGGGGCTAACCAGTCACTCCCAGTCTCCCCTTACCACAGTGCCCGGCAGCCGCGCGAGGTCCGCGGTGTGTGACTGAGGAGTGGGGGGGGGGGATGCGGACGGGCAGAGGAAGCAGGACTCCAGCCTGAGAGAGTCAGCCATGCCAAGTCTCCACCAGCAGCAGATCCCAACAGGTTGGAGTGGAACAGCAGCAGCCAGCAGCAGTGACTCCGGTAAGACACATCTGTCTGTCACCACTGTTTTGTCCCTAATACCAATCTCTCCCATGCCCTGTGTTCTGTCATGCCCCTGTAACCCCTGGCCTTGCTCTGTCACCCTTATCCTGGCCCTTTCACCCTTATCCTGGCCCTGTCACCCTTATCTTGGCCCTGTCACCCCTATCCTGGCCCTGTCACTCCTGTGCTTGCCCTGTCACCCCTGTGCTTGCCCTGTCAACCCTATCCTGGCCCTGTCACCCCTGTCCTGGTCCTGCTGCCCCTACCCTGGCCCTGTCACCCCTATCCTGTCCCTGTCATTTTTGTCCTGGCCCCGTCGCCCCCGTCCTTGCCCCATCACCCCTGTCCTTGCCCCGTCACCACTGTCCTTGCCCCGTCACCCCTGTTCTGACCCTGTCACCCCTGTCCTGGCCCCGTCATCCCTGTCCTGGCCCTGTTACTGCATACCCTCCAACTACCTTTTTGGCAGGTACAGTACCCACAGCGCCTCCAGACCCCTCCCCAATGCACCACACCTCTGCACCTTCCCCTCCACCACATGCAGCACCCCACCCCTCCCCCACATGCTGTGCCTCCAGACCCCCTACACCACCCGTGGCTCCCACTCCCCCGCCCCTCCACCACCCACAGCACCTCCAGACCCCCTCCACCATCCACCCCCCAAATATGTCTCCCCCCACACCTTATCCCCCCCACCCACAGCATCTGCAGACACCCTCCTCCATCCGCTGTCCCCGTCCTCACCCACCCCTCCCCCACCCACCGCACCCCCGCACCCACTCCTCCACCATCTGCAGTGCCTCCGGACCCCCTTCCCCAGCACCACCCGCACCTGCCCATTCCCCATCCGCGGTGCCTCCGGACCCCCTACCCCACCCCCGGCACCACCGCCCCTTCCCATCCCACAGCACCTCCAGAACCCTTCACCCATCTGCAACATCCCGGCACCTGCCCCTCCCCCACCTGCAGTGCCTCTGGACCCCTCCCCCATCTGCTGCCCCCACTCCTCTTCCCCTCCCCCACCCGCAGCACCTCCCGACCCTTCCCCATCACCCCCCCCGCATCCGCCCCCCCTCCACCCGCAGCATCTACAGACACCCTCCCCCATCCGCAGTCCCACCCACACCCGCTACATTCTGTACATCATGCCCTGCAGGTGCTGTTCACGCCGTCGCAAGGGGCTGCGCCTCCTTCACCATCACACACCCTAACAAAGGAATGCAGGTAATACTCCATATAATACAAATATTGAACCCCAGAAAGGCATGCAAGGGATAAGGGGGCGTAGCCCCTTGCGACGGTGTGAAGAGCGCCCGTAGGGCGCGATGAAGCACCTAGTATATATATATATATATATATATACAAAATATGTTGGGATACAGAGGTGTCTCTAGAAATCATTGTTAATAAAGAAATAATGAACAATTGCTGTGTTACCATTATTATACCACAAAACAGCACAAGGACACACTCACAGAGGGTCAGTTTCTGTTTTTGGTCTGTTGTCTAGACCCATGAGGATTTGTTCCATTTTTTGCCAAATGGAGTTTTGCACATACATTTTCAGCATAATATCATTCACACTGTAGTGATGCGATCCGGTCAGGATGCCGACACCAGAATCCCGACACTGTTTGGAATGCCGATGCAAGCTTTTGAATGACATCACAATACCAGTGCAAGTTTCCCATCAGCCAGGATACCGATCACATTACAGTATGAAGATTATAAATATGTTACAAAATGATTGTCAGCAGTGGCGTAAGTTTGTCCCAGTTGCCTGGAGGCAAGAAAAATATTGGTGCCCCCCCCCTTCCTCCTATGGATAGGCACATTTCTACCTGATGAGAGTGCCAACCTATTTCTACAGTATATATATATTAGAGATGAGCGGGTTCGGATTTACTCGCTTCTTTACGCCAGAATTATCGCCGTTTCTTATTTTCTGGATTTTTTTTATTAGCTATCCAAAACATGTGATGTCCAATAGCCAATAAGGAGATTCGGGTAAATCCGAGTAAAACCGAACCAGCTCCTCTCCTATATATATTTTTTTTTTATTTTTTTATTTTTTTGCTCCTGCATAGCAAGCCTGCAGATTCTAACTGTATGAAGCTACTACAAAACCATTGCAACTAGGCAGAACTATGTAGGGGTCCAGCCACACACTACATAGATCTGCTCAGTCACTCACAATACTGATTATTTCTCTGACAATTAGTTTGCAAGTGTCATATCCTGGATAAGAACCCACAACCTATTACACTGGAAGCATGCACCTTACTGATGGAGATAGAATTCTCATACTTCCTATGCAAGAGCAGCTAACTATATGAAATTACGTGTAATTGTCAGAGAAATAACTTCATATAGTAAGAATTCTCATGCTTCCTTTATAGGAGCAAATAGCTTCATCAGTAAGATGTCTGCTTCCAGTGTACCTGTATCTATAATACAGAGGGTGTGCTGTGTAAGGTGTAGTGACTAGTGGGGAAGTCGGCTACAGAAAAGATACCGGCTGCTGTAAATTAACTTAATTGATTAAATGTCGCTGAACACATGGATCATGAGGAGAGGTGCCCCCTTCAAAGCAGGAGCCCGGCGGCAGCTGACTCCGTTGCCTCCCAGAGTTCTGCCCCTGATTGTCAGCAACTATTAGGAAGAGGATGAGGAGGTTTATAAAACACTTGTTTCCAAAATAGAGCAGACAAAGAGACAAATCAGTGAGAAATAACAATTAACAATAGTATTCAAAGCCGAGGCAAAAGGTCAAGGCAGGCAACAAACAAGCACTGGTTGGGAGCAGTATTCAAGAAATACACAGTATTTACATTTACAGTATTTCAGAGAACAGAACATTTCACATTTACTGTATTAAATTATTTGAGGATAAGCATAATAGTTTCTGTATTGCCAAAAATGTATATCTTTCTATGCCTTTTTTTTATTTTTGTTTTTGCCATTATAAAATTGCTACTTTAAGGTGGAGATGTACTAAGCAGTGAAAAGAGTGGAGAAGTAAGCCAGTGGAGAAGTTGCCCATGGCATCCAATCAGCTGATCTGTATAAATTTATAGTATGCAAATTATAAATGTTGCTTCAGTGTTGATTGGTTGCCATGGGCAACTTCTCCACCGGCTCACTTCTCCACTCTTTTCACTGCTTAGTACATCTTGCCCTAAATCCTAAATCAATATTATAGAAATCACAGAAAAATAGGTCTATAATAGGCACTTAAGGGGAGATGTACTCAGGGCCGGCAACAGAAATCTTGGGGCCCTGTGCACTGATATCTCTGCGTGGCCCCCCCCCCCCATACCCCGCCCCCCGCCACTGGGTCGTCCATCGGGCACCTGGGCGGCACATATCCGCCAGGGTGTAGGGCGATTATGAGCAGAAAGCTTGAACCAGCAAGCAATTGTTAAATATTATCCCTATTTCTCATCCCAGTGTTTTTCACAGAAATGGTGTAGCATTTAGTGCAAGATGCACTGCAATACCAAACACCCATGTTAAGTTTACTTAACTTACAGGAAAAAGCCGTACCTTATTACACAGTGGTTCGGGCTGCTGCGGCCGCTAAGTGTGTGCGCTAAACCTCTATGAATGCGTACACGTTGCGTAAGCACGCCGACACGCTGTGAGCACAATGTAGCTACACGTGCGGCTGAATACACTTTAACCCCTAACAGGAATGGAATGCAACACCAATTGTATATGATATGTTGTGGTCCAACGCAGCAACAAATATTTACTTAAAAGGGGATACAACAAAAATACAACAACAATACAAGAGAAAAGCTACAACCAATGGATACATACATTTGTTCGCCTGCGCCACCCGGATCCGGTCCTCAGTCAGTCTAGCAAGAGGACCTTCAGAGAATTAGCCTGGGACCGGCCAGGAGGCCTGGTTTTTATACAATTGTCCAAAACATAATACAATGGGAAATGTATGCTCTTCTTCCATTTGTCCAGGGGTGGGACATATCCTGTGCACTGGGGATCATTGGTCAGCTGAACTGGTGGGCGATGACTTAATCCTGAGATGTGATTACTGTTGTTTACATTTGAGTTCCCGGCGCAAGACCAGTTAACATAGAAACATAGAAACATAGAATTTGACGACAGATAAGAACCACTTGGCCCATCTAGTCTGCCCCTTTTTTTTTTATCCTTTAGGCAATCTCAACCCTTTTTGAACCTTAATTCTTTGTAAGGATATTCATATGCCTATCCCACGCATGTTTAAATTGCTCTACAGTCTACCACCTCTGATGGGAGGCTATTCCACTTATCCACTACCCGTTCTGTGAAGTAATTTTTCCTTAAATTTCCCCTGAACCTCCACATTCACAAGTTAAACCCACCACATTATCATATATGAATCCGGTATTGCTAATAACTTATTGCCGCAATATGAGACAATATCCTCACACCCACCGGATTACTGCTTATGTGACCCTGAACAATATGATCCCACACATGATATATTTATCCATTCCGATCCTCATGATATGTGTATATATATATATATATATATATTCCTGCTATTACAATTAGTTATGAACTATATATATATATATATATATATATATTACCATGGGTTAGATGTGTTTAAACTATGTGTATGGACACAGGGACGTGCAGTCAGGGGAGGCAGGGGAGGCAGTGCCTCCCCTGTCATTAATGAGTAAAATAATACAAAGAAGATACTTATGACACATAAGTATCTTCTATATTATTTTACTCATGATTAAATCAGTTTGGGAGGCACCGATCGTGGTGCCTCCTGTACCGATTGATAAAAGATATGGGAGCGGGGGGGCGGGTGCGGGAGGGGCCTAACAATGGGCAGGAAAAGCCCATTGAAATTGTATGGGAAAGCGGCACGATTAGAGGTGCCGCTTTCCTACAGGGACGTGCTTTCAACCTATGAAAGCACGTCCCCTGTCAGTGAGGCCACAGTGATTGGCCAGCGGATCCGTCACTGGATCCGCTGTCAATCACTGTGTGGGCCTCGGTGGCGGCGGAGGTGCGGGATGCGGCGGGCCGGGCAGCGGAGGTGCTGGCGGCGTTGATGCGGACGACGGTAGCGGCGGCGGGACGCGGCATTACCTACAGTTCAGCAGAGTTTGGCAGCGGAAGCGGTACCCATTTCAAAAATGGCGCCTCAGCGTCATTTTTTAAATTCAAGATGGCCGCCGCGAGCCAATCATGGCTTGCCGCGTCATCGCCGCGTCATCACCCCGCCCCCTCCGCTGACTTATATAAGTCAGCGCGAGGCAGCGGCTGTCAGTCCGACGGTGGAGGAGGAGCTGAGAAGAGCTCCTGAAGACCGAAGACGCCGGAAGTCCTGGATGGGCGGCGGCTATGCAAAAGAGCTTAGCAGCCGCCGCCCACCAGGTGAAGATGCTGGAAGTCCTGGGAAGGCGGCGGCCACGCAAAAGAGCTTAAAGGCCGCCGCCCCCAGGTGAAGACCCTGTTTAATAAAGTTTTTTTTTAAAGTATGTGTTGTGTTTTTTTTTTATATTTTCTTTACAGGTGGACTACGGGTGCCAGCGGGCCCTTTATGTCCGGGCATGCTGGCACTTGTGGTTCTCCAAGTGCCAGCATGCTGGGGCAGGCTTGCTGGGACCTGTAGGTCACCTGTAAAGAACAATATTACTATTCTTTACAGGTGGACTGCAGGTGCCAGCAGGCCATTTATGTCCGGGCATGCTGGCACTTGTGGTTCTCCAAGTGCCAGCATGCTGGGGCAGGCTTGCTGGGACCTGTAGGCCACCTGTAAAGAACAGAGCATTCAATGAACCCCGCACCCACCGCCACCAGGGGTGTGGGGCATAGCACTGGGATGGTTATTGCTCGGGAGGGGGGACCCCATTTTCATTTTTGGGGTGCCCCACTTTCCGAGGAATGCCAACACTGGGCTGACTGGCTGGGGGTGTATAATGGCAGGAGGACCCCACACTGAGTGTCTCCCCTACTATGGCATTACCCCCCCCCCCCCCCTCCAGCTGGTTCTGCCTGGTGCTGGTTTTAGCGGTGGGGGAACTGCATTTTTTTTTTTTTGCGGGGGGGGGGGGGGGGTTAGTTGCAGTGCCTCCCCAGCCCCTGACCTCACCGCACGTCACTGTATGGACAAGGTAGGCAGAAGAGACATTGTCTCACCTGTCATAGACCAGTATACTCCAGAGTTGTGACTATAATATCTTCTTTGCATTTTTCATATCCTTTTTATAGTCAAAACTCTGGCATATAATGGAGTATGACAGGAGAGGATCTGCCTCACCTGACCACACGTCACGGGTGCACAGTACCCTGCTTTTGTTTTCTATTCTGAGTGTATTTCTCAGAATCTTGTTATTCTTTATACTGTATGTTTATAATAGAGAACAGGACAAATTTTCTTGTTCTGTTTATTGGGCTCTTTTCTCAATGTATGTTTTCATTGTATATGATGTGTGTTAACTGAGTTTTGTTATAGTATACATCATCTTATTAGGACATCTAATGAAGAACAATTCTCAAATGCTATATCTAACTAGAGATGTGCATTGCCCCTGTGTTTTGGTTATGGATCTGTATTAACTTTGTGTTTTGGTTTTAGTTTTGCCAAACCTGCCAACATGTGTTTTGGTTTTTACCCCAAGTCAGTGCTGTAAACATAAGACTGGGTGTTGGGTACTTACTAAAGACCAGGGGGGTAATTCAGATCTGATCGCTGGGCTGCATTTTTTGCTGCCCTGCGATCAGATAGTCGCCGCCTACAGGGGGAGGGTGAATTCGCTGTGCAAGTGTGCGTTCGGATGTATAGCAGAGCTGCACAAACTGATTTTGTGCAGTCTCTGCTCAGCCCAGGACTTAATCAGCTGCTGTGATTGCTTCCTGCTGATCAGGGCTGGAGCTGACGTCAGACACCCTCCCTAAAAATGCCTGATCCCGCCTGCGTTTTTCCGGACACTCCTATAAAACGGTCAGTTGCCACCAACAAACAGACTCTTTCTGTAAATCACCTTTGCGAACCCCTATGCATTCTGATTTTTTGCCTCATCCCGTCGCTATGCACAGCAGCCTGTCACTGTTGTGTGACACGCCTGCGCATTGCAGCTCACACGCATGTGCAGTTCAGATCTGATCGCATGCTGTGCGAAAACGCACAGCAGCAATCAGATCTGAATTTCCCCCCAGGTTCGGATAAGATCAAAGAGGCAGGACTTTTTGGGATGCTTTTCACAGGGCCCTACTGCTCTACCGTGGTGCCAAAATCAGTGTCAGTAAAGCATAATCCACTTGTTATAATGGGGCAGTACTAACAAAATGAGAAACAGGGAGAGAACTCACAAAAAAACTACAGTGGCTGTGGGATATGTGTGACCCCAACTATATTTTTTGTGGTGACACCATTTATGAGTATACCACAGTTTTAGATATGTTTTTTTTTTAACTGATAAAAACAGCTAAAATCACATAATTTGGGCTTTTTTTTGTTTTGTTCCTACAGTATTAACCTCAGTAACATTCATTTCCATTTTCCAGTCAATTTTGATCCAGTTTCAGCTAAAACGTTTGCACCCAGGTAGCTGGTTGACTAAGTTAAGTGACAGCAGTGGCAGACAGGATGGCAGTTTAATAAACTATACGATACCATAGAAAGTAACCAAGAATATGTTTCATTAACCAAGAGTTAGATCAGGAGGAAGGAAGGAAGAATTTATTTGTAAACTAATTTAATTCAATTATTTGATTCCAAATTTTTTTATGATTTGGGGCATTGAGAACGGTATTGAACATTCTGCTTTTATTGCATTTCCCACCTTGGCTGCTGTAAAATGCTACAGTTCTCAAATGAGGCGTCACACATGTTATTTTTATTAATAAATAAATATATAAATCGATCAATCTGGTGTTCTGTTGTGACACTTTTTCTCCTCAGTTGCTGTAAATGGTCCTTTTTAAATAAATTAAAAAGGACATGCACAGTTTAACCAACCATGCACTTCACCGACAGGGACTGCCACTTTTGTGGCTGAAGTGCTTATTTGTTTTGGCCCCCCACAAAACAATGTTTTGGGAGGACTACTTCCATTCACTAATGAGGAGGTTAATGATGTGGGTGTTAATTACAACAAATTATTATAATTTTAGAAAATACATTTCATGAACTCTCTGCAAATGACGGTACATGGAGGAGGCACCTAGAATGGTTAATGTCACTACCTCTACTTACTTTGGCTTCACAAATGTAGATTAGCCTTCACAAATGTTAGCAGGATATGGGTAAAAATAATCCCACGCCCAAGAGGCTGCTTTTTTGGTCTTATGACCAGGCATCACAATGGCTTTCTTTTTATCATGGGCAAGGACTGCTGCCACTGGTGGCTGATTTACACAAACAATAACATCAACATCCTGATCCTCAGCATCTTCAGTGAAGTCAGATAGTAAAATATAAAAAATATCCCCCTCATCCTGTTCCACTTCCACAATGGCATCCTCAATTTCTGTTATGTCATCATCACCATCTTTACTTGTACTACTTATTCCCACATTTGCAGAGGGTGCAGAAATGGTGGAAGAAGGTGAAGGAGGCTTCTCTATGAAGACATTATACTGTAGGTCAGCTCAGCACTGGACTTGATGAACAGAGAGGTCAGTTCTGCACTGGAGTGGATAGATAGTTCAGCTCAGCGCTGGAGTGGAGTCAGCACAGACCACCAACAGCACACAGCTCTCTGGTGTCTGCTCTAAAATGGCACCTGAATCTCCACAGGAGGGACTTACAGATGGAGCAACGCTAGTCATGGCTCCGTCTGTCACTAGGTGCGCCTGCCTGGGCGCACCTGGACGCTGTGAGTGTCTCCGTCTGGACGGGTGCGCGCGCCTGGACGGAGAAGAGCCCCATTCACTTCAATGGAGATCGTCTCCGTCCAGGCGGGCGCGCATGCCCAGACAGAGACGCTTACAATGGGAAGCAGCTCTGTGCACTCCCGGTGTGACTAGGTGGATGGATCGCCTAGTCAAGCCGGGTAGTGCAAGCCTGCGATTGGGCAGGCTCCATATATATATTGAATCCAAAACCTGCAAGATCCGACGCCAGGATGATGTTTTGCCTCAATATGGAATCCAAGCAAGGTGGATTTCCTTAGATCCTGGAAGTTTGGGTGAGCTCAGTTTTCATAAAACCAAGCCCACTCATCTCTACGTATATCTAAACCATGTTTCTTAATGAATCACTGCTAAAGAACAATGCCTAGAATGAGAAACCTCTGTGCAGAGGATGGGATATTTATGCATGCTAAATAATAAGACATTTACAAGATGTGGTTGCAAGTTATGGCTGCACTCCAGACTCTAAGTTTAAATGGGTTCACTTCAAATAGCCACATATCACTTAAAATTCATACAGTATGGGTCACTTATCACAGGGACGAATGGACAACTTTTAACAGCTGACTCAGATATGCTCGAGCCTATACAGTTATACACACACACAAGGTGTTATAAACCTACCATTACTTTTGGCATCACTTATGTCATGTGACTCCATACCAATTGCAAGACAAACATTGTGATCTCTGTAAGATTATCATCATCATAGACATAGTATCCTCAAGTCTTAATGTCCAAGTACAGCTCTGCTTCCAGGATTCCCAAAGCAATAAATTCAACATTGGCAGACAGACAGCTTGCGTTATCCTCACAGATTAACAGCATCTCCAAAGAATAATGATGAGACTCGTTTGTTTAATTAACAGGAGCAACACAGAGTAACTAAGGGACGGCAAACAAACTTGACGGATTTTCTCAATGCAGTATAAGCAAACATTTCCTTTAATTAAAAGAAATTATTTACCCAGAATCCAATCTTTCTGGAAAAGAATGATCTTGAAGTGTGCATTTTTGATCTTCACTAGAAAGATAAAGATTACTGTTTAAAAAGAAAAAAATTAACTAGTTGTTCTCCTGGAATACAATATGTGACATTTTCCATTGACAAACACACAGAGGTAAATACATAGCAAGATAAATATGAAGCAAACAAAAGATAATAATGCCATCTGTACAGTCTATCGTAGGCAGCAGGGGTACTTGATTGGCCGCCAGAACCATAGCTCAACGTTCACATATTCTGTTTGCCGTTTGGTGTTCATTGAGAAAAAGCAATTAGCACTCTCATTGGGTACTTGTTTGTTTTTGGATAACAAAGTCTTACAGCCAGCGTGACATGTGCCTTCCAACTACAGCGTGTATCTGCTGCTTGCATTTGATTACAGTGAAGCAAAGAATATATAACGGGTATAGCATAAATATCGAAATGAGTCCACAAGTTCTAACAGAAGTTGAACTGTAGAGTGTATATAACATAGACGACCTTTTCTTTATTTTTGATGGAGATATTACTCTTTTTTCTGATTTCACAACACGGCTTAATGAGAATGATTTTCATTTACGTTTCACAAGCACAATAAATAGGTCCTCGATCTCTTTTCTCGATGTTTCTCTGACCATAATTGATGGCCACATTTCAACTAAAACGTTTAGGAAGGAGGTTGATACTCTGAATTTTTTACATTATGAGAGTTCACAATATAAACCCTGGATAAAGAGTATCCCCTATGGTCAATTACGACGTATCAAACGTTACTGCAGTGAAACTCATAATTATGAAACACAGGCAGATGAATTATCTCTATCTTTTCGGAAGAAGGGATATCCTTTGGCTCTTATCAATCAAGTCAGCCCGGGAACAGGTCGACTGTTTAGACAGGAAGGATCTTTTAGTGTATAAAGAATCCAACCAGAGATTCGAACAGGATCATCCGCATTTTTTTCACAGTTTTATAACTCTTCCTTCAAAATTAGAAATATTATTCATAAAAAATAAAAATCATTCCATACTTCTCACTGATCAGGTTCTTAAAACCCAACTGGGAGATACCCCGTCTATAATTTTTAAAAGATCAACTAATCTTCAACAACATCTTGCTCCCAGCTTCTTTATCAACAAAAGAAGTTTAGGATTATCTACCACATCAGCTAATACTTCACAGTAGCTGTCTAAAACTAAAGGCTGTTTTAAACGCAGCGCGAATCAGTGTATCACCTGTTCATATATTCAGAATAACACTAAAACTTTTACATCATCTGACAATATACAATTTGATATTCATTCATTTATCAATTGTAATAGTTCTTTTGTCATATATATTCTGGTTTGTAGTTGTAATCTTATTTATGTAGGAAGGACGACACGTAAACTCAGAGTTAGGTTTTTGGAACATAGACGCAACATCCTCAAGGGTTTTCTTTTTCATAGTGTTTCAAGACATTTTTCCGAAATACAGCATAAAAATCATGATGAAATATACATTTTTGGGATTGAGACAATTATGCCAACTGCACGGGGTGGGGATAGATATAGAAAACTTTGTCTTAGGGAAAATTATTGGATACACAAACTGAGAACCCTCGTTCCCGAGGGGCTTAATGAATCTATCGAATTTGATCCATGAGAGCAAAAGTTTTCTTCTTTTTTATTCTTGGTCCCATATTTTAATTGGGACCACCCTTCTGATGGGTGTAGTACTGCTGACCGCCGGTCAGCTTACCGACGCCGGGATCCCGGCAGCATACCGACGCCGGGATCCCGGTGGGGAGGGGCGAGTGCAGCAAGCCCCTTGCGGGCTCTCTGCGCTCGCCACGCTGCGCTCGCCACGCTGTGGGATCGGTGGCGACCTGCGGTCGCCACGGGTTCTATTCCCACTCTATGGGTGTCGTGGACACCCACAAGTGGAAATAGTCCCTGTTGGTCGGCATGCCGACCATCGGGATAGTGACCCGTCGGGCTGGTGGAGGAGGTCATGTGACTGTCGGTCAGCTGACCGGCGGTCACATGAATACCACCCCTTCTGATTATGGTCTCCATTTTGATTTCTAGTTTTTCTTCTCCAGCTCACTTACATGGGCACATTTTTAATTTATTTAATTTTATTTTTGGTCTAATTTTAGATTAAATATCATACCTTTTTACCTATTAGCTTATTATATTTACGAGTTACCTTCAGGTGATTTTTGTTTACCTCCAAACGCTAGACCTAACAATCACACCTTCTTTATATCAGAATGTGAGATATGTGTACCAATCTTAGGCTTATTTGTCTGATTCATCTGTCTGTCAGAGCACTATGCTCATTGTAGTAAGCCCTGTGGCGCACCCGGCTGGGACATTAACTTGCTGTATATGCGAACTCGAGTTCGAGTCCCAGCCCGACATTGTATGAAGATTCACTAATTATTATTTCTTATTATTATTTTTTATTTTTTACTTTTTATTATTTTATTGTGTTTGGTTTGGTTACCACTTGTTATTCTTTTTTACTATTTTTATTTAAGGTATAGACTTATATATTATTTGATACGGATAAAAATATGCGGAACATACTTTCTGTGCATCCATATATTTTCCTATCTTTATATATTATAAAATCATTTTATTTACGGTTTCCCGTATGACATGTGACAAATTTGGTCTCAATATAAAATATTTTTGTAAAAATGTATCTAAAGGCCCGTACACACTGGTCGATATATCGGCCGTTCTCCTGAACGGCCGATATATCGCGGGACCGTCGGACAGTGTGTACGGCCGATACGTCTGTGAACTCCGTCGTTCACAGACGTATCGCATCGGCCGCATAGCACAGCCGACGGCCAATATATCTACCGATATATTGGCGCGTCGCTGTGTGTGTACGGGGCGGTCGGCCGACCGCCCGTACACATGCTGCGGCGGCCGACGGTGATTGACAGGTGATTACACACGCCCGCCCAGTTCATGACGTCAGTCCCCGACGGATCGAGCAGTGTGTATGCTGAACACACTGCCCGATCCGTCCATATATATATCTGCAGATCAATAGATCTGCAGATATATCTGTTAGTGTGTACCCACCTTAAAAACTGTGTTCTTTTTTATTTACATATACCATACTGGTTACATTTATCATGGATTGCAAATGTATCTATTTCTTTTGAGAGCTGCCGTGTAGTAAATCCCTTAATTAATTATTTATCACACCTGTTTGTTTGCGGCCATTTGATTTAAATACTGACATCTAGGGATGCGGGAACACACCTTTGAAAAAGTCACATGGAGCGTTACGAAACACGTTAGACACCTTGGACCAGTTACCCTACTCACCAGCACTAAGCTTTACATGAGTGTGAGTGACACCAGCATTGCAGCTCCTGAAGGCTTTCTCCTTCCTCCCCTCATGCGGCTTTCAGCCACAACGGTCTGTTCAGCGGTACAGCATCACTTTCCTCTCCACACAGCTACGTAGTGGGCACTTCAGGACATACCAACCGAGGACGCTCGGCTGTACCAGCCCATGGGAGAAGTATTTCTTTTTGCTCAATCTCAGTGAACTCCATTAAAATGGGGAGTTGTTACTTTACCTGCGGGACTGCTACACCTGTACATGGCAAATAGTGGACGGCTGAATTATGCTTTCTTAATGTGATATGGACCGTATCTATATGAAGGATCTATTTTAAATATTCTTATCTGTTCATCCGTCACCATTTCCGCTATTTCAGTTTTATTACTGGTCTTATAGACTATATAGTTAATTTATTTGGGTAACCGGTTACACATTTCCATTGTATCCATTAAGTGATTTTATTGTACTATTTTATACTATACATATGTTTTAATTATACTGTATAATAAATATTCCCTTATCTACACGTCAGCTCTCTGTTTTCCTCTGTTTCCCTGCCACATTGCGCAGCCGTTTTTTATTTTTTATTTATTTTTTGTATATAACCCCTGGGCAGACCTGCTTTAGGGTGTAATATATTTATTGATGTTTCAGGACCTGATTCAGTGTGGCCGCCTGTGCATCCGCAATAGTGTCACTGTCAGAACACAGGGATTGATAATATGCAAATGCTAATGTCAGCCTTCCCCTTGTGCACAACCGTGCGACGGAGAGTACAAGGGATGGGAACCCCACTTTCAGTGTCCATGGACAGTACTGCATTGGTGGTTCTGAACACTCTACCATCGGCGTACCATCGCTCACACTATCTACATGACAGCCTATGGGCTGCTTAGTTTTTCATTCTCAAATTCGTGACACTCTCATAACATGCTTGTGAGATAGCTTCACGGACTTCAGGCCATCTCACAGCCACTACCCTGGAGCTCTATTGTAAGTGACCCTGTATACAACAATAATGTCTGCATACAGCCAGGGGAATGCATGCACCGCAGGGGTTTCAGGCCTTGTGTAGTAACAAATATCAGGATCAGTTTTGTACCTGCCCTTACATTGATCATTGCTACAAAAGTAAAAGGGGGACAAGTCAAAGTGTCATGTTTATAATCAGGGACAGGTAAAGTGAACATGGTTCAAACATGAACACAATTTAGTGCAAGATGATCAAAAACATTTGAGGTTGAAATTGAAGGATGGCACCGAAGTAAGTCCTAGCCATGACAGTCATTTCCGTGTGAACCATAAACACACCTTTGCCAAGGGACCCCTGACAAATTGTAGATTACATGTACAATGTGCATTAAAAAAATTGGGAGTTGTAAATTTTTAAATGGCATAAGCAGACCCCTTCAACATGACCCCTTCCATCGGGTATAAAATGATCTGCTCCTGGATGTCCTGCTTAATTTACAGCATTGCTGAACTAGTCAATTGATAAGAGAGATGTTTCAACACAGAATACATTAAGAGGGAAGGCCAGGAGCAGAGCATTTTGTACTTGATGGAAGGGGTCATGTTGGAGTGTCTGTATCGGTGTGAGATTGTGCATTTCATGATAGACATCAAAAAGCGACTGTGTATTTTATAGGAGTGAGTGGTTAGGAGGTTAGGATTCTGTGGAAATACTCCGAATCCTGGGATCTGATCGCTCAGATCCCAGCGCAAGGCCGAACATCATCATCCCGGGGGCAGATTCTCACGGGATTTGGTTTCAATAAAAGGCGCTGCGGTTGGGACGCCATTTCCCGGAGATAGCAGCACGCCGATGTGTACTGTGCTAACTCTGCAATAAAAAAACCCATATATTATAGGGGGGAACATTATGCGCTAACTCTGCATTAAATTTTTTATATATATATATATATATATATATCCAAGCAAAAAGTAATACAGGTGCGCTAGTATTGGATAATCAGTCCTTTAGGCATATAGCCCCAGGCTGAAGCACAGGCACTAATAGGTGCCGCCGCAAACTTCAAACAGGGGACTCCGGACTCCTGGAGCCAAATAGTTTTTCTAGAAACAAAAGAAGAGTGCGCTCATAGTGCAGATCAGTTTGATTTTATTTGACACACAGGTAAGTCTATGCAGCTCGCAATAATTAGAGAGACTCGTACCCCGTATTCGCACTCTGTGGGCTGATTACCACATGGTATAGCGAATTACAACCCAGGCATAACCTGCACACCGCCGTCCAAGGACCAGGACCTGGAACCGCGCCGCCGGCTGAGGATATCAGCCGTGACTCGTCCGGACACCGCGTCGAGGGAACAGTCAGAGATGCAGTAACACGGGGGGAATGAACAGGCGTCTGGTAGGCCACGCCCCAACGCATTTCGTAGGATACTTCGTCAGGAGGCTGGCCCACCAGACGCAATACTAGTGTTAATATATTCCACAGTCAAGGCAATTAGCCATTCACAGCCGCCCGTCAATTCAACAGGGAATTCAATTTGCTGAGCTGGCTGTCACGATTATATCAGAATTTACTTACATGAAATAGACACATAGATCACACATAAAAATACTCTATACAATAATCACATACAGATGTATAAAAAGAAAAAGAAAAACGCATCAGCATTAAAAAATGCATATACAAAATACATATATAAAAAAATATATATAAAAGAATGTATATATATATAGAAAACATTTACATATTAAAGGAAACACAGCAATATTTCCTAATCCGTTACTACTATATAGATGATTTATTTGCATGGTGAGGGTTTAGTCGAGTACTGATTATTCTCAAGGGCTAAGACACTTATAAGGTAAACTCATTCCCGTTTCCTCAAAGGACCCAAGCCGGCACACTTATTATAAAACTAATATTGGTTACTTCAAAAGGAGACCCTTCATCAGTATTTAAGCCAGATTTTTCTAGCCAGATTTTTATAACACCTGTTATATACTACTACTTTTATATAGGTTACAGAGAATCATATTCCATTAGCAGATCATGCTTTCAGCATCCATCAGCTTTCGATACTTTTCTTACACATAGTAACAGTGGGCAATATACAAGCCACTCAGGCCGTATATTTAACAGCAGGCTTATCATCTCAATTTAAATTGCAGATATATATATATTAGTTGCTACTAGTAACAGATTCCAATATACCATAGCAACAATCTGGACAACTCTAAAAACATCCTGACACAAGAAACACACAAGCAACCAAAAACAAATGGAACCTCTTTGATCCGCTACCCCCTACAATACCTTAGTATCACATTCACAAATTGTACTACATTCTACCGTTCACGGATAAACGGGGTAATTTCATAGTTCTCATTTAGACCGCGGGGAATGAGTGTCTCCAATGTAAGAATCCAAAAAGTTTCACGCTTTAATAATTGTTCTTCTCTATTACCTCCATCAGGATTTATGGCTACATGTTCAATCCCCGCAAATCTAAGACACCCAGGATCGGCATTATGTTTTTCAACAAAATGTCATGGGACACTATGGTTCAGGACTCTGTTCCTAATATTCCTAGTGTGTTCTAAAATCCTTAGTTTTAAAACCCTTTTTGTCTTGCCCACAGTATAGTATAGGACGTCAGGCCTATAAGGACGTTGCAGTGACTAGTGTATGAAGTGGCTAGTTATTAAGTGGCAGCTAATATCAATAGCAGTGTTATACCTGTGTTTCATTGGTTGCATCTTCAACTGATATTTGGAATTGACTCCTGTCTCTCCTTTTCACCAACAGGTAACTACAGCAGAGAGCTGATCACTGTGTGTTTATTGCTAAAAAGATATATTTGGTAAATTGTTAAGTGGATTAATATCTGTAGTCAGCAAAAACTTTGTGATTGACTGTGGCTTAGATTTCACATTTGATAGTTGATTAACACCATTTGGTGGAGGGTTGCTGTGTGGGGGAGGGGGTTGTAATTACAAAGAGCATGTGTTTGTAGACTTACTGAACCAGTATAGTATAGGACGTCAGGCCTATAAGGACGTTGCAGTGACTAGTGTATGAAGTGGCTAGTTATTAAGTGGCAGCTAATATCAATAGCAGTGTTATACCTGTGTTAAACCGAAGGAAAACAGAAGTCAAACAAACTTACAAATTAACAGAAGGACTGCATTACAACCTAAAAACTCTGGAACTTTATGTGGCCTCTCCTCGCCTCAAACATGAGAACACAAAGACCAGGCTTACCACCTCTCTGGCTGAGAACATCAAGTCTGCCCCTGGGCCTAACCATCAAGATGAACAGGGAACTGTGGGGGAAGAGCACCAGGACCAGGATCAGCAGGGACATCCCCATTGCGTCTGAGTATGCCCCCCTCATTCTCCTACCCACCCGAACTAAGTTCTGATCAAAATGTTATCCCACTCCTACTTTTGCCACTAGTTACCTGCTATTGTGTTTTTTTTTTTTTTTCTCCATTGATCGCTTCCAACCCATGTGTTTTTCCTGTAATGTTTACCTCCACTGATTGCACACCTTTCCATTGTGCCCTACATGCAGGGTACATCATACTACTACATAAGCATCAGTTTTCCCATATATGAACTTGGCCCTTGTATGGCTCACCTCCCACAGTGTAACCTTCAAAGTGCGCCCAACATGGCTGCCCCATATGGTACACTTGTGGATGGGATGAAAAATACATGGACCTTGTGGTTTTGTTGGAACCCTACTCTAAACTGTAGGACTCTGAAATCACCCCCATTTTGTGTCATCTCTTCTAGGGGTAGACTATTCCACCCTGGGTAATCCTACGCTTAGCGCCTAAGACGGCTGCTGCACTTGGTACCTATAAGGGTGGAATACACAACCCTTGGAAGTTATTACCCAAAATGCCTGCACCAATCCTGCGTTATGCTTTCTGTGGACTTAAGATTTTTCTTTTATGTCTGTGTTGCTTGTCTATTGTTGTATTACTCAAATCCTCTGTATCATGTGCACTGTTTTTGATGTCTGTAAAGCGCCTTGAGTCCTGTTGGAGAAAGAGCGCTATATAAATAAAAATTATTATTATTATTATTATTATTATATCTAAATCCACATGGGCAAGTGAGCATATATATACAGAAAGAGGTATTACAATTAATAAATGACTTAACATTAAAAGCCAATTTTTTACTGGTGTTCTAAAAAAAAATTGTACCTTTTTCCGCTAGATTACATATTTTACAGTGCCCACAGTTAAAGAACCCTTTTATAGAGCTCAAGAAAAGTTCCTCATTGTTAATCTTCATTTTAGCTAGTTTACTTTTTGATACCACAGATTTAATCGTATTGGATTTCCTATAAATTATTTCCGGCTTCTTTGGGAGCTCTGGTCCCAAAATTGGGTCAAGTTTTAACACCTCCCAATTTTTCTTCGTTATTCTTTCTAGCTGTCTAAAATCTGTACTGAACTGAGTGACAAGTGGACAGAACATTCTTTTCTGACTGTCCTTTTTCTTATACTGTAAAAGGGAACCTCTCTCTTTCCCCCTCGCTTTCACTCTAGCTACCTTTACCAATTCCTTTGGATATCCTCTCTCTTGAAATCTTTCTGTCTAGACATTGGCCTGTTCATCAAATTTCGTCAGACTTGTGCAATTTCTTCTAATGTCTCGTGTAGAATTTCTGGACCTTGTGCAATCTTCAGAGAATTTCAGTGTGACTGGTGAGATTGAGACATTTACACACTTTAAAAAGGTAGATAGTAATAGCTATTTAGAATTCAATAGTTGCCACCTTTCACAGTGGAAGGAAAATATTCCTTTTTCACAATATAGGAGACTTAGAAGAAATTGCACAAGTCTGACAAAGTTTGATGAACAGGCCAATGTCTAGACAGAAAGATTTCAAGAGAGAGGCTATCCAAAGGAATTGGTAAAGGCAGCTAGAGTGAAAGCGAGGGGGAAAGAGAGAGGTTCCCTTTTACAGTATAAGAAAAAGGACAGTCAGAAAAGAATGTTCTGTCCACTTGTCACTCAGTTCAGTACAGATTTTAGACAGCTAGAAAGAATAACGAAGAAAAATTGGGAGGTGTTAAAACTTGACCCAATTTTGGGACCAGAGCTCCCAAAGAAGCTGGAAATAATTTATAGGAAATCCAATACGATTAAATCTGTGGTATCAAAAAGTAAACTAGCTAAAATGAAGATTAACAATGAGGAACATTTCTTGAGCTCTATAAAAGGGTTCTTTAACTGTGGGCACTGTAAAATATGTAATCTAGCGGAAAAAGGTACAAAATTTTTTTAGAACACCAGTAAAAAATTGGCTTTTAATGTTAAGTCATTTATTAATTGTAATACCTCTTTCTGTATATATATGCTCACTTGCCCATGTGGATTTAGATATGTGGGCAAGACAAAAAGGGTTTTAAAACTAAGGATTTTAGAACACACTAGGAATATTAGGAACAGAGTCCTGAACCATAGTGTCCCATGACATTTTGTTGAAAAACATAATGCCGATCCTGGGTGTCTTAGATTTGCGGGGATTGAACATGTAGCCATAAATCCTGATGGAGGTAATAGAGAAGAACAATTATTAAAGCGTGAAACTTTTTGGATTCTTACATTGGAGACACTCATTCCCCGCGGTCTAAATGAGAACTATGAAATTACCCCGTTTATCCGGGAACGGTAGAATGTAGTACAACTTGTGAATGTGATACTAAGGTATTGTAGGGGATAGCGGATCAAAGAGGTTCCATTTGTTTTTGGTTGCTTGTGTGTTTCTTGTGTCAGGATGTTTTTAGAGTTGTACAGATAGTTGCTATGGTATATTGGTATCTGTTACTAGTAGCAACTAATATATATATATATGCAATTTAAATTGAGATGATAAGCCTGCTGTTAAATATACGGCCTGAGTGGCTTGTATATTGCCCACTGTTACTATGTGTAAGAAAAGTATCGAAAGCTGATGGATGTTGAAAGCATGATCTGCTAATGGAATATGATTCTCTGTAACCTATATAAAAGTAGTAGTATATAACAGGTGTTATAAAAATCTGGCTAGAAAAATCTGGCTTAAATACTGATGAAGGGTCTCCTTTTGAAGTAACCAATATTTGTTTTATAATAAGTGTGCCGGCTTGGGTCCTTTGAGGAAACGGGAATGAGTTTACCTTATAAGTGTTTTAGCCCTTGAGAATAATCAGTACTCGACTAAACCCTCACCATGCAAATAAATCATCTATATAGTAGTAACGGATTAGGAAATATTGCTGTGTTTCCTTTTATATGTAAATGTTTTTTTATATATATATTATATATATATATATATATATATATATACATTCTTTTATATGTATTTTTTTATATATGTATTTTGTATATGCATTTTTTAATGCTGATGTGTTTTTCTTTTTCTTTTTATACATCTGTATGTGATTATTGTATAGAGTGTTTTTATGTGTGATCTATGTGTCTATTTCATGTAAGTAAATTCTGTTATAATCGTGACAGCCAGCTGAGCAAATTGAATTCCCTGTTGAATTGACGGGCGGCTGTGAATGGCTAATTGCCTTGACTGTGGAATATATTAACACTAGTATTGCGTCTGGTGGGCCAGCCTCCTGACGAAGTATCCTACGAAATGCGTTGGGGCGTGGCCTACCAGACGCCTGTTCATTCCACCCGTGTTACTGCATCTCTGACTGTTCCCTCGACGCGGTGTCCGGACGAGTCACGGCTGATATCCTCAGCCGGCGGCGCGGTTCCAGGTCCTGGTCCTTGGACGGTGGTGTGCAGGTTATGCCTGGGTTGTAATTCGCTATACCATGTGGTAATCAGCCCACAGAGTGGGAATACAGGGTACGAGTCTCTCTAATTATTGCGAGCTGCATAGACTTACCTGTGTGTCAAATAAAATCAAACTGATCTGCACTATGAGCGCACTCTTCTTTTGTTTCTAGAAAAAAAAAAATATATATATATATATATGAAAAAATGAAGTGCAAAAGAGCACCTAATGGTGTTATAAATATTCTAAAATTATGAATTTCTATGTAACCAATTCACCATGTGAAAAGTGCAAGGTGCAAATTTAAAAGGATCGACTTAGCTTCCTTGCGAGACTGCTTCAGTCTGATGACACTTTTGGAACATGTAACACAGAAATAAAAACCAACATAGGGGTATATTTACTAAGGTCCCGATTTTGACCGAGATGGTGTTTTTTCTTCAAAGTGTCATCTCGGGAATTTACTAAACTAAAATCACGGCAGTGATGAGGGCATTCGTATTTTTATTACGGCTGTGTAGTAAAAATACGAATGAATACACCATCGGTCAAACGCGGCTGTTTAGGTATTGAACACGGTCATTTACTAACCATTCATATTTGAAATCTCTTGCGTGAAAATGCATGTACGGCCGTGAAAAAATACTAATCGTATAAAAAGCCTAAAAAAAAGTAGACCTGCTTTTGAGAAGCGTGTTTACATGTGTTGCCAATTCTACATTAGTCACACCTGACTTTTTGGACCTTTAAAAGGGGCCCCAACACATTTTTCACCACTCTCAATCTGAAAAGGCTGCTACTGTGTGTAGTACTGCTGTCTTGTTTGCTGGGGGATACCTGACACTGCTCCATGAGGCTACAATAAACCCAGGACAGGAAAATCAACATGGTCAGCAGGCTGTACATGTTCCGCGTAGGCTGGCCATGGCTTGTTGTTTTAGTGGGCGTTTAAACCATAACAAATTTGCTGATGAACATGTTATACAGATGCTCCGACTAAATGTAAATAACATTTTCCCTCTGTATGACCTTGTCAAACTGAACCTAGACCCTGAGACAGCACGCTCTCGCTCTGTCTCAGGCCTGCTCAAACTCCTGGCTGTGTTGCACTTTATGGCTAATGGCAGCTTCCAGCCTGTGACTGGCAATGTATTTAGTATCTCACAGGCCACCTTTTAGAAATATGTAATTCAGGTGAGTTAAAACATACATACACGTCTATGTCTAAGTGGTGATTCTGTAATGTAATAGAACACAGTATTGTATTGATTACAGGTCATGACACTCACCTTTAATTTTGGAATGTCCACTCAGGTTTTGGATGTCTTGGATGGCTACATAGATGCCTCTCTCTGCTTCCCTACCCAGGAGTCACAGTGGTATGCAGTCAGGGTAGCTTTATCTGATCTTGCGGCCATGCCCAATGTGCTGGGTGCCATAGATTAGACACACGTTGAGCTGAGGACACCTAGGGGCAGGCAATATATTTCTACCAATACACATCTGGCCCAAGACACTAATGTCCATGTGGTTTGTGGAGCTAATTAAACAATACACATATTCCGTGTTAACAATTTATTTATTTTAACACACAAATTTTTTAGAAAAAAAAAAAAAAACATTTTAATGGTCAACATATTATGAGCACGCATTATTATTTGTGTTTTTTTTGTGTGCTGGGTGCCGAGGATTGTGCTGGCTCGTTGGTGCGGGTTCGACTTGAGCGTCGAACTGGGGATTGAACTGGAGTGTGGCTTGGTGTAGTTGTCCCCGAGCTAGATGTGACATGGTGTGATGCCAACACACTAAGGCTTTGACTCAGATTGTTCAAGCTTGCTGTGAGCTGCGTATTAGCGGCAGTGTTGGTTGCTATTATTCATGATAGGTTGTCGTTGATCATTTGGTTGTGTTGTATGATCTGGATTAGTGTTTGTTGCTGCCGCTGCTGTTCATCCAAGATGCGTTGGAGGTTTGATTGCATTTGGCTGTTGTCTGCCCTCATCTGCTCCATGGAGTTTGCTATTCTGCCCACCTGCACTATAAGTCTGCCTGAGTTGCTACTCAGTCTAGGCAGATGATGGGACAGACTTGACACGTATTGGCTGTGGGTGTTGAGACTTGCGCAGTATTGCACCTGTTGTGTCAACCAACGGCTCCAAAACTCAGGGCCCATTTGTGTGTCGACTTGTGTTGTGCTCAATTGGGGGCTGGTGGATGTTTGGGGTGGTTGGGGTATGTCCTGTGGCGTGGTTGGCTGGGTAGGATCGATAGCCTGCAGGTGGAGTGTGAAGGTCTCCTGGTCACGTTCCTGCTGGGCATCCTCGGTGATGATGGCTGGGTCTGTATGGGGTTGAAGACAGACACTATTTAGTAAATATGTAGCATTGGTCTTACTATAGCTTTACGTCAACATGCATTACTTCTTAATATTCATGTTGTAATTGCTAAATAGATTGTGGCCTAAACTTAACTATGTTGTTCACCTTTTTAAAAAAATATGTGGCTTCTAACGTTCACTACTCAGTTGTTAAAAGTTTGTGGGAATAGTTGGATTCAGAGCCATAATTAATGTTTAAACACGAAGAACTCTAACAAATACAAAGTACTACATTTACATATTGGGTATGAAGCTTCCTTTGGAACAACACACACAATACAATAAATGTGTTGACCAATACACTCATACATTGTTCAAGGCAGTCAGTGGTCTGCCCAAAACGTTAACAAATATAGTGGTCTAAAATGTACACATTAACAATGGGTGAAAAACTATTAAGGTGCCCTATGTTTAGAAGTGGTGTTGTTGGCCATGCAAAACAATTGGATGAGACTTAACATTTATGTTGATTTTTTTGCAAAAATTTATGTTACAAAAATGTGTTGATATGGCCAACATCACATCTGACAATTAACCATCTAAAAATACCTTAACACCATCTGCTTGTTGTTGTTGATTATTGCAAGGATGACTGGTCATTTGTGTCATTTTTTTGTCTCTGTACTAACAGTGGTGCAGATGTATAAACCTGGAGAAGGCATAAGGAAATGAAAAACCAGTGATATGTGCAAGGTGATAAAGGCACAAGGCAAACAGCTCCAATATGTACATTAACAGTTGTGTTTATTTTGTACTGCTGCCTTTATCACCTTGCACATATCAGTGTTTTTTTACTTCCTTATGCCTTCTCCAGGTTAATAAATCTACACCACTGTTTTTTTACTTATTTACACGTAATTGTTATGTTAACTCACCAGACAACTGAGGGGATTGTGGATCCTCACTTTGTGGGCTGGCCAAAAGAGCTAGTGGTGGCAGGGCCGACACTGCAGAGATGCGCCGTTGGGGTGGTGATGCTGGTGCTGGAGCTTCAGCCTCAAGACGGCGTCTCTTGGGTGGCCTCGTAGCCACAGTAACCGAGCCCTGTGATGGGCGCCTTAGTGGAGGGGGATTTGCCGAAGAAGAACCTATGTTATAAGATAATCATTAACATTTTGTGTTTCTATGTGTTTGCAGAATATGTGTTTACAGTTAAATCTTACCTGCATTGCCACCATCTGCATCTCTTGGCAGTGTTGGATGTGGCCTGGCTGTGCTGCTTCTCTTTCGTACTGTAGAAATATGAAGGATGTCCTTATGAACATACTATTTTGTTGATATGTTTATGCAAATTCCTTATTGTGATGTAAACATATGTGGTACCTGATGAGAAGTAAACTAAACGATGCTTATGCTTTTCTGCCTGACTTCATTGGGTGTGTATACTTTAAATTAGAAAAAAAATCGCAAAATAATCCATACACAAAGGCGCATAATGCAAACAATTATACTACTTAAAACCAAAACGTCGTAGCTTGACACAACCACAATATTGGACGCTAATGTCCCAATTTTTGATGCTAAGAATAAAACACTAGCCACAAATATCTGCTAAAACTTGGAAACATCACAACCAAATATGCATGAAAAAACACATCAAGCACACAATTAGCTAGAAGACATTTCAGACGGGTGGTCTTCAGTATGCCAGCTGTCGGGATCCCGGCGCACAGTATACCGGTGCTGGGATCCCAACAGCCGGCATACCGACACTTATTCTCCCTCGTGGGGATCCACGACCCCCTGGAGGGAGAATAAAATAGCGCGCCACCGTGTCCGTAGCGTGGCGAGCGCAGCGAGCCCGCAAGGGGCTCATTTGCGCTCGCCACACTGTCGGTAAGCCGGCGGTCGGGCTCCCGGCGCTGGTATGCTGGTCGCCGGGAGCCCGACCGCCGGCATACCGTAGTGAACCCTTTCAGACAACTAAGGACAAAGCACAGATGTTTACATTTTTTAAAACAAAAAAAATAACGCACCATCCTGCCTTGGCCGTTTCGAATCCCGGACATAAGTGGCCCCAACCACTTCTGGCGGAATGAGTGCACGCACAGGCTCCTCCCAATCACGGTAAGATGCACGGAAGGGGTGTCCATCCCCGGTTTGGCGGGCTGATTTAGCCTCCTTGGCCATCTTTGCCTTGACACGGCGCTTTATGTCGTAGAAACGCATACGACACGTGTCCTCGGTCCGTCTCACCACACCCTCACTATTAACAGCTGCAACGACCTTCCCCCACAGAACACTCTTCCTGTGTGACGACACCTTTGCAGAATCATGGCAAAACAACTGCCGATGATGCCTCATCAGCTCCCGCACCAAAGCCATATTTTCAGCGTAGCTGAATTTTACATTGCGGCCAGTCTTTGTAGTGGTGCGTGGCTGTGGAGCCACAACACCATCACTATCACTGGAGGCCGCAGCAACAACCTCCCCCTCCTCCTCACTAACCTCCTCCACCTCACTAACCTCCTACACCTCGCTCACCTCCTCCCTCTCACTCACCTCCTCCACGTCACTCACCTCCTCCCTCTCACTCACCTCCTCCCTCTCACTCACCTCCTCCACCACACTCTCCTCCTCCACCACACTCACCTCTGACTGGGACATAATCAGGACAAACAACAAATAACACTGAGGAAAAAAAACAGTAAACACACTCCTCCACTACCACTACACACCACCCACCAAGCACACACACACACTCACTCACAAACAATGACAATAGACGTGAAATAAAGAACAATGACAAAAAACTAGACAGACTTTTAAATAACTACACAACAAGTATGACAAGACTACTTACACACACAGTACAGCACTCAACAATCACAAAGAACCTCCTCAAAACCGCCAAAAACTCCAAACAACTCACCTACTCCTAACACACCTTCCTCTCACCTCTCCACTAGCTAAACCCACGAGGTTCGGACGGTTTGGGGCGTTTTTATAGTAATGTGCACAGACACTCCTCCATCACGAATCAAACCAATCACGGACGAGTGACAAAAACGAAACTTAGGAAAAAAACGCGTCCATGAACGGACAAACACTGCCGTAACCAAAATGTGATGCAGTCGAAAAAAAAAACTCATAACACGGCCGCAAAACCACTAAATCGGGCGCATTCTACCTTACAAAACCACGAATGACATCGACATCGGAAAACACGAAAAATACACATACGACAGCTTAGTAAATGAGGCGTAAAATTTTCAAAAAGTTGCAAATACACACATTCGATGTCATTCGTGATGAATCTCCCTCCAAATCGGTACTAATACGAATTTTAGTAAATATACCCAATAGTGTGTACTGTTTAAATGATAGACAATGCTCCACACTTTAGGGACCTTGCTAGTCCCAATATAGATATATGAGCTGGATGAGCAATGCTGGTTCCAAAATGTAAGGGCTAGACAAAATTATAAAACATAAACAATATTTAATATAACAAATCCTGAAGCCAATGTAGGTAGCACAGTTAGAATCACAAGGAGAGCAGCAGCCCAATCCTGTTAACATGTAAAAATGTCCTGAAGCAAATGCAGGTAGCATACGTACAAGATGAATAAATTAAAATGGCTTATCTGTCCATTTAAAGAAGTCAAAGCAGACATCATGCAGAACAAGTCTCCACAGGAAGTGATGTCTGCTTCCTGGTAGTCATGTGACTAATTACCTATCTTATAAATACTCTGCTGTGCTCCCACTAAGTATCCCCTTGATGAAGTCCTATGCTACAGGATGAAACGCGTCGGGATCGGGACTTATGACTCACCCATGACTTCTTTGAATGGACAGATAAGCCATTTTAATTTATTCATCTTGCACGTATGCTACCTGCATTTGCTTCAGGACATTTTTTACATGTTAACAGGATTGGGCTGCTGCTCTCCTTGTGATTCTAACTGTGGACAGATAAGCTGTTTATTCGTTTTTATCTTGTACGTGTGCTAACTACTAGTGATGAGCGGGTTTGGTTTCTCGGAAACCGAACCCCCCCGAACTTCAGCTTATTTTACACGGGTCCGAGCAGGCTCGGATCCTCCCGCCTTGCTCGGTTAACCCGAGCGCGCCCGAACGTCATCATCCCGCTGTCGGATTCTCGCGAGGCTTGGATTCTATCGCGAGACTCAGATTCTATATAAGGAGCCGCGCGTCGCCGCCATTTTCACACGTGCATTGAGATTGATAGGGAGAGGACGTGGCTGGCGTCCTCTCCGTTTAGACTAGAGTAGAGACACTTGATTGTTGATTTACTAATTTTGGGGAGCATATTAGGAGTACTACTTGCTGTTGCTGATAGTGTGACCAGTGACCACCAGTTTAATTAATCCGTTCTCTGCCTGAAAAAAAACGATACACAGTGTGACACAGTCACATACCATATCTGTGCTCAGCCTCAGTGTGCTGCATCATATGTAATACTGTATATCTGACTGTGCTGAGTGCTCACTGCTCACACAGCTTAATTGTGGGGGAGACTGGGGAGCAGTTATAGCAGGAGTACATATTTTAAGTACAGTGCACACTTTTGCTGCCAGAGTGCCACTGCCAGTGTGACTGACCAGTGACCACTGACCACCAGTATATTGTGATTGTCTGCTGACCACCAGTATATTGTGATTGTCTGCCTGAAAAAGTTAAACACTCGTCGTGTGGTGTTTTTTATTCTATAAACGCATTCTGCTGACAGTGTCCAGCAGGTCCGTCATTATATAATATATACCTGTCCGGCTGCAGTAGTGATATATATATATATTTTATATCATTATCATCCAGTCTATATTAGCAGCAGACGCAGTACGGTAGTCCACGGCTGTAGCTACCTCTGTGTCGGCAGTCGCTCGTCCATCCATAATTGTATACCACCTACCCGTGGTGTTTTTTTTTCTATCTTCTTGATACTAGTAGCTTACTTTAGGAGTCTGCAGTGCTGAGCTGACAGTGTCCAGCAGGTCCGTCATTATATAATATATACCTGTCCGGCTGCAGTAGTGATATATATATATTTTTTATATCATTATCATCCAGTCTATATTAGCAGCAGACGCAGTACGGTAGTCCACGGCTGTAGCTACCTCTGTGTCGGCAGTCGCTCGTCCATCCATAATTGTATACCACCTACCCGTGGTGTTTTTTTTTTTCTATCTTCTTGATACTAGTAGCTTACTTTAGGAGTCTGCAGTGCTGAGCTGACAGTGTCCAGCAGGTCCGTCATTATATAATATATACCTGTCCGGCTGCAGTAGTGATATATATATATTTTTTATCTCATTATCATCCAGTCTATATTAGCAGCAGACGCAGTACGGTAGTCCACGGCTGTAGTTACCTCTGTGTCGGCAGTCGCTCGTCCATCCATAATTGTATACCACCTACCCGTGGTGTTTTTTTTTTTCTATCTTCTTGATACTAGTAGCTTACTTTAGGAGTCTGCAGTGCTGAGCTGACAGTGTCCAGCAGGTCCGTCATTATATAATATATACCTGTCCGGCTGCAGTAGTGATATATATATATTTTATATCTCATTATCATCCAGTCTATATTAGCAGCAGACGCAGTACGGTAGTCCACGGCTGTAGCTACCTCTGTGTCGGCAGTCGCTCGTCCATCCATAATTGTATACCACCTACCCGTGGTGTTTTTTTTTTTTCTATCTTCTTGATACTAGTAGCTTACTTTAGGAGTCTGCAGTGCTGAGCTGACAGTGTCCAGCAGGTCCGTCATTATATAATATATACCTGTCCGGCTGCAGTAGTGATATATATATATTTTTTATATCATTATCATCCAGTCTATATTAGCAGCAGACGCAGTACGGTAGTCCACGGCTGTAGCTACCTTTGTGTCGGCAGTCGCTCGTCATCCATAAGTATACTAGTATCCATCCATCTCCATTGTTTACCTGAGGTGCCTTTTAGTTGTGCCTATTAAAATATGGAGAACAAAAATGTTGAGGTTCCAAAAATAGGGAAAGATCAAGATCGACTTCCACCTCGTGCTGAAGCTGCTGCCACTAGTCATGGCCGAGACGATGAAATGCCATCAACGTCGTCTGCCAAGGCCGATGCCCAATGTCATAGTACAGAGCATGTAAAATCCAAAACACCAAATATCAGTAAAAAAAGGACTCAAAAATCTAAAATAAAATTGTCGGAGGAGAAGCGTAAACTTGCCAATATGCCATTTACCACACGGAGTGGCAAGGAACGGCTGAGGCCCTGGCCTATGTTCATGGCTAGTGGTTCAGCTTCACATGAGGATGGAAGCACTCAGCCTCTCGCTAGAAAAATGAAAAGACTCAAGCTGGCAAAAGCACAGCAAAGAACTGTGCGTTCTTCGAAATCACAAATCCACAAGGAGAGTCCAATTGTGTCGGTTGCGATGCCTGACCTTCCCAACACTGGACGGGAAGAGCATGCGCCTTCCACCATTTGCACGCCCCCTGCAAGTGCTGGAAGGAGCACCCGCAGTCCAGTTCCTGATAGTCAGATTGAAGATGTCAGTGTTGAAGTACACCAGGATGAGGAGGATATGGGTGTTGCTGGCGCTGGGGAGGAAATTGACCAGGAGGATTCTGATGGTGAGGTGGTTTGTTTAAGTCAGGCACCCGGGGAGACACCTGTTGTCCGTGGGAGGAATATGGCCATTGACATGCCTGGTGAAAATACCAAAAAAATCAGCTCTTCGGTGTGAAAGTATTTCAACAGAAATGCGGACAACATTTGTCAAGCCGTGTGTTGCCTTTGTCAAGCTGTAATAAGTAGGGGTAAGGACGTTAACCACCTCGGAACATCCTCCCTTATACGTCACCTGCAGCGCATTCATCATAAGTCAGTGACAAGTTCAAAAACTTTGGGCGACAGCGGAAGCAGTCCACTGACCAGTAAATCCCTTCCTCTTGTAACCAAGCTCACGCAAACCACCCCACCAACTCCCTCAGTGTCAATTTCCTCCTTCCCCAGGAATGCCAATAGTCCTGCAGGCCATGTCACTGGCAATTCTGACGAGTCCTCTCCTGCCTGGGATTCCTCCGATGCATCCTTGCGTGTAACGCCTACTGCTGCTAGCGCTGCTGTTGTTGCTGCTGGGAGTCGATGGTCATCCCAGAGGGGAAATCGTAAGACCACTTTTACTACTTCCACCAAGCAATTGACTGTCCAACAGTCCTTTGCGAGGAAGATGAAATATCACAGCAGTCATCCTGCTGCAAAGCGGATAACTGAGGCCTTGGCATCCTGGGCGGTGAGAAACGTGGTTCCGGTATCCATCATTACTGCAGAGCCAACTAGAGACATTAAAATGAATTATAATCAATTCCTCCGTGGAGACATTGACCAGCAGCAATTGCCTCCACAAAGTACACAAGGAGCTGAGATGGTGGATTCCAGTGGGGACGAATTGATAATCTGTGAGGAGGGGGATGTACACGGTGATATATCGGAGGATGATGATGAGGTGGACATCTTGCCTCTGTAGAGCCAGTTTGTGCAAGGAGAGATTAATTGCTTCTTTTTTGGTGGGGGTCCAAACCAACCCGTCATTTCAGTCACAGTCGTGTGGCAGACCCTGTCACTGAAATGATGGGTTGGTTAAAGTGTGCATGTCCTGTTTATACAACATAAGGGTGGGTGGGAGGGCCCAAGGACAATTCCATCTTGCACCTCTTTTTTCTTTAATTTTTCTTTGCATCATGTGCTGTTTGGGGAGTAGTTTTTTGAAGGGCCATCCTGTGTGACACTGCAGTGCCACTCCTAGATGGGCCAGGTGTTTGTGTCGGCCACTTGGGTCGCTTATCTTAGTCACAGAGCTACCTCATTGCGCCTCTTTTTTTCTTTGCGTCATGTGCTGTTTGGGGGGTGTTTTTTGGAAGGGCCATCCTGCGTGACACTGCAGTGCCACTCCTAGATGGGCCAGGTGTTTGTGTCGGCCACTTGGGTCGCTTAGCTTAGCCATCCAGCGACCTCGGTGCAAATTTTAGGACTAAAAATAATATTGTGAGGTGTGAGGTGTTCAGAATAGACTGAAAATGAGTGGAAATTATGGTTTTTGAGGTTAATAATACTTTGGGATCAAAATGACCCCCAAATTCTATGATTTAAGCTGTTTTTTAGGGTTTTTTGAAAAAAAACACCCGAATCCAAAACACACCCGAATCCGACAAAAAATATTCGGTGAGGTTTTGCCAAAACGCGTTCGAACCCAAAACACGGCCGCGGATCCGAACCCAAAACCAAAACACAAAACCCGAAAAATTTCCGGCGCTCATCTCTACTAACTACATTGGCTTCAGGATTTGTTATATTAAATATTGTTTATGTTTTATAATTTTGTCTAGCCCTACATATTGGAACCAGCATTGCTCATCCAGCTCATATATCTACATTGGGACTAGCAAGGTCCCTAAAGTGTGGAGCATTGTCTATCATTTAAACAGTACACACTATGTTGGTTTTTATTTCTATTTTACATGTTCCAAAAGTGTCATCAGACTGAAGCAGTCTCCCAAGGAAGCTAAGTCGATCCTTTTAAATTTGCACCTTGCACTTTTCATATGGTGAATTGGTTACATAGAAATTCATAATTTTAGAATATTTATAACACCATTAGGCACTTTTTTGCACTTAATTTTTTCATATTTTATCCATATACTGGGCACGAGCTGCCACCCATTAACTCATGGGGGGTGTCAAAATATTTTTTATTTAACCACAAATATTTTTTTCACTCAACCACATCCATTATACTTCATTTTGTGTGTCATTTAGGATTAGCCTCGACGCTACTCTCCATTTTTTTTATATATATATATATATGCCAAAAAATTGAAGAAGCAGGGAGCGCCAATAGTGCATTAAAAGAGTACAGGAATTTTATTTAAAAAGTCCAAATTGGTGACAAGTAAAACCCGTACCATAAAAGGCGGTCAAACCACCGCTCATATAACCGGCATATAATTTACCCCACCGTGCGAACGGAATATTCTTAATTCCACATCCAAACGTCAGACCACGCCCATACGCGTTTTGTCATTCGACTTCGTCAGTAGGCCTGGTCTGAAGTCACAAAAGCATTGTTTAAATACACATGTAATTATTCTAATTAACCCATACAGGTTGCATTCAAATAAATTTCAGCATAACACGGAATACAATATCGACATTTCTCTAGTACATATAGTTCAAAAATAATGAGTACTATAATTCCACACAAAAAAAGTTGTGGTAGGAAAAGTTCATCAAGGCATCAAATATCTTAGATTAATAACAGTAACAAAAACATTTAAAAATATATAAAAAGTAATGAATACAAAATGATTCAATTATATAATTGACATTCAATCATATACATGAGCACATCGGTGTCAATGATGTTAACAAACAGAGCCACTCAGCTAACCATTAGCCGCCCATACATATGCTTATAAATGATTACATACGGCTCACATGCATGAATGGCATTATACATAGCGATGTACATCCACCCGTCGTCCGTTCAACGGACTCCTTATACTAAACTAGCTGTTACCTTTTTTGTTCACAGCAGTTGTATCAATCCTCACAGTTGGGTGTCTGCACTTGCATCGCCTGTAGCATTTATCCCGTCACGTTACTCCCGTTACTTATACCACCAAACCCGTCGCATTAGCCCCGTCATTAAACGATCAGGCGGCGCCCGGTATTGACGTGAACGGGTTGAATAAACAGGTGTATGGACATTTCATACTATTAAAGGACCTGCGCTTGCTTGCGCGATCAGTTTATCACAGATAGGGGAAAAAACAATAGGGAAAAAAACCTAGACTATTTCCGTGCGGATAATGAAAACATACACTATAATATAAAAGGTAGAGGGAACATATACTGCAATTGATAGGCATGAATCCTCCCTACCAACAATTAATCTTATAGAAATCGTGGACTTATAAATTGATAGACAGAGAATTAAATAACAGATCCAGTCTTAGATATCTATTTGAGAAACGGGGTCAATTCATATCCCTCGTTTAACCCGTTTGGATATAGAGTATCTAATGTGACTATCCAAAATGTTTCCCTTTTATTAAGGGTATTTTCTCTATCTCCCCCACGCTTGTCGTAGGCTACATGTTCCATACCTATAAATTTTAATGAAACAGGGTCACTGCAATGATGCTGTTTGAAATGGCGGGGAACACTATGATTTTCCACATTATTCTTAATATTTCTCAAGTGTTCTAAAATTCGGAGTTTTAACACCCTCTTAGTCTTGCCGACGTATCTCATCCCGCACCCACACTCAAGTAGATAGACGATAAAAGTGGAATTACAATTAATAAAGGTATTAATTTTAAACTTTTTGTCCGAATTTTTACTACTAAAAGTTTTGGTGCCCTTTAACCCATACTGGCACACTTTGCACTTTCCACAGACATAAAATCCCTCTACTTTATTCAATGATAGACAATTCGGAGTACTACTCTCTTTTCTCTCCAGAGCAGGCAATAAACTTGGAGCTAGATAAGTTTTATGGGTTTTGGCTCGTCTAAATACCATATCAGGTCTAACTGGTAAATGTTTAGATAATACAGAATCCATTTGCAAAATATGCCAGTTATATATATAGTTGTGCTCATAAGTTTACATATCCTAGCAGAATTTGTGATTTTCTGGCCATTTGTCAGAGAATATGAATGATAACTCACAAACTTTTCTTTCACTCATGGTTAGTGGTTATGTGAAGCCAATTATTGTCAAACAACTGTGTTTACTCTTTTTAGATCATAATGACAAAAGAAACTACCCAAATGACCCTGATCAAAAGTTTACATACCCTGAAGATTTTGGCCTGATAACATGCACACAAGTTGACACAAACGGGTTTGAATGGCTACTAAAGGTAACCATCCTCACCTGTGATCTGTTTGCTTGTAATCAGTGTGTGTGTATAAAAAGGTCAGTGAGTTTCTGGACTCCTGAAAGACCCTTCCATCTTTCATCCAGTGCTGCACTGATGTGTCTGGATTCTGAGTCATGGGGAAAGCAAAAGAATTGTCAAAGGATCTGCAGGAAAAGGTAATTGAACAGTATAAAACAGGAAAGGGCTATAAAAAGATATCCAAGCAATTGAGAATGCCAATCAGTAGTGTTCAAACTCAAATTAAGAAGTGGAAAATGAGGGATTCTGTGGAAACCAAATCACGGTCAGGTAGACCAACAAAAATTTCAGCCGCAACTGCCAGGAAAATTGTTCGGGATGCAAAGAAAAATCCACAAATAACTTCAGCTGAAATACAGGACTCTCTGAAAAAAAGTGGTGTGGTTGTTTCAAGATGCACAATAAGGAGGCATTTGAAGAAAAATGGGCTGCATGGTCGAGTCGCCAGAAGAAAGCCATTACTACGCAAATGCCACAAAGCATCCCACTTACAATACTCGAAACAGCACAGAGACAAGCTTCAAAACTTCTGGAACAAAGTTATTTGGAGTGATGAGACCAAAATGTAACTTTTTGGCCACAACCATAAATGTTACATTTGGAGAGGAGTCAACAAGGCCTATGATGAAAGGTACACCATTCCTGCTGTGAAACACGGAGGTGGATCGCTGATGTTTTGGGTATGTGTGAGCTACAAAGGCACTGGAAACTTGGTCAAAATTGATGGCAAGATGAATGTATTATGTTATCAGAAAATACTGGAGGAAAATTTTCACTCATCAGCCCGGAAGCTGCGCATGGGACGTACTTGGACGTTCCAACATGACAATGATCCGAAACACAAGGCCAAGTAGACCTGTCATTGGCTACAGTAGAACAAAGTGAAGGTTCTTGAGTGGCCATCTCAGTCTTCTGACCTCAACATCATTGAGCCACTCTGGGGAGATCTCAAACGTGCAGTTCATGCAAGACAGCCCAAGAATTTACAGGAACTGGAGGCTTTTTGCCAAGAAGAATGGGCAGCTTTACCATCTGAGAAAATAAAGAGCCTCATCTGTTAAAGGGGGCAATACACGATATTAAGAACTGGGGTATGTAAACTTTTGATCAGGGTCATTTGGGTAGTTTCTGTTGTCATTATGATTTAAAAAGAGTAAACACAGTTGTTTGACAATAAATGGCTTCACCCAACCACTAACCATGAGTGAAAGAAAAGTTTGTGAGTTATCATTCATATTCTCTGACAAATGGCCAGAAAATCACAAATTCTGCTGGGTATGTAAACTTATGAGCACAACTGTATATATATATATATATATATATATATGGGGAACATTTATTACTATGTAGTAAGGGAAGTGGAACATAATCCATATACTAGACTATCAGTATATTAAGTATATGTATAGAGGATACACTGCTACAAGCCTGCAGCTGCTGTGTATAGAGCATACTGTACTCACCTACTCTACCGGAATGGCCGAGAAGCTCTCGAAAATCGTGGAAGAGTGGTCTAGTCTCCCGGCCGGGCGCTGTTAGCCCGAGTCCCTCCCGCATTGCCCAGCCACCGCTGCTGTCTGAAGAGGGTGGTCTGTTAGTGTCAGATGGTGCAATTCACCCTAATGCAGTGTCATTGAGCCATGTCCCTCCCTGTGCCGACCTCCCGCATGGGGCAGCCAGAATATCAGCAAGCATGGTCCGGAGTCTCACAAGGGGCTGTATTGGCAGTGTGAAGGCACTATTAGTGTGTAACTGTAGGGGGTACACTGCGCGCTATGTTGACTCTTCTGTTAAATGTGCTGTGTCCACTACAGACTCACAAGGGGGTGCGCTTTCTTCACGTGCATCTAACCCTGTGACTCAAGCAGTTTGAAAGGAGCTGCATATTCTATAAAATATATAGTTAATTTCTATTTTTTCACTATTTGATGCGCTGTACCCTAGTGCACTTTCTTCACAGACCTCTAACCCTGTGATTCAACCAGTTTCTCTGTCGCTGGAGGCTTGGTTTGTTAAACTGTGCATGTCCTTTTTAATATCCAACATAAGGCTGGGTGGGAAGGGCCTAGGGACCATTCCATCTTCCACCACAGTTCATTTCTCCCACTACTGTGTGTCAGTGTTTCATAGATATGCTATAAACTGCCGTGTGTTTGTGCCGCTGCTCTGTCGCTTAGTAAACCAGTCAGCTCGCTACAGACTTTGGCCTAAAGTGGATGAAAACAACATTGTGAGCTGTGAGCTGATCAAAATTGTCTGCAAATGACTGGAAATTAATGTTATTGAGGTTAATAATACTCTAGGGACAAAAAATGGCCACATTAAGTGATTTTAACTTTTTGTTTTGCAAATTTTTAAAAAAAATCCAAATCCAAAGCGAGTCACGGCTGTTTGGCAAACCAAATCTAAAGCCGCCCAACGAGTCAGAACAAAATCCAAATCTAGCAAAAATGGCCCGGCGCACATCCTTAGTATTTTATAATGGACATGAACAATGGAGGAAGAAATTGATCAGTGGAGAGGGCTATGCATTTTATTATGGAGAGCAGGTGGACGTACTGCATTGAATATTCATAAGTTTATTAGTTGAAGATTACCAGCTAATTACCTTCATCTGAGACTTGGCAAAGGAAAGGACATGTAGGAGCATGTAGAATGCTAGAGACAGTAGCACAACTCTAACAGAAAAAGAAAAACAAGGGTTTACAGATACTTCAGAAGAATCCTCTCTTCACCATTGTTAGGTATTGCGGATAATCCACACAAATTCTCAACTATGGGGGTCTATGTATTGAGCATTGTGGAGAGATAAAATGGATAAAGACAATGTACCAGCCAACCAGCTTCTGTCATTTTTCAAACTCAGCCTGTAACATGGCAGCCAGGAGCTGATTGGCTGGTACTTTATCTCCGTCCACTTTACCTCTCTCCAAGCTTAGTACATTGGCCCTCATTCCGACCTGGTCGCACGCAGGCCGTTTTTTACACTGCTGCGACCAGGTAATCACCGCCTACAGGGGAGGGGGTTAGAGCTGTGCAGGGGCGCGATCGCTTGTGCAGAGAGCTGCACAAATAGAAAGTTTGTGCAGTCACAGCTCAAGATTTACTCAGCTGCTGCGAAGATTCTCCTTGGAGCTGACATCAGGAGGATCCCTCCCTGCAAACGGCCAGACACACCTGCATTTCCTTCGTCACTCCCAGAGAACGGTGAGTTGACAACCCCCCCGGACAGCCTCTTCCTGTCAATCTTCTTGCGTTCGCGGCTGCAAACGCTTTCTTTGTTATTCTCGTTGCTGCCCGGCGCCGGGCAACGACGTGCCTGCACATTGCGGCCTGCACGCATGCGCAGTTGACACCCAATAGCATGGCTGCAAAAAAATCCAGCATGCAATCGGGTCGGAATGACCCCCATAAACCCCTGTATATAGGGGGGGTGGGTGCAAGGAAATAACACTTCATAGTGTAGTGTAACTCAATTAGAATATTCCCACTCTAGTGCCTCCTACAAGGAAAAGTAATTGATCTAGGTGTTCACACGAGTTCCAGGAAAGAAGAACTGACCTTAAAACATGGAAATCAGAGCAAAAGAGAACATTTTCAAAAGGCCCAATGAGCAAGTTAAGTCACTGGTCATTGCTGTGGTATAGATACAGAAGTAACATATCACATAATGAGGAATGGAAACATCTTCATAAAACTGTATCTGCATCACAAAGAGGCAATATCACAGCCGCAATTGGACAGGAGAGATTAAGATGATTAGATTCATATGTTGCACCACATGGCTGGGGCACAGAAATTAGACGCTTCTTGTTAATCCTCTAGTTTTGAGTGAAGTTGGATCTCAACTTCAGTCCTCGATAGAGATGAGCGGGTTCAGTTCCCGGAGAACTGAACCCCCCTCCCCACGAACTTCACTACCCGTGCCCAGATCCGAGCCCGGCTCGGGTTTTCCCGCCTGACTCGGAAACCAGAACGAGGCAAAACGCCATCATCCCATCATCGCCGCCATCTTCACTGCAGTCCTGGAGAGTGTAGCAAGAGGATGTGTCTTCGGCCTCAGTGTCTGAGCGGGAGGGAAAGTGGGGTGGCAATGCCAGTGCTGTCTTGTCCTGCTCAGTCCAGTGTAGTGTCTTATGCTGCATCAGTCCAGTCACAGTGGTGGTATCCTCTGCTGCCATATGTCCAGTGCTGATGTATAAGTCCAGTCCAGTTGTGCTGTTTTGTGCTGCATCAGTCCAGTCACAGTGGTGGTGTCCTCTGCTGCCATATGTCCAGTGCTGCTGTTGAAGTTCAGTCCAGTGGTGCTGTGTTGTGCTGCATCAGTCCAGTGTTGGTATCTTGGGCTGCTTCAGTCCAGTCACAGTGGTTGTGTCCTCTGCTGCAATATGTCAAGTGCTGCTGTATAAGTCCAGTCCATTGCAGTGGTGCTGTGTTGTCCTGTATCAGTCCAGTGGTGGTGTAACTGTGCTGCTGTATATGTCCAGTGGTACTTCCGTATATGTCCAGTGATACTGCCGCATAAGTCCAGTGATACTGCAGTATAAATCCAGTGATACTGCCGTATAAATCCAGTATAGTGATGATGCCGTATATGTCCAGTGATACTGCCGTATATGTCCAGTGGTACTGCCAAATATGTCCAGTGGTACTGCCGTATAAATCCAATCCAGTGATACTGCCGTATAAGTCCAGTGATATTGCCATATATGTCCAGTGGTACTGCCATATAAATCCAGTGATACTGCCGTATATGTCCAGTTGCACTGCCATATAATTACAGTGATACTGCCGTATAATTCCAGTGCTACTGCCGTATAAGTACAGTGGTACTGCTGTATACTTACAGTGATACTGCCGTATAAATCCAGTGATACTGCCATATAACTCCAGTGGTACTGCCGTATAAGTCCAGTGGTACTGCCGTATAATTCCAGTGATACTGCCGTATAAGTCCAGTGATACTGCCGTATAATTCCAGTGGTACAGCCGTATAAAACCAGTGATACTGCCGTATATGTCTAGTGGTACTGCCATATAATTCCAGTGATAGTGCCGTATAATTCCAGTGATACTGTGGTATAATTCCAGTGGTACTGCCGTATAAGTACAGTGGTACTGCCGTATAATTACAGTGATACTGACGTATAAATCTAGTGATACTGCCGTATAACTCCAGTGTTACTGCCGTATATGTCCAGTGGTACTGCCATATAAATTTAGTGATACTGCCGTATAATTCCAGTCCAGTGATACTGTCGTATATGTCCAGAGATACTGCAATATATGTCCAGTGGTACTGTCATATAAATCCAGTGATACTGCTGTATATGTCTAGTGGTACTGCCATATACTTCCAGTGATACTGGCGTATAAGTCCAGTGGTACTGCCATATAATTCCAGTGATACTGCCGTAAAATTCCAGTGATAGTACCGAATAATTCCAGTGGTACTGGCATATAACTCCAGTGATAGTGCCGTATAAATCCAGTCCAGTGGTACTGCCTTATAAGTCCAGTGTTACTGCCGTATAATTCCAGTGATACTGCCGTATAACTCAAGTGATACTGCCGTATAATTCCAGTGGTACTGGCGTATAAATCCAGTGGTACTGGCGTATGAATCCAGTCCAGTGATGATGCCGTATATGTCCAGCGATACTGCCATATATGTCCAGTGGTACTGCTGAATAAATCCAGTCCAGTGATACTGCCGTATAAGTCCAGTGATACTGCTGTATATGTCCAGTGGTACTGCCATATAATTCCAGTGATACTGCCATATAATTTAATTGATACTGCCATATATGTCCAGTGGTACAGCTGTATAAATCCAGTGATTCTGCTGTATATGTCCAGTGGTACTGCCATATAATTCTAGTGATACTACCATATAAATCCAGTGATACTGCTGTATAACTCCAGTGATACTGCCGTATAAGTCCAGTGATACTGCCGTATAAGTCCAGTGATACCGCCATATATGTCCAGTGGTACAGCTATATAAATCCAGTGATTCTGCTGTATATGTCCAGTGATACTGCCATATAATTCTAGTGATACTACCGTATAAGTACAGTGATACTGCCGTTTAATTCCAGTGATATTGCCGTATACATATAGTGGTAATTCCGTATAATTCCAGTGATACTGCCATATAATTCCAGTGATACTGCCGTATAATTCCAGTGGAACTGCCGTATAACTCCAGTGATACTGTTGTATAATTCCAGTGATCCTGCCGTATAAATCCAGTCCAGTGGTACTGCCATATAAGTCCAGTGGTACTGCTATATAACTTCAGTGGTACTGTTGTATATGTCCAGTGGTACTGCTGTATAAATCCAGTGGAACTGCCGTATAATTCCAGTGATACTGCTGTATAAATCCAGTGATACTGCCATATAATTCCAGTGGAACTGCCGTATAAATCCAGTGGTACTTCAGTATAATTCCAGTGATACTGCCGTATAATTCCAGTGATACTGCCATAAAATTCCAGTGGTACTGCCGTATAAGTCCAGTGGCCAAAAAAATTGCAGGCCACTTTTGAAATTCAACCACTGCGTGCCGAATACTGGAGCGCCAGCAAACACTCCTGAACCTGCCCCGCCATCAACTGAAGCAAGAGGTGGTATTGAGGTGGAATTCAACACTCTATATGCTTCAGAGGATGGATTAGCAGCAAAAGGCCATTCAAGCCTATACATCCACCTACGATATAGGCAAAGGAGGGGTAGTGCACCTGACTCAAGCGCAGTGGAGAATGATTTCCATCTTGTGCAAGGTTCTCCAACCCTTCGAACTTGCCACACATGAAGTCAGTTCAGACACTGCCAGCTTGAGTCAGGTCATTCCCTTCATCAGGCTTTTGCAGAAACAGCTAGAGAAATTGAAGGAGGAGAGCGATTCCGCTAAGTATGTGGGACTTGTGGATGGAGCCCTTCATTCGCTTTGCTAGGATTCAAGGGTGGTCAATCTGTTGAAATCAGAGCACTACATTTTGGCCACCATGCTCGATCCTAGGTTTAAAGCCTACATTGTATCTCTCTTTCTGGCAGACACAAGTCTGCAGAGGTTCAAAGACCTGCTGGTGAGAAAATTGTCAACTCAAGCGGAACGTGACCTTGTCAGCGATCTGCTTAGGAGGTTACTTCCACAAAATGTGGAGAAGATGAATTATAAATTCATCCAGGAAGACCTTGACGAGCAATTGCCTCCAAAAAGAACACACTGAAAGGGGTGAGGAATCGGAGGATGAGGATGAGGTGGACATCTTGCCTCTGTAGAGCCAGTTTGTGCAAGGAGAGATTGATTGCTTCTTTTTTGGTGGCGGACAAACAAACCAGTCATTTCAGCCACAGTCGTGTGGCAGACCCTGTCGCTGAAATGATTGGTTTGTTAAAGTGTGCATGTCCTGTTTATACAACATAAGGGTGGGTGGGAGGGCCCAAAGACAATTCCATCTTGCACATCTTTTTCTTCTTTGCATCATGTGCTGTTTGGAGACTATTTTTTTAAAGTGCCATCCTTTCTGACACTGCCGTACAAGTCCAGGGGTACTGCCGTATAAGTCCAGGGGTACTGCATATAAGTCCAGTCCAGTGGTGCTGTCTTGTGCTGCTTCAGTCCATTGGTGGTGTCTTGTGCTGCCATAAGTCCAGTGGTGGTGTCCTGTGCTGTATATTATTTACTCCAAATAAAAGGGTTATACACTACTTATATTATTATCCAGATAATTTTTACAGGGTTTACCCTGTGTGGTGTAGGGTTACGCTCACCTGTGCTGCATATTATTATAATAGCTCCACATAAAAGGGTTATTATTATCCAAATTTATTTTACAGGCTTTGCCGTGTGTATGTGGTTTAGGGGTACACTCTCCTGTGCCACCAATATTGTGCGTGTATTACATCTGGGCAAAATTCCGGCACGTCCCATGTTGTTTGTGCCGCACACTTGTGTCGCTTAGCTTAGTCTTACAGCTACCTCTTTGCACCTCTTTTTCTTCTTTGCATGATGTGCTGTTTGAGGCCTATTTTTTAAATCTGCCATCCTGTCTGACACTGCAGTGCCACTCCTAGATGGGCCAGGTATTTGTGCCCAGGGCCAGATTAACAATGGGGCAGATGGAGCTATAGCTCCAGGCCCCAGATAAAAATAGGCCCATCAACATGACAGCCTGATGATGATAAACTGCCCAGTTGGTCACATGGTTTCCATAAATGATAAGAATTTAAAATATAATTCTAATTTCCTCACAAAGTGACGTTGTTTTTCTACTTTTACTCATTTTGGGAGACATTGGGGATTATAGTGTAAGGAGTGTTCATGCCCATATGTCACTGGCCACACCCACACAACATTAGCCACACCTTCTCAACTTCTCACAATAGGCCCTTGATCATTTTCAGCACCAGGCCCATGTGGATCTTAATCCGGCCCTGTTTGTGCCGCACACTTGTGTCGCTTAGCTTAGCCATCCAGCTACCTCATTGCACCTCTTTTTCTTTTTTGCATCATGTGCTGTTTGGGGACTATTTTTTAAATCTGTCATCCTGTCTGACACTGCAGTGCCACTCCTAGATGGACCAGGTGTTTGTGCCGCACACTTGTGTTCCTTAGCTTAGTCATCCAGCCACCTCGGTGCTTCCTTTTGGCCTAAAAACAATATTTGAGTTCAGAATAGACTGGAAATGAGTGGAAATAAATGTTATTGAGGTTAATAATACCGTAGGATCTAAATTACCCCCAAATTCTGTGATTTTAGCTGTTTTTATGTTTTTTTAACAAAATCATCCAGATTCAAAACCAAAACCAAAACACGAAAGGGTGGTTTTGGCAAGACCAATCCAGATTCAAAACACGAACCTGGAACTAGAACCAAAACCAAAACACAAAACACGAAAAGTGCCCACCGCACATCTCTAGTCCTCGAGTACTTCCAACAGGTCATGTTTTGTGGATTTCTTTAATCATACACAAGTCAGTTGATCTATTTTGCTGCTTCAGTAAATATCCCACCTGTCTCAACTAGAGATGTGTGCCGACCCCCATGTTTTGATTTTGGATCTGTCTTGGCAATGATAAAAACTGCTAAAATCACCTAACCTTTTTTTGTTCCTACATTATTATTAACCTTAATAACATCAATTTCCAGTCATTTCCACAATTTTTACCACCTCACAGCTCACAATATTGTTTTTAGGCCAAAAGGTTGCATCGAGCTAGCTGGCTGCGTAAGCTAAGTAACAGTGAGGTGAGGCCTAGCGGCAAAAATACAATAAAGGAAGAATCAAACAATGATTGATTGATTGATTGTGGTAGGCAATGGCAACCAGAGTTGGACTGACCCACTGAGGTTCAGGGGCAACCCCCGGTAAGCCTCATTACCTGGGTGGGGGCACCAACTCTTGGGACTATGGATTATTTTCTACAGTGCATTGCCTTTATTAATCTGGTACATTATTATGCATGCACTAACAGAATTTACTATATATACAGATGGAGCCACACTAATCGTGGCTCCATCTGTGCCATCCGTTACATTCACTGCAATGGGAGTGTGGTAGCCGGGCAGCGGCAGGTCCTTTAGTGATTTTAAAAAGCATTGCACACCAGGCCGTCTCATCACATAAGCAAGCAGTTTATTCACAGTTCAGACAGGGTTATCACGACAGTAACATTTAACTTCTTTTTCTTCTCTACAGCACAATATTCATTTGGGTTACATCAGGTTACATCTCCTTTCATTTGCTTCACGGGCAATAACAGCATTACAGTACAGTACATACCAGCGCAGTCTCTGGGAATCAGTAGTGCGGCTTCCGCAAACTGAGATTCATTTCAGTGTGCTCTCCCCCATTCGCTAGGGGCTCTATCTAAACGGGATCTCTCATGGACACGTTACTGGGGGCCTTCCGCCACACGTGATTTCCTATCACTCACCCAGCTCGTCCTCTCCCGCAGACTCACACCTCCCATCCGGCTTCTGGGGTACCCCTGAAGGGGAAGATCCCCTTTATTTCTTCCACTGATTGTTCATGCTGTAGCTTCTCTCACACTGCAAATCTGGATATCTCTTGCTCTTCCTAGCAGCACCTACATGCTGTTCCATAATGCCAGGGACTGTGGAGTTATAGATGCTTGTTCCACAGTCCCCAGACTGCGTTTCTCCTGGACACTAGCCTGTGCCCTCCATCTCAGTCCTCAGCTCACACTGAACTGTCCTGTGCTCTGTTCCTTTTGCTAAAATCCCCCTGCACTTCCTGTCCTAAACCCCTACATGTGGCAGGGTCTGCAAGTAACTGGTCTTGGGGCCATAAAACTCCCCCACTCACTGAAAAGAATTAAATGGCTTTTGGAACTTTCCAATATCTGTTAACATTCCAGTATGCCACAGGAGCATCTCTGTGAACTCCCGTAGCGTGGCTAGGCACCGGATCGCCTAGCCATGCCGGGAATGCACATTTGCGATGGAGCAGCATCAAATGAGCACGGCTCCATCTGTACTTATCAAGAGGCCCAGACCTTGCACTCTCTAATGGTTAGCCAAACTTCTGTGGCAGCTGGCCACACACCCTCTGGAGACTGACCACACCTCTAAGCAAAGACCCCTATCATTGCTCTCCCCGGTGGACCATTCATGCCCCAGTCTGACACTGTTGGCAACTGTACAATCTTTATTCTCTGTGAGGTGAGGCCTAGCGGACCAAAGACAGTAAAAGAATAAGACCATCACCAATGCCCACCCAAAATGCAGCCCATTATGAAAATAAAATTGGTGCAAGATGGAATAGTCATTCCCACCCTCCCTTATGTTGGATATTAAAAAGGACATGCACAGTTTAACAAATCAAGCAGTTCAGTGATAGGGACTGCCACTTTTGTATTCAAAGTGCTTGGTTTGTTTTGGCCTCCACAAAACAAGCTACCAATAGGTGTAAGGCAGATATGTCAGCAGCACTGGAGTGTATGGAAACTGCACAGTGGATGGACACTGGAAAAATACATCAGCAGCACTGGAGTGTAAGAACAGTGGACAGATACGTCAGTACCACTGAGTATATGAACAGTGGAAATATATGTCAGTACCACTGGAGTGTTTGAAAACTAGACAGATATGTCAACAGCACTGGAGTGTATGAACACTTGACAGAGACACCAGCAGCACTGGACTAGATGTACACAGCACAGTAGTTACTGGACACAGCACAGACACTTGAGTGGATGGAGACATGGAATGTATGGACACAGCAGCAGCCACTGGATACAGGGAAAAGATGGACACAGCACAGCAGCCACTGGATACAGGGGTAAGATGGACACAGCACAGCAGCCACTGGGCACAGCACAGTCACTTGAGTGGATAGACACAGCACAGCAGCCACTAGACACAACACATCCCTGCAGCCAAAACAGCAGTGTGGACAGTGAGAAATTGCGCAAATCCCTGCCGTGGAGTCCTTACGAGTATATGGAACCCAAAACCCACAAGAATCTGATGGCAAGATAATGACATTTTGCCTCATTTTGGAATCCGATCAAGGTGGGAAACCCCTAGCTCAAATTTCCTCAGATCCAGTAAATTAAGGTAGGCTCGGATTTTTGAAATCCAAGCCCTCTAATCTCTAGTTTCAGTAGACAGTAGAGTTTCATGCTCCCTATCATACTCAGAGTTCTCACTATAAAAATGATTGGGAGAACACAAAGAAGATATTTATAACTTATAAGCATCTTCTTTGTATTAATACAATCATCTTTATAGATAAAACTTACCAGATTTGCAGAGCTCCTGGAACTGCAGAGAGAGATAGAGATGAGGCAGCGGCAGCTCGGCCTCATCTCTCACACTGTCGGACTGTACAGATGGGCGGAGCTACACAGCGGCCAATCAGACTGCACAGAACAGAGAAATGTGAGGCATGACTCACAGTGCTTCAGCTCTGATGGACAGCTCGGATTGGTCATGTGACCAATACAGGAAGTGCAGGAAGCCAGGAAGATCGGAGCTGAGCAGCATGGCAGGGGAGGAGGGATATGGGGACCCGCAGTGCCAACAGTGTGTGTGTGTGTGTGTGTGTGTGTGTATGTGTCAGGAATCTGTGTGTCTGGCATCTGTAGTGAGTGCGGTGACAGGACTCCGTGTGTGAGTGAGTGTGTGTGTGTCAGGAATCTGTGTGTCTGGCATCTGTAGTGAGTGCGGGGACAGGACTCCGTGTGTGAGTGAGTGTGTGTTTGTGTGTGTGTGGCATCTATAGTGAGTGCGGGGACAGGTGTGTGAGTGGCATCTGTAGTGAGTGCATGGACAGGTGTGTGTATGTGTGTTGCATCTGTAGTGAGAGCGGGGACAGGCCTCTGTGTGAGTGTGTGTGGCATCTGTAGTGAGTGCAGGGACAGGACTTTGTGTGTGAGTGTGTGTGTGTGTGTGTGTGTGTGTGTGTGTGTGTGTGTGTGTGGCATCTGTAGTGAGTGCAGGGAAAGTTGTGTGTGTGTGTGTGTGTGTGTGGCATCTGTAGTGAGTGCGGGGACAGGTGTGTGGCATCTGTAGTTAGTGCGGGGACAGGACTTTGTATGTGAGTGTGTGTTTGTGTGGCATCTGTATTGAGTGTGGTGACAGGTGTGTGTGTGGCATCTGTAGTGAGTGCGGGGATAGGCCTTTGTGTGTGAGAGTATGGCATCTGTAGTGAGTGTGGGGACAGGACTTTGTGTGTGAGTGTGTGTGGCATCTGTAGTGAGTGTGGGGACAGGTGCGTGTGTGTGTGGCATCTGTAGTGAGTGCGGGTACAGGTGTGTGTGTGGCATCTGTAGTGAGTACGGCAACAAGTGTGTGTGGAATCTGTAGTGAGTGTGGGGACAGGTGTGTGTGTGTGTGGCATCTGTAGTGAGTGCGGGGACAGGTGTGTGTGGCATCTGTAGTGAGTGCAGGGACAGGTATGCACATGTGTGTGGCATCTGTAGTGAGTGCGGGGACAGGTGTGTGTGGCATCTGTAGTGAGTGTGAGGACAGGTGTGTGTGGCATCTGTAGTGAGTGCGGGGACAGGTGTGTGTGGCATGTAAAGTTCAGATTATTTCTAAATAAACATTTCAAATGTCAGCGTTAATATATGCTGCAGACGCAAGGCACATCTTATTACCATATACGATAAAAGTGCGCTGTACGTCACAAACACTACATCCCTTAAGAGAAAGCAAGCAGTCGCACACATTGTGGGCTGAGGTCCAACGCTCAGAGATTAATATATTTGCTATTAAAAGGATATGCATACAATATAACATATATACAGTATACTATTCAGTTATAATATGTATATATATGGTTACAGAGTTACAATTATACAAGAAGCAGTTGTAGTTACATAAGGAGCTGTTACAGCCAGCATACTTCACCCTATTTGCTCAATGCACAGTACTCTTCATCTTTGAATCTGCACTAACAGCAATGAACAGAGCTTCCTGGGTGAGGAGAAATACCTATATACTGTGTATTGGGGGAGGTACATGTCTGGGACCGAGTCTTCTGTTATTGGTCCAGGGGAGGGAGATGTCTCATTCATGATGTGTTATTTGTCAGTTCATATGCAAGCAACATCCAGTTTTGAAGATGCCATTATAGGTATTAGCCATGCTGTCTTTCAGGAAGTTCTTTTGTTCACTTTAGAATGTGGCTTCATATTCATATATTTAATCATAACTAATCTTTGCAATGTGCTACAATTTACCCATAGCTATCAAATTAACACACACATTCTCCTGATCATTTTGACACTAAGCATGATAGGTGTAACTTGTTCTCTTCCAATAATACTTATTTATATCTGATGTTACACTCTATTATATAAATACATGGAAAGAATAGGTGAAGGCGCACAAATATATAGTAACCGACTGCTGTTTTGATACAATTTGGTAATTTATTATATATGAAATGTAAAATCTTTAAAAAAAACACACAATAAAACAAAGGTAATTACCACAAGACCAACAACATTCATGGGGTTAATACCACATATATTTAAATTCGCTCCACACAGACTGATGCTTTGGTTAGTAAATGGCTCCTTTTGAAAATTGGCTTAATGCATGCACCCTTCTAAACTAGGCCAAATGTGCATAACACTCCTTCAGCTGATATGCTCAAAGTCCATGCACATATGTGAACAATTATGATTAGTTTTAGTCCCAAGCATAAACTGTTAGTCGTGCAGAAAATAGATCACAAAGGAACCTTAATTGCATGCACTGATGATTAATGGAAATTATAAGATAAGTCTCTTTCAGCTGATGAGTTAATTTTATATGCACATAAGAGAACAGTATATCTCCAGACTGGCTGAATACTGATTAATGTGATGATCACAAGAGTTCGTGCCACTTAGGAAGTGGGTGCTAGCTGTTGTAATGGTGTGGTTTATACTTCACCCATTGGTGATCTCAGGAGCACTCCCGTGTTGCGTAACACTCGTGTGTCCTCCTTTTGATTCCTCCTGCCTGGTCCCCACTCACCGGGGTCCTGGTGTCGATTGCAGGGATGGAGGGCTTTGTAGCTGTATCCACGGGTTAGCATGACCGCAGCGGCTGTGGAAGAGTGGAAACGCTGGTGTATGTCGCGTGTCGCGACTTCCGGTTTCGGGCTTCCGGTTTTTTTTAGTTCCACTTGCGGTTCACCAAGGATGAGTCAACTGACGCGTTTCTCCGCCCACAAAGATGGCGGTTTCATCAGAGGATATTATATAAATACATTATAATGTCTAGTGCTTGACATGTTTTTTGTCTATGTGTAATTTATGTGTTGTATGAAATATGCGTTGAATATATCTTTGTGGCTTGTCTGTATGAATGCGTATGCTACCATATATCGCTGTGCACGCTGCATGTATGTGCACGCACAGAGACCCATCTACTTGGAGTTTGTATTTATTTATTTATTATTTATTTATTAACAGTTTCTTATATAGCACAGCAAATTCCGTTGCGCTTTACAATTTGAAACAACAATAACAAACTGGGTGATAACAGTCATAGAGGTAGGAAGGCCCTGCTCGCAAGCTTACAATCTATAGGGAAATAGGCATATGTACACAAGGAAAGGTGCTATCTATTGCATAGAATGAGAAGACGTGAGGATATGTATGGACTGTACAGAGTGGATGCAATTTGATAGGAAGGTTAATGAAAGTTATGTGGGCGGTTCTGGAATTTGATACGCTTGCCTAAAGAGGTGAGTTTTCAGGGAACGCTTGAAGGTTTGGAGACTAGAGGAGAGTCTTATTGTGCGTGGTAGGGCATTCCACAGAGTGGGTGCAGCCCGATGAAAGTCCTGCAGTCATGAGTGGGAGCGAGTAATGAGTGTGGATGAGAGACGCAGGTCTTGTTAATAGCAAAGAGGTCGGGTTGGGAGATATTTTGTGATAAGCGAAGTGATGTACGTTGGTGTAGTTTGGTTAATGGCCTTGTGTGTGAGTAAAAGTATTTTATATTGAATGCGGTAGAGTGAGGGACTGACAGAGTGGATCTGCAGACGATGAACGTCTAGCGAGGAAGATAAGCCTCGCCGCTGCATTCAGAATGGATTGTAGTGGTGAGAGTCTCTCGTTTTGGGAAGACCAGTTAGGAGACTATTGCAATAATCAATGCGGGAGATAATGAGAGCGTGGATTAGTGTTTTAGCAGTGTCTTGTGTAAGGTATCGTTGTATTTTGGATATGTTTTTTAGATGCATGTAACATGATCTTGAGACAGATTGAATGTGGGGAACAAAGGACAAATCAGAGTCAAGGATGACACCTAGGCAGCGAGCTTGTGGGGTAGGGTAGATAGTTGAGTTTTCAACAGTGATAGAGATATCAGGTTGGTACCTACTATTGGCCGGTGGAAATATAATTAACTCTGTCTTTGAAATATTCAGTTTGAGGTGGCGAGATGTCATCCAGGATGAAATGGCAGAAAGGCATTCAGTGACACGGTCCAGTACAGATAGGGACAAGTCAGGGGAGGATAGGTAGATTTGAGTATCATCTGCGTACAGATGATACTGAAAACCAAAAGAGCTGATTAGTTAACCAAGAGATGAGGTATAGATAGAGAAAAGCAGAGGACCCAAGACTGAGCCTTGCGGTACTCCAACTGAAAGAGGTAGCGAAGAGGAGGTAGATTCAGAGAAGCGAACACTGAAGGAGCGATTGGATAGGTACGATAGGAACCAAGAAAGGGCTGTGTCTTTAAGACCTAGGGATTGTAGTGTCTGTATGAGAAGAGAGTGGTCTACAGTGTCAAATGCAGCAGATAGATCTAGAAGAATAAGTAGTGAGTAGTGGCCTTTAGACTTCGTAGTGACCAAATCATTAACCACTTTAGTCAGTGCTGTCTCTGTGGAATGTTGGGAACGGAAGCCTGACTGAAGTGGGTCCAACAAAGTGTATGAGTTAAGAAAGTGTGTGAGTCGAGTGTAGGCAAGTCTCTCAAGTAGCTTAGAGAGACAAGGGAGCTGAGAGATAGGGCGGTAGTTTGAGAGAGCATTAGGGTCAGAATTTAGTTTTTTTTAAATGGGAGTAATCACTGCATGCTTGAAGAGTGAAGGAAAAATACCAGTAGAGAGAGAGAGATTACAGATGTTAGTTAAGGTAGGGATGAGCACCAAAGACAGAGCTTTACTTATTTGTGAGGGTAAAGGATCAAGAGGAGAGGTAGTAGAGAAGCAGGATGAGAAGAGTGATGATACTTCATCTTCATTTGTGGGATCAAATGAAGAAAGAGTGCCAGAGGGTTCAGGTAAAGAACGGAGCAGGTCACTGGCTGCCGAAGAGCATACCATTTCATCTCGGATCTTATCAATCTTCTCCTTGAAGTAGGAAGCAAGATCCTGTGCCTTGATAGTGGCGGGTGGGGTAGGTGCGGGAGGATTCAGAAGTGATTTAAATGTTTTAAAGAGTCGTTTGGGGTTAGAGGCTTGAGCAGAGATAAGAGATTGGAAATATGTTTGTTTGGCAGTGTCCAGGGCATTTTTATAAGAATGGTAGACAGTCTTATATGTGAGGAAGTCACTTGAAATACGAGATTTACGCCACTGACGTTCAAGTTTTCGTGTGAGTTTTTGTAGTTGGCTTGTTAATTTGGAGTGCCATGGTTTACATCTAGGCCTACGTGGAGTGTGATGGGTAGCTGGAGCCACTTCATCAAGGGCTAGTTCTAGAGTCTCATTAAGGTGTGATACAGCCATCTCAGGAGAGGTGAATGCAGAAATAGGTGAAAGCAGTTGTTGGAGTGAAGTGGAAAGTTCTTGAAGATTAATTGTGTTAATATTTCTGCGGGTTTGAGGAAGATTGGAGGACTTCAGCAACACAGGGTTTGAATTAACAGAGGAGAGCATGCAGGTGATAAGGTTGTGATCTGAGAGGGGGAAAGGAGTGTTAGTGAGTTCAGAGATGGAGCATAGTCTGGTGAATACTAGATCAAGGCAGTGGCCCGCCTGATGAGTAGAGGAGTCAGTCCATTGGGAGAGGCCAAGAGAGGAGGTTAGAGAGAGTAGTTTGGAGGCGTGCGCAGCAGATTTTGGACAATCAATAGCAATATTAAAATCACCCATGATAATGGTGGAGATGTCAGAGGATAGGAAGTGAGGGAGCCAGGCAGAAAAATCTTCCAAAAATTGTTTTGGATGCCCAGGTGGGCGGTAGATAGCTGCAACACGCAGAGAGAAAGGAGAGTAAACCCTAATGGAATGTACTTCAAATTATGTAAATACGAGTGATGGAACCTGTGGTAGAACAGTGTATGCAAAAGATTGGGAAAGTAGAAGTCCAACTCCTCCTCCTTTATGGTTATCGGGTCTGGAGGTGTGTGTAAAGTGGAGACCACCATGTGCCAGTGCTGCAGGGGAGGCTGTGTCAGATTGTGTGAGCCAGGTTTCTGTTATAGCCAGCAGATTGATGTTGTTGGATATGAAGAGGTCATGGATGGATGTTAATTTGTTACAAACAGAGCGTGCATTCCATAAGGCACATTTTAGTGATCTGGAGGGTGATGGAAGACATGTGATGTTTATGAGGTTAGCTGGATTTCTATGTTGCTGTGAATCAGGTGAATGTGAGCGATGCAAGTGGCTGGGTCCTGGATTTGGTGAAATGTCACCAGCTATCAGAAGCAGAAGAGAGAGATAAATGTGGGTGTCAGTGGTTTGTGAAAGTTTTTTATGGTGAGAGGTTGTAGATGTTATTGTCAATGAGTATAGGGAAGTAAAAAGCTCATGAGTGCTAATAAGAGGGGAGTGTAGAATTGAGGGGGCAACATGTACAGAGGGCTGAGTTGCTGGGAGACTGGATGATGCAATGGTCTTTATGACTACTCCATGAAGAGCAATGCAGAAAATCAATTTGTGGAACATAGTTAGTTTGAGATGAAACCAGTGTTATCTAGGCTGAGAATGTAAGGTTTTACTTGTTCAAGTTAAAAGTTCAGGTGCCTATTTACTGGTGTTGTTACGCTGTATGTTAGCTGTGCATGATAGAGCAAAGTGACAAACAGGTATGTACAATCACATGTAAATCACAATGTAAATAGTTTTATACAAAATTGGTTGCATTTTGTTCTTAGAGGTCATGAGGATTGTAGTTGGTAAAATATATACATACGCTGAAATGCACAGATGATTGGGAATGAAAGGAAGGGTGGATGTTTTTCTGTTTTGTCGGTGGGATGTTTCCGTCTGTTTTTGTCCTGGTAAGTCCTGGGTAAGTCTATATTGCAATATTTTCTTAGCCCTTTTAAACAGCCCTTATAATAAAGCCCTGTACAGCCGGCTGTTGTTCAGCCAAGCATCTTTCCTTATGAATGGTAAGTATCCATGTGTGTCTAGTAATTGCAATCAAGGCCTAACATCCCACCCCCGTTTACAGAGCATGCCATAAAACTCAACTAAAACAAACACTAAGATAGCAGTTACCAACTATTTCAAAGCTGCAATATAGTTTCATCCTAGAATACAATATAGCTTATAATATACAAATTGACAGTGTAGATTACCTAGTATAATAACAATATCACTGCTGCATGTATGTGGTGTGTATGTAATATTTTTGACTTCGACAGGCATCTGTAGTGAGTGCGGGGACAGGTGTGTGTGGCATCTGTAGTGAGTGCGGGGACAGGTGTGTGTGGCATCTGTAGTGAGTGCGGGGACAGGTGTGAGTGGCATCTGTAGTGAGTGCGGGGACAGGTGTGTGTGCGTGACATATGTAGTGTAGCAGTGTTCTGCAGGTGAGGGGGCAATGGGGGCACCTCACCCAGAAGTTAGGATCCAACAGTTTACTCACAACACTAGGGTGATGGCTGTGAGCTGGCTATTACTGTATGTATGTTCTCTCTGTGTTTGCATGGATGTAGTGCAGAATCACAAGAGTTAAATTGTGTAAGGGGTGAGACAGGCTCCTGGCACTGAGAGCCACCACCATTTGTGCCTCCCCAGCCTCTGACCTCACCACGCATCACTGGTTTAGTGCCAACAGTGCTGCAGCCAAAGTGAAAATACTATTTCTTGTTAGATTTTAAAGTATAATCTAACACAGTTGAACACAGTACAAAGATGTATTAGAGGAATCATTTAGATGATAGGCTCCTGTTTTATTTTGTTTTAGCAGTGGCACTGCACACAGCTTTGTTTTCTAAGACACAAAGCTATGGAACAGTCAGGGCACTGTACAATCATTCATCATCTCAATTAATTTAATGAATCCCGTCTGTGCTTGGGTACCGGGAGCAGGCAGGATGATGCTGAAGCAGTTTAGTGATTGGCAATATTAGATTTTGCAGGAAACGAAGCTGGAAATTGGATATTGCAGATTTTTAAACTCAGCAGAACCTACTTGTGAATTAAAAAATGAGATATGGAAAAATTGCTTCTGGAGAACAGCTCTATTGTGTGAACTTGTGATGGGGGTAGAGGGTAATGCATCCCCTCAAAATTGATAAATCTACATTATTGCATGTCGGTAAGGTCCTGACATTTCAGCATTCAATTGTATGTGGAGAAAGTAGATAATCCTACATGTTTGTACAGTATACATATATATTAGGAATAGTGTTTCTGAAATAGAAAATATTTTCTGAGAAAAATAATCACTCTACAACTAAGATTATTTTTGTTTTGCTGGAAGGTTTAACTGTTCTATAACGGCAATAGAAATAAAACCTCTGTGACATTAGAAGCATCTTATCTGGGATATTAATGTGTTTCCCTTTAGGTGCTGAATGCACAGGGGCTAAATCATGCCTGAGCAATACCTACCTGTGACCAGTTTGCCAAACCCATTGTCAACTATTCTACATTTATTTAAATTTTCCTGTGTGTTTAAGCAAGATTTTAAATAAGAAGAGAAAGGTGAAGATATTCATGCGAATTACAGGTGCTTTTACATGCTATGCACATACATATGTCACACAGAAATATTTGTTATAGCTAGTGAGGGATTTGCACTAGCAGTATCAAGGCATGGAGTTTAACGTACCTTCCGATGTTCACCAGAAACAACCATATATGGGGCTAAAAGCAGGAGGTGCAAAACTTCATGCTGGTCTGGCCAAAATATCTGGCTTGACTTTCACGAAATCCTGCATTTATTCCCTCTCGCAGGCTATTACATTTAGCCCCATAGGACTTCTCTGCTGTAAAACTGCAGGTTGTGGCCCCTCTAGCTGTTCCCCTCACATAACTAGCTTTGTATAGTAGTAACGAACAGTATTGGACTGGAGCATAAAGGGCCCACCGGGGGCAGTGGTAGGGGCCCATATTTATGGGTGTGGCCAGTCTCCAGAGGGGTTGTGACCAGCCACTACAGACAGGGCCGGCTCCGGGGTTTTGAGCGCCCCGGGCAGGCGATGGGGGCGTGGCTTCATACAGGGGGCGTTGTCACTTACGCCCCCTGTACAGTAGTAGCGCCGATGAAAGATGTGCGGTGCGCGATGACGTCATCGCGCACCGCACAGCAAAGGTCCTCTCCACGAAGGGGAACTAGACGCTTCGTGTCTAGTTCCCTTCGTGGAGAGGACCTTTGCTGTGCAGTGCGCGATGACGTCATCGCGCACCGCACAGTAAACGTCCTCTCCACGAAGGGAAACTAGACGCTACGCGTCTAGTTACCTTCACGGCGGGGGACAGCGGCGGGGGACAGCGGGCAGCGGGGGGCGCACGGCACATCAGCAGCGGATCTTGCCGTGGTGCGGCGCCCTCCGGATGGCGCCGGCGCCCTCCGGAAGGCGGCGCCCCGGGCAAAAGTCCTGCTTGCCCGTGGCAAGATCCGCTACTGACTACAGAGGTTTGGCTAACCATTAGAGAGTGCATGGTCTGGGCCTCTTGATAAATATATATATAGTAAATACTTCTAGTACGGATGGAGCCCTGCTCGTCTATCCCTTTAATAGGATTAATTGAGCCAGTGCTGTCGGACTTAATCCCCTGCTGTAATGACTTAATCCCCTGCTGTATTGTTCTCTCTGTATTGTATTTCAGCTGAGAACAATAGATGAAAGGCTTATGCTAATAAACCTTGGGGCACTTAGGTGCAGCAGAGAAGGCTAGATGAGACTCCATCTGTGCATGTATGATAATGTACCAGATTAATAACAGCAATACATTGTAGAGAATACATCATAGTCCTGGACAGCATAAGGTAACATATGTATAATGTATAATTCAAGAGCACAGTCTGGAACCTGAACCCTAGAGCAGGAAGTTCAACCCTGGTAGAGCGTAAGATATATGGTACCAAATAAGGATCTAAAGAATGGTTAGACAAGTTGAAGGTCAAAATCACTAGAAAGGGTGAATCAAGCAGAATTTCATGTGTGGGAAATCCTCACTAATAACTAGAGATGAGCGGGTTCGGTTTCTCTGAATCCGAACCCGCCAGAACTTCATGTTTTTTTTCACGGGTCCGAGCGACTCGGATCTTCCCGCCTTGCTCGGTTAACCCGAGCGCGCCCGAACGTCATCATGACGCTGTCGGATTCTCGCGAGGCTCGGATTCTATCGCGAGACTCGGATTCTATATAAGGAGCCGCGCGTCGCCGCCATTTTCACACGTGCATTGAGATTGATAGGGAGAGGACGTGGCTGGCGTCCTCTCCGTTTAGAATTAGAATAGATTAGAGAGACACTTGATTTACTAATTTTGGGGAGCATTAGGAGTACTCAGTAGTGTACAGTGCAGAGTTTTGCTGATAGTGACCAGTGACCACCACTTTTATTTATAATCCGTTCTCTGCCTGAAAAAAGCGATACACAGCACACAGTGACTCAGTCACATACCATATCTGTGTGCACTGCTCAGGCTCAGGCCAGTGTGCTGCATCATCTATATATATTATATATCTGTCTGACTGCTCAGCTCACACAGCTTATAATTGTGGGGGAGACTGGGGAGCACTACTGCAGTGCCAGTTATAGGTTATAGCAGGAGCCAGGAGTACATAATATTATATTAAAATTAAACAGTGCACACTTTTGCTGCAGGAGTGCCACTGCCAGTGTGACTAGTGACCAGTGACCTGACCACCAGTATATAATATTAGTAGTATACTATCTCTTTATCAACCAGTCTATATTAGCAGCAGACACAGTACAGTGCGGTAGTTCACGGCTGTGGCTACCTCTGTGTCGGCACTCGGCAGCCAGTCCATAATTGTATATACCAGTGACCTAACCGTGGTTTTTTTTTCTTTCTTTATACATACATACTAGTTACGAGTATACTATCTCTTTATCAACCAGTCTATATATTAGCAGCAGACACAGTACAGTGCGGTAGTTCACGGCTGTGGCTACCTCTGTGTCGGCACTCGGCAGCCCGTCCATAATTGTATATACCACCTAACCGTGGTTTTTTTTTCTTTCTTTATACATACATACTAGTTACGAGTATACTATCTCTTTATCAACCAGTCTATATATTAGCAGCAGACACAGTACAGTGCGGTAGTTCACGGCTGTGGCTACCTCTGTGTCGGCACTCGGCAGCCCGTCCATAATTGTATATACCACCTAACCGTGGTTTTTTTTTCTTTCTTTATACATACATACTAGTTACGAGTATACTATCTCTTTATCAACCAGTCTATATATTAGCAGCAGACACAGTACAGTGCGGTAGTTCACGGCTGTGGCTACCTCTGTGTCGGCACTCGGCAGCCCGTCCATAATTGTATATACCACCTAACCGTGATTTTTTTTTCTTTCTTTATACATACATACTAGTTACGAGTATACTATCTCTTTATCAACCAGTCTATATATTAGCAGCAGACACAGTACAGTGCGGTAGTTCACGGCTGTGGCTACCTCTGTGTCGGCACTCGGCAGCCCGTCCATAATTGTATACTAGTATCCAATCCATCCATCTCCATTGTTTACCTGAGGTGCCTTTTAGTTGTGCCTATTAAAATATGGAGAACAAAAATGTTGAGGTTCCAAAATTAGGGAAAGATCAAGATCCACTTCCACCTCGTGCTGAAGCTGCTGCCACTAGTCATGGCCGAGACGATGAAATGCCAGCAACGTCGTCTGCCAAGGCCGATGCCCAATGGCATAGTACAGAGCATGTCAAAACCAAAACACCAAATATCAGTAAAAAAAGGACTCCAAAACCTAAAATAAAATTGTCGGAGGAGAAGCGTAAACTTGCCAATATGCCATTTACCACACGGAGTGGCAAGGAACGGCTGAGGCCCTGGCCTATGTTCATGGCTAGTGGTTCAGCTTCACATGAGGATGGAAGCACTCAGCCTCTCGCTAGAAAACTGAAAAGACTCAAGCTGGCAAAAGCACCGCAAAGAACTGTGCGTTCTTTGAAATCCCAAATCCACAAGGAGAGTCCAATTGTGTCGGTTGCGATGCCTGACCTTCCCAACACTGGACGTGAAGAGCATGCGCCTTCCACCATTTGCACGCCCCCTGCAAGTGCTGGAAGGAGCACCCGCAGTCCAGTTCCTGATAGTCAGATTGAAGATGTCAGTGTTGAAGTACACCAGGATGAGGAGGATATGGGTGTTGCTGGCGCTGGGGAGGAAATTGACCAGGAGGATTCTGATGGTGAGGTGGTTTGTTTAAGTCAGGCACCCGGGGAGACACCTGTTGTCCGTGGGAGGAATATGGCCGTTGACATGCCAGGTGAAAATACCAAAAAAATCAGCTCTTCGGTGTGGAGGTATTTCACCAGAAATGCGGACAACAGGTGTCAAGCCGTGTGTTCCCTTTGTCAAGCTGTAATAAGTAGGGGTAAGGACGTTAACCACCTCGGAACATCCTCCCTTATACGTCACCTGCAGCGCATTCATAATAAGTCAGTGACAAGTTCAAAAACTTTGGGTGACAGCGGAAGCAGTCCACTGACCAGTAAATCCCTTCCTCTTGTAACCAAGCTCACGCAAACCCCCCCACCAACTCCCTCAGTGTCAATTTCCTCCTTCCCCAGGAATGCCAATAGTCCTGCAGGCCATGTCACTGGCAATTCTGACGAGTCCTCTCCTGCCTGGGATTCCTCCGATGCATCCTTGCGTGTAACGCCTACTGCTGCTGGCGCTGCTGTTGTTGCCGCTGGGAGTCGATGGTCATCCCAGAGGGGAAGTCGTAAGCCCACTTGTACTACTTCCAGTAAGCAATTGACTGTTCAACAGTCCTTTGCGAGGAAGATGAAATATCACAGCAGTCATCCTACTGCAAAGCGGATAACTGAGTCCTTGACAACTATGTTGGTGTTAGACGTGCGTCCGGTATCCGCCGTTAGTTCACAGGGAACTAGACAATTTTTTGAGGCAGTGTGCCCCCGTTACCAAATACCATCTAGGTTCCACTTCTGTAGGCAGGCGATACCGAGAATGTACACGGACGTCAGAAAAAGACTCACCAGTGTCCTAAAAAATGCAGTTGTACCCAATGTCCACTTAACCACGGACATGTGGACAAGTGGAGCAGGGCAGGGTCAGGACTATATGACTGTGACAGCCCACTGGGTAGATGTATGGACTCCCGCCGCAAGAACAGCAGCGGCGGCACCAGTAGCAGCATCTCGCAAACGCCAACTCTTTCCTAGGCAGGCTACGCTTTGTATCACCGCTTTCCAGAATACGCACACAGCTGAAAACCTCTTACGGCAACTGAGGAAGATCATCGCGGAATGGCTTACCCCAATTGGACTCTCCTGTGGATTTGTGGCATCGGACAACGCCAGCAATATTGTGTGTGCATTAAATATGGGCAAATTCCAGCACGTCCCATGTTTTGCACATACCTTGAATTTGGTGGTGCAGAATTTTTTAAAAAACGACAGGGGCGTGCAAGAGATGCTGTCGGTGGCCAGAAAAATTGCGGGACACTTTCGGCGTACAGGCACCACGTACAGAAGACTGGAGCACCACCAAAAACTACTGAACCTGCCCTGCCATCATCTGAAGCAAGAAGTGGTAACGAGGTGGAATTCAACCCTCTATATGCTTCAGAGGTTGGAGGAGCAGCAAAAGGCCATTCAAGCCTATACAATTGAGCACGATATAGTAGGTGGAATGCACCTGTCTCAAGTGCAGTGGAGAATGATTTCAACGTTGTGCAAGGTTCTGATGCCCTTTGAACTTGCCACACGTGAAGTCAGTTCAGACACTGCCAGCCTGAGTCAGGTCATTCCCCTCATCAGGCTTTTGCAGAAGAAGCTGGAGGCATTGAAGAAGGAGCTAAAAGGGAGCGATTCCGCTAGGCATGTGGGACTTGTGGATGCAGCCCTTAATTCGCTTAACAAGGATTCACGGGTGGTCAATCTGTTGAAATCAGAGCACTACATTTTGGCCACCGTGCTCGATCCTAGATTTAAAGCCTACCTTGGATCTCTCTTTCCGGCAGACACAGGTCTGCTGGGGTTGAAAGACCTGCTGGTGACAAAATTGTCAAGTCAAGCGGAACGCGACCTGTCAACATCTCCTCCTTCACATTCTCCCGCAACTGGGGGTGCGAGGAAAAGGCTCAGAATTCCGAGCCCACCCGCTGGCGGTGATGCAGGGCAGTCTGGAGCGACTGCTGATGCTGACATCTGGTCCGGACTGAAGGACCTGACAACGATTACGGACATGTCGTCTACTGTCACTGCATATGATTCTCTCAACATTGATAGAATGGTGGAGGATTATATGAGTGACCGCATCCAAGTAGGCACGTCACACAGTCCGTACTTATACTGGCAGGAAAAAGAGGCAATTTGGAGGCCCTTGCACAAACTGGCTTTATTCTACCTAAGTTGCCCTCCCACAAGTGTGTACTCCGAAAGAGTGTTTAGTGCCGCCGCTCACCTTGTCAGCAATCGGCGTACGAGGTTACATCCAGAAAATGTGGAGAAGATGATGTTCATTAAAATGAATTATAATCAATTCCTCCGCGGAGACATTGACCAGCAGCAATTGCCTCCACAAAGTACACAGGGAGCTGAGATGGTGGATTCCAGTGGGGACGAATTGATAATCTGTGAGGAGGGGAATGTACACGGTGATATATCGGAGGGTGAAGATGAGGTGGACATCTTGCCTCTGTCTGTAGAGCCAGTTTGTGCAAGGAGAGATTAATTGCTTCTTTTTTGGGGGGGGTCCAAACCAACCCGTCATATCAGTCACAGTCGTGTGGCAGACCCTGTCACTGAAATGATGGGTTGGTTAAAGTGTGCATGTCCTGTTTTGTTTATACAACATAAGGGTGGGTGGGAGGGCCCAAGGACAATTCCATCTTGCACCTCTTTTTTCTTTTCTTTTTCTTTGCATCATGTGCTGATTGGGGAGGGTTTTTTGGAAGGGACATCCTGCGTGACACTGCAGTGCCACTCCTAGATGGGCCCGGTGTTTGTGTCGGCCACTAGGGTCGCTAATCTTACTCACACAGTCAGCTACCTCATTGCGCCTCTTTTTTTCTTTGCGTCATGTGCTGTTTGGGGAGGGTTTTTTGGAAGGGACATCCTGCGTGACACTGCAGTGCCACTCCTAGATGGGCCCGGTGTTTGTGTCGGCCACTAGGGTCGCTAATCTTACTCACACAGTCAGCTACCTCATTGCGCCTCTTTTTTTCTTTGCGTCATGTGCTGTTTGGGGAGGGTTTTTTGGAAGGGACATCCTGCGTGACACTGCAGTGCCACTCCTAGATGGGCCCGGTGTTTGTGTCGGCCACTAGGGTCGCTAATCTTACTCACACAGTCAGCTACCTCATTGCGCCTCTTTTTTTCTTTGCGTCATGTGCTGTTTGGGGAGGGTTTTTTGGAAGGGACATCCTGCGTGACACTGCAGTGCCACTCCTAGATGTGCCCGGTGTTTGTGTCGGCCACTAGGGTCGCTAATCTTACTCACACAGTCAGCTACCTCATTGCGCCTCTTTTTTTCTTTGCGTCATGTGCTGTTTGGGGAAGGTTTTTTGGAAGGGCCATCCTGCGTGACACTGCAGTGCCACTCCTAGATGGGCCCGGTGTTTGTGTCGGCCACTAGGGTCGCTAATCTTACTCACACAGCTACCTCATTGCGCCTCTTTTTTTCTTTGCGTCATGTGCTGTTTGGGGAGGGTTTTTTGGAAGGGACATCCTGCGTGACACTGCAGTGCCACTCCTAGATGGGCCCGGTGTTTGTGTCGGCCACTAGGGTCGCTAATCTTACTCACACAGTCAGCTACCTCATTGTGCCTCTTTTTTTCTTTGCGTCATGTGCTGTTTGGGGAGGGTTTTTTGGAAGGGCCATCCTGCGTGACAGTGCAGTGCCACTCCTAGATGGGCCCGGTGTTTGTGTCGGCCACTAGGGTCGCTAATCTTACTCACACAGCTACCTCATTGCGCCTCTTTTTTTCTTTGCGTCATGTGCTGTTTGGGGAGGGTTTTTTGGAAGGGCCATCCTGCGTGACACTGCAGTGACACTCCTAGATGGGCCCGGTGTTTGTGTCGGCCACTAGGGTCGCTAATCTTACTCACACAGCTACCTCATTGCGCCTCTTTTTTTCTTTGCGTCATGTGCTGTTTGGGGAGGGTTTTTTGGAAGGGACATTCTGCGTGACACTGCAGTGCCACTCCTAGATGGGCCCGGTGTTTGTGTCGGCCACTAGGGTCGCTTATCTTACTCACACAGCGACCTCGGTGCAAATTTTAGGACTAAAAATAATATTGTGAGGTGTGAGGTATTCAGAATAGACTGAAAATGAGTGTAAATTATGGTTTTTGAGGTTAATAATACTTTGGGATCAAAATGACCCCCAAATTCTATGATTTAAGCTGTTTTTTAGTGTTTTTGGAAAAAAACACCCGAATCCAAAACACTCCCGAATCCGACAAAAAAAATTCGGTGAGGTTTTGCCAAAACGCGTTCGAACCCAAAACACGGCCGCGGAACCGAACCCAAAACCAAAACACAAAACCCGAAAAATTTCAGGCGCTCATCTCTACTAATAACAGGTACACTGGAGCAATGCAAGTGTAAGGTCTAATAATCTGCAGCAATTTGTAGCAAGAGTGAGGCTGAAATAGGCCGCTCCCATTCAAGATTTATGGCTCATAACACCATAGGCTAGCTGACTGATCTTTACCTCTCAGGTTGATGTCGCACACCTGCCTTTAATAGGAGCACTGGACAGTGAATGGCAGTTAGAGACAACTGTCCTGCTCTCTGTCCCCCCTGCTTCTGTAGTGAGACCACGACGACCCTCCCGTTTCTTTGGTCTGTCAAGGTATATGGAGCAGTAGCCTCCCCTGTACCGACGCCCACCACCGCCATGGGAGTGCCACATAATTTTAATGAGCACAGGTAGAGGCCATTGCACGTGGTGTGGAGGACTCCTGCTTATGCAGTTGCAGTGGCCCTGTGTCCCTCTATCTGGTCGCAAGACACCTCATAAGTTTATAGGCCGGTTGGGCAGTGCTGTAACTAGACAATATGTATACGTGACCCATAAAAAGCTATAGATTGTAAGCTTGCAAGCAGGGCCTTCCTACCTCTATGACTGTTTGTTATTACCCAGATTTGTTTTATCATTGTGTCCAATTGTAAAACACAACAGAATTTGCTGCACTATATAAGAAAACTGTTAATAAATAAACTATACATATATCACTCACATCTGTCTCCCCCATTACATCAGTGACATGCGGTGAGGTGAGGCAGGTAAGGCGGAGCCTTTTCTGTCATACTAACGTATAAAGTATATGAAAAATACAAAGAATATATTAGAAATATCTTCTTTCTATTATTCTAATAATTTATATGTCAAAAATCTAGAGGAAAAAGTTTATGGCAGATGAGACAGTGCCTCCCCTGTCTATCTTTTCCACACATCTCTGATCAAAACTCACCAAGTTTCCTGCGCCAATGCCTCCTCAGCCAATTACCTCATCAGATGTCCCTGCATTACATATCATATTACACACCAGCCCCCCCTCCCCCATACATATAAAACTACTCATCTGTAACCCCATGTGTACTGCCGGACTCCTCCAGTGCTAGTCCAGGATGGGCAGCAGTGCAGTTTGGTCAGGGTGTCATCGATGGAACCCAGGCCCTCATAGAACTCTAGTAATGGAAATAAATGGGAGCGCTGAATGAGTCTAATATATAAATTTAATAGTAAAATTAATAATAAAAACAGTGTTTCATTAAACACAACATAAAATAACCTAATAGAAAATTGATAAGGTGTAATAAAGGAATGATGATAAAAAAAATCACATTAGTACATGATGTTAGGTATGACTGCAATATAGCACCTGAAAAGATATATATGGAGAAAGTCTTTGTAGACCTTAATTAGAAAATGCAATAATGCTTCGCAATTTTCAGCTGTGCGTCCACTGACTGGAATAAGGTGTAAGTGGGAGACTGTTAAGAGGTACCTCTATTAGGGATCACTGTTAGAAAGTGCAGTCTCTCCTCTCCTTATCCACATACAAGCCGCGTTATACTGTCGGAGATGGCTCAATTGGGCCGGGCAAGCAGTGTCCCAGTGCTGGAAGTGCGGACACCGGCACTGTACTGATGTCTAATTACTAGATGGTAGTGGTATAGAAGAACCAATTGCTCCTGTAGTGTGTCATCCGATGGAAGAAAACTTTTCCGTTGTGAGCGCTGTACTGAGCCGGGTGTGCAGCGGCTCGATGCAGTAGAAGTACAGATTGTCACGCCGCTGGTAGAATGTCCGTTAATTGCGGCTAGGCTCTGATTGGTACACACAGCTCGAAGGGTATCAGGAGAATATAGCAGTCAAATGGAATCCTTCAATGGAGTACCTTAACGCGTTTCTCGGCCTAAAGCACTGGCCGTTTCATCAGAAGGGAATGAATCTCATAGAACTCTGCCTGCCTGTCCACAGAGTACTGGAGAATGGGCGCTGTGTGCTCCTCCTCTTTCCCTTTTGCTTCCTTCTCTCACTCTTAACCCGGTCCTCCTCACACGGGAAAGGAGCGTGGTGCATCACTAGCATAATGTTCATCGCTGCAGGCACCCATCAATAAGGTGTTGTAGCGGCAGGTGAGCGAAGCGGTTCCGACAACCCCAGAGTGTCCTGCTCTGTGCACCAACTCACAAGGCTAATAGCAGTGTCCAACTCTCGGGGACAGTGTCTGCATTTATTCAGATGAATTCCCTTAAAATCAAACTGTGTGGGGGCCCCTAATGTGTGGGGGCCCCAGGATGACCACCCCTATCGCCCCTCCTGTAATTTGCCCCTGCATATTTCCATTTGGACAACTGTAGAAAAGATGTTTAAAGCTTAAAATGATTGATGTGAAAACTTTAGTATTTTATTGCGTTATATGGGAAATGCAACTTTCACACTTATTAATTACTGTTAAGATACTATTCAGTATATCATGCTTCGTTATACATTGTGTACTAATAGAGTGATGGAGCATTTACTACTAGAGTCAAACCACATGTCTACACCATTGCGTGTACGTTTACAAACATTTATACCTGCTTCTTGAAACTGAGATGTTTCCTAATCACCATACACATTTAAGTACTGTATGTTTTGATTGCATGTGCTGTTTTCTGTGTTTGCTTATTGCACATCTGCATCTAATGCAATATGAGGCCCTAAACATGTCATTTTTCTGAAAACAGCACTTACATATACATCATACTTGCCTACTTTTGAAAAAGCATTTCAGGGAGATTGTGAAAGTAACGCCTATCAGCGTGACAGTGTAGTGCTATATCGGAGAGGCGTGTCATAAAAATGCATTATTTCCAAATGTAAATGAGCCCCAAAGTTAGTAAGATCTACTTGTCGAAGAAAAGACACTGATATTTTGCAGGATTTGTTTGTGTATTGTGTTTTACAAGAGGTTCCATATACTGTAAGTGGCCATGAGAAACCTTATTTAGAATGCATGTAGCTCAGTGGTTCCCAAACTTTTTTTAATCACAGCGCCCTTGAGCATCAGAATTTTGTTCACGGCGCCCCTAGGTCAAAAGTTTCTTATTGAGAAATTTAGAAAGAAATATTACATTAAGTAAAATGTGCTTATGTGTCATCCTTAGGTTCAGTTATGTGGTGAGGGACAATATTTGCTTCTGTTTGGCCACATAGTTTATGATTAGAAGCCACTAGCACTGGTTTTGCCTATTACATTGACCATAAATAATTTGAATTGGTCCTGGACCACCAACCCAAGGCACCCCAGCAAGTGTCCTGAGGCACACCAGGGTGCCAAGGCACACAGTTTGGGAATCACTGATGTAGCGATAGGGATCATTGTGCCTTATAACCAATACAGGGAAATGGCACTGATGATCCCATTTGAATGTATATATCTCTGATTTCTTTTTCCCCCCAAGAATGTAACACCTATATAATGGGGGTAAGGTGCAATAAGGGAGATTGCTGGTCTATTCAGGGAGTCACGGAGATTGCTACTGTTTCAGGGAGTCTCCTGCAGAATGAGGGAGGGTAGGCAACTATGAGATACATATTCTGAAATATTGGAATGTCAATATGAGTGTTGTTTGATACACCTTTGCCTATGAAAACCGTCTCCTGAGCGCCGCAGTTTGATTTTAAGGGAATTAATCTTAATAATTGTACCTGGTGGCTCCAGAGCTATTTACAGAACAGAGGGGAGGGTACCGGTCCACACACACTACATACACTACATACTACACACATATGTATAGTGCATTGTGTAATAATTTCTCATAATTTACAAAGTATAAATAATTAGTAGTTTGGAAGCTGAATGCATAAAATATATGTAATAAACCTTACACCCCCCCCCCCCCAACAAAGCTCCCTGCCAAGTTGTCATCCTGTACTTGACTCAAGCTTGTGCTTTGTTAATGACATCTAATCTGTATCCAAATACTTTTATATACATCTATGAAACATTTCTGGAATAAGCACATATATCACAAAAGATCCTGCAAAACTTCCACTAAACAGGCTGCTGTCACCCATTCAGTATATTTTGAATGCAGAATCATTTTCAGTGGAAAGCATTCTCTCTGTCTGTCCCTACATGCATTGCCTGTGTTATACCAAACCCAGTATATAATACTTGAACCAACATACATCTCTTCTCTTGCCTGATAATATTTCCCAACCCGAGCCCTCCACTCAAACCAAGATATGCACCTCTCATCCACAATCATTACCTGCTCCCATTTATGGTCACAGGAACTGTGTGGATTTCCCTCCTTTGTAAAACAAGACTTTCATTAGCTTGGAAGCCTTCCAATGTCCGATGAAAACCCACCACTTTAGACAAGCTTAACGTATTCCCAAGCCATCTTCTTAACCTCCGTAGGCTATGCTTGCTGGTTACCAGCCCTCTGTATAGTTCACTCAAACTTACATTTATTCCTCTTCTGTATTCAGAAACCCTCTGACCCCAGACTGGATCACAGTCTTATCTTACTAAGCATTTTTTACAGGTGAATCAATAAGTGGCACTTAACCTCATGTATCAAAATCCTATTTCCCCATTGAATGTGAGTTTGCAAGCTGGGCTCTCTTACCGCTGTGTCCGTCTGTTAATTCCTAGTGTTCTATTATTAATGAGTATGCCCCAAATTGTAAAGCACGGGATATACTGTAGCTACTCTATATATAGAAACGTTAATAAAGAAATAAGTTAATAGGACACAGTCACATATCAATTTTATGTAGTTGAATACACCTGTAATTCTTCCTATCTACTGTACATGTACAACTACGATCGGGCAAATATTCTCAACACCAGATTAATTCCATAAACAGTTCTACATACTGTAGTTGCACATATTACTTTGAAAGCAATGAAAAATAGTCTATTGAGAATTATTTCCTGAGCAGTGGTGTGTAGCCGGATAACTGACTGTCATTTCATTTTACTTGGGGCAAATGTATATTTAATTGAATTTATTCTGATAGCCAGACAGCCCAGAGACAGAACTCAGGATTTATAATTTGTGGCCTGGTTAAGAGTTATTAATGTATTACACATGTTAATTATTGCCATGCACACGTTTTAAGGTTCTACTTAATCCACATCCTTATTGAAATAGATATGAAAATTAATAGTTTATGCTAATCAGCCCCTCTTTACTTGCGATAAACATTCTGTATACGTAATGTTCTGTTATGCAGCCATACTGTGCATTCTCATCATGCCTACACGAATACTATGTTGACATGATAGAATGTTGACCTAACATCCCTGTTGGTCCAGCGGTTATTTACCTATCCTGGGGCACTGGTGCCTCCAGCATTGTCTTCTGGGTCCTGGTGGTGATGTTTGTAGTACTTCCACAGCAGACCTGTGATGAGCATCTGTTTTAGTGAGTATTTTTCCTAAACCTAATCCCTAACCCTAGATCTCACCCTAGTGCCTCATTTTCCCCTCCCAACCACCCACACAGCCTAATCCTCCCAGCGGTGCCTATCACTAACTGTAGGCTATATGAGAATGTCAACATTCTGAGGATGTCGATTTAATGTGGTGCCTGTCGACATTCAAAATGTCCTCATTCTAGTGTCAACACTGTGGTGTCACATTACTAATGTCAAGCTGGTTACTGTCGACCATCTGGCCGTATAACTACATCAACTAGCGTAACTGAATGCAGTGATTTCTGACAGAGCATCATGCCAACTGTACTACGGTATCTAATTTACTCTTCTCTAAGTTGTGGTAACTGTATCCACAACAATAACAATATTATAGATTGTCTTTCCCAATGTACAACCTCCTGTCTGCGTGCATAATCATTACTTTATTTAACTTCTTTAAAGAAAATGTATAAAAAAAAAAAAAAACATAACCTGGAGCTTTAAAGAAGCACTATCACAATTTCTCTCTGAACTAAATATTTTCAGAGGGATCTGTTGTTTCCTGAAATGTGTTGGACAGCTCGCTTACAAATAGAGACAAAGCTGAAGAAACATTCATGATATTAGGCACGTAGTTGAATCTTTCAGCAAAACATTGCACAAATCCTGTACTAATGATTCATATAAAAAGTGTTCTAAACGCACAAAAGTCATTTATGATATGTTTCTGCTGCCGGGTACACTGGGCTCCACAAGGAATAACATTGGGGTGTAGAGTAGGATCTTGATCCGAGGCACCAACAGGCTCAAAGCTTTGACTGTTCCCAAGATGCATAGCGCCGCCTCCTCTATAACCCCGCCTCCGTGGACAGGAGCTCAGTTTTGTAGTTGGTGCCTTGCAGTAAGCAGGCAGCCAACAGGGGGGCTGCTCCTGCAGCCCTAAAGATAAAGCTATTTCAGAAGCAAAGAAAATCTGAAGACTTCAAGGGCTGCAGCAGTGTCTGGATGTCAGTCAGACATCCCCTGCTGCAGCTCCATCACTCCCCCAGCGGTGCTGTATACTCCCGCACCCTGGTTGCCGGGTAATTACAGCGGAGGCTCCGGTGTTCTTCTGGTTAGTCACACACTCGTCGCTGTCCTCCCGGATCGCGTGGCCGCATACAGGGGGAGGTAAATGGGTCTCTTTGGCCCGCTGTAATCGTGATCCGGCGGGGCCGGTGGGAGGCGGGCCGCGTGCGCTGGCGTGGACACTGTAAGGGGCAGGGGCTCCACTAGCCACCAGGACACTGGGCACAGGTTGATTTTCTTCATAAAACCGTTTGTTTGACAGCCCGCTGCGCCTGGTGGGGAAGCCAGCATGGGGGATAAGGCCTGACCTGTAGCCCCTCCCCCAGCCCCAGGGGGCGCCATTTAGGCAAATGTTCCCACCCTGGAGCTGCATCTCTCTCCCTCACTCCCTGCCAGCCGCCATTACACGGAGCTGCGCTGTTCCTGGGACTGCTTGGGCAAATCCTCCTCTGTAAAGCCACCTGCACATCAGCGATGTGCATTTTACAGGACACTTAAGTATTCTACCTGTCAGTGGACAGTGGCCCTCATTCCGAGTTGATCGCTCGCTAGCTGCTTTTAGCAGCATTGCAAACACTAGGCCGCCGCCCTCTGGGAGTGTATCTTAGTTTAGCAGAATAGCGAATGAAAGATTAGCAGAACTGCTACTAAATAATTCCCTGCAGTTTCTGAGTAGCTCCATATCTACTCCTAGATTGCGATCACCTCAGTCGTTTAGTTCCTGGTTTGACATCACAATCACGCCCTGCGTTCGGCCAGCCACTCACCCGTTTCTCCAGCCACTCCTGCATTTTTCCCTGCCATGCCTGTGTTTTTTAGCACACTCCCGGAAAATGCTCAGTTACCTCCCAGAAACGCCCCTTTCCTGACAATCACTCACCAATCTGCAGTGTGATTGAAAAGCGCCGCATGAACACCAGCAAATCTACTAAGTTTTGTGTTAAATAACTTAGCGCATGCACGCTGCGTACCATGCGCATGCGCATTTTCCACCTAATTGCTGCGTTGCGAAAAACGGCAACGAGCGAACAACTCGGAATGACCCCCAGTGTTAGTTAAGAAAGAGTGCATACAGTCAGGGTTGTGTGGTACAAATACCTTGTGATATACATCCAGTATTTGCTGTGTTTTGCTAAATCTGCTGTTTATATATATAGATAGATAGACAGACAGACAGACAGACAGACAGACAGACAGACAGACAGACAGACAGATAGATAGATAGATAGATAGATAGATAGATAGATAGATAGATATACTGAGTATTACTTTGTATTGCTAGTCCAGTGCAGTCTTATTGTATGATATAACTTCTGCATTGTACATTGTGACTTTCTGTGTGTGTGCATGTAGCTGCTGAGTGACTGCCATTTCGTGTATTTTGCTCAGCCTGCTTCCCCTATATTCTGTAACCTGAGGGGGCTAAGTGCGTCAGGTTTATTAGAATATATAGGTGTTTCACAAGATATACTTACTGTGTATTTTTCTCTGAGATTTCTGGTCACCATATATCTCTTGGATTCCCGGTTTGTGCTGATAACACTACACTGGGAGTTCTTGCTAGATATAGTGCTGCTAATATTGTACTAGGTTGCCTGATATTGAGCTTCTCATTATGTCAGCTGCAAGGGGCAACGGAACTGGGGCTTATCCCACATTGCGTGGAGGTGAAGCTGCAGACACATTTGAGGAAAACATGGCAGCAGAGAGTTCAGGTTCTGGGGGTTCTTTGCCCCCCAGTGGGTTTGTATCAATGGGGGTCCACAATGACCCACCCTGGGCTACCTTCTCCACGTTATTAAATATGCTGGTAACTAAACTTACGCCCCCTGTGGGACCGACTATGCCAGTACAGCAGTTTATGGTCCCTGCAGTCAATCCGCCATGGGCAGATCAGATCTCATCTCAGTTACAGCACTTGAACCAATCACTGACTAAAAAGAAGTCTAACTCTCGCCCGCCTAAGATTAAGGCGTCTTCTAAACGGGCCGCTACTGCCTCACAATCCACCACTGTTCCAGACACTTCCTCTGATGATGATGGCGCATACACTGACCCCACAGACACTGACTCTGATGCTTCAGATAGGGAGGGACGGTCACAGGTGGATATCCCTGATTTGATTGAGGCTATCAGGCTGAGGCCCTCATTCCGAGTTGTTCGCTCGGTATTTTTCATCGCATCGCAGTGAAAATCCGCTTAGTACGCATGCGCAATGTTCGCACTGCGACTGCGCCAAGTAACTTTACTATGAAGATAGTATTTTTACTCACGGCTTTTTCTTCGCTCCGGCGATCGTAATGTGATTGACAGGAAATGGGTGTTACTGGGCGGAAACACGGTGTTTCAGGGGCGTGTGGCTGAAAACGCTACCGTTTCCGGAAAAAACGCAGGAGTGGCCGGGGAAACGGTGGGAGTGCCTGGGCGAACGCTGGGTGTGTTTGTGACGTCAACCAGGAACGACAAGCACTGAACTGATCGCACAGGCAGAGTAAGTCTGGAGCTACTCTGAAACTGCTAAGTAGTTAGTAATCGCAATATTGCGAATACATCGGTCGCAATTTTAAGAAGCTAAGATTCACTCCCAGTAGGCGGCGGCTTAGCGTGTGTAACTCTGCTAAATTCGCCTTGCGACCGATCAACTCGGAATGAGGGCCTGAGTCTTCAAATTTCTGATGAACTGGAACCTGAGCCTGTGTCTAAAAATCCAGGGTGGGGGGCCGACTTCTAGGGTTTGCCCAGGAATGGTTTAAGACCACTTCCGATGCCTGGGTACAGGAAGTCGTCACTCGAGGTTACGCCTTATCCTTCAAGAATCGTCCCTCTCATTGATTTTGCCTGACAGATGTCCCTTCGGATCCGGTGAAAGCAAAACCTCTTCATTCGGTGGTGCAGTCCCTCCTGGACACAGGAGTGCTAGTACAGGTGCCTCTGGCTCAGAGAGGCAAGGGGTACTATTCACCGCTGTTTCTAGTCCCGAAACCGAACGGATCCTCACGGCCCATTCTCAATCTCAAGTCTTTGAACAAGTTTGTGAGGGTCTCCAAGTTTTGTATGGAAACTCTATGCTCTATTGTTCTGGCCTTGGAACCTGGGGACTATATGGTCTCCTTGGACATGCAGGATGCTTACCTGCATATTCCTATTGCCATGTCGCATCAGCAGTACCTGAGGTTTGCAGTGGGCAACCTTCCTTACCAGTTTCGGGCGTTACCCCTTTGGTTTTGCCACGGCTCTGCGGGTATTCACCAAAGTCATGGCGGTAATGACGGCTGTGCTATGCCATCAGTGGATCAGGATCCTCCCGTATCTAGACAACTTACTGATCCTGGCAAGCTCCACAGAAATTCTTCTACGTCATTTGGATGTGACAATCCAGTTTATGCAAACTCACGGGTGGCTCATCAACTGGAAGAAAACTTCCCTGGTCCCTGCTCAGAGCATGGTACACCTGGGGGCATTGTTGGACACTCACAACCAGCGGTTGTTCTTGTCTCAGGAGAAGATCCTGAAACTTCAGGACAAGATTCGATGCTTCCTATTTCGTCCGCAATTGTCAATATATTCGGCAATGCAAGTGCTAGGTCTCATGGTGTCGCTTTCGACAAGGTGGAGAATGCTCAATTCCATTCTCGCCCTCTGCAGAAGTTAATTCTGACCAAGTGGGACGGCCTGCCTCACCGGATAAGATCTCACATGATCTCCTTGTCTCCGGAGGTCCGCCTGTCACTGAGCTGGTGGCTTCAAGACCAATGATTGAGCAGATGCCGTCCCTTCTGGATATCCAACTGGGTCCTGCTGACGACGGATGTTAGTCTGAGAGGTTGGAGCGCGGTGTTGGAACAACATTCTCTTCAGGGTTGGTGGACCAAGGAGGAGTCTCTACTCCCGATAAATATTCTGGAACTGCGGGCAGTGTTCAATGCGTTGACAATAGCCCAGCATCTAATACAGAACAGACCTGTTCAAGTACAATCGGACAACGCCACCACAGTGGCGTACATCAATCATCAAGGCAGCACTCGAAGCCGCATGGCAATGAGGGAAGTATCACGGATTCTTCAGTGGGCAGAACGCCATCTGTCGGCCATATCAGCAGTGTTCATTCCGAGGGTCCTAAACTGGGAAGCGGACTTTCTCAGTCATCAGGACGTACACGCCGGAGAATGGAGCCTCCATCCAGACGTGTTTCAACTTCTCGTGGACAAGTGGGGCCCTCCAGATGTGGACCTGATGGCGTATCGACACAATCACAAGGTTCCGGTCTTCGGAGCAAGGACAAGGGATCCTCAAGCAGCGTTCATGGATGCTCTGTCAATCCCATGGAACTTTCGGCTGCTGTACGTGTTACCTCCGGTGTCACTCCTGCCCAGAGTAATACGGAAGTTCAAGCAAGAAGGAGGAAACCTACTTCTGAATGCTCCAGCGTGGCCCAGACAGCACTGGTTCTCCGATCTACAGGGCCTCTCGCTAGATCATCCCCTTCTACTTCCACAACAACCAGACCTCCTCGTTCAGGGCCCTTGTGTTTATCAGGACTTGGCCCGTCTGGCTTTAACGGCATGGCTCTTGAAGCTTCCGTCCTGAGGGCCAAGGGTTTTTCTGAGGCGGTCGTTCAAACTATGTTGAAGGCCCGTAAGCCGGCTTCTGCTCGGATTTACCATAGGGTCTGGAATGCTTACTTTACGTGGTGTGCATCTCACAATCATGACGTTTTCAAGTTTAGCACGGCCAAACTGTTGGCCTTCCTACAACAGGGCCTGGACTTAGGCCTGCGTCTGGCCTCCCTCAAGGTTCACATTTCTGCCTTGTCGGTTTGGTTTCAGAGAAAGATTGCTGCCCTTCCGGATGTTCATACATTCACTCAGGGTGTGTTGCGGATTCAGCCTCCTTATGTACCTCCTGTGGCCCCATGGGATCTGTCAATGGTACTGGAGGCCTTGTAAGAGTCTCCATTTCAACATTTTTGCCTCTGCTGACCTTAAGTGGCTGTCCCTTAAGTTACTATTTTTGCTGGCTATCACTTCAGCTAGAAGGGTCTCGGACTTGGGTGCCTTATCCTGTAAGCCCCCCTATTTGATTTTTCATTGTGACCAGGCGGTTCTTAGAACGCGACCGGATTATTTACTCAAGGTGGTGTCTTCATTCCACCTTAACCAGGAGATTGTGGTTCCAGCCTTTAATTCTCCTGAGTTGTCTTCCAAAGAGCGGTCTTTGGATATGGTACGGGCTCTCCGTATCTATGTGAAGAGAACATCCTCCATTAGGAAATCTGATTCTCTGTTTGTGCTGTTTGGTTTTCACAAACGTGGCTGGCTTGCTTCCAAGTAGACTCTGGCCAGATGGATTAGAATGGTGATTGCACATGCTTATGTACAGGCTGGTTGTCCAGCTCCTGCTACCATCAAAGCCCATTCTACTCGGTCAGTTCTTGGGCGGCCCACTGTGGTGCGACCCTTGAACAATTGTGCAAGGTGGCTACGTGGTCCTCAGGGAACACGTTTATAAGGTTCTATGCCTTTGATACTTCCGCCTAACCAGGATGCTTCCTTTGGACGCCGGGTTCTTGTGCCCGCTACAGTGCGTCCCCTCCCATAAGGAACTGCTTTAGGACATCCCGATGTTAATCCTTGTGTAGCCCAGTGTACCCCACAGCAGAAAATTAGATTTATGGTAAGAATTTACCGTTGTTAAATCTCTTTCTGCGAGGTACACTGGGCACCACAAGGTGCCGACCCTGATGCACTTAGTTTCTTTGGGTTGGTGTGGCATAGCCACTGACACCCTCTCCTGTAGTGAGTGTGTGGTGTAATTGGCTATGAGTGATTGTCGTCTCTAGTACCTGCTACTGCATTGGGCTGGTTAACTAAACTGAGCTCCTGTGCATGGAGGCGGGGTTATAGAGGAGGCGGCGCTGTGCATCTTGGGAACAGTCAAAGCTTTGAGCCTGTTGGTGCCTCGGATCAAGATCCTACTCTACATCCCAATGTTAATCCTTGTGAAGCCCAGTGTACCTCGCAGAAAGAGATTTAACAACGGTAAGTTCTTACCATAAATCTCGTTTTTTATATATATATATATATGTTATAACTGAATTATATATTGTACATATGTCATATTGTATGCATACAATTTTAATATCAAATATATACATCTCTGAGCATTGGACCTCAGCCTACAATGTGTGCGATTGCTTGTTTTCTCTTAAGGGATATAGTGTTTGAGACGTATAGCGCAGTTTTATCGTATATGGTAATAAGATGCACCATGCGTCCGCAGCATATATTAACGCTGGCATTTGAAATATTTATTTAGAAATAATTTGAAATTTACAAAATATATAGAGAGAAGGATCTACTCTGTATTTTATTATTTATCATGACTTAGATGTTAGGGTAAACACAATAAAGTTACATTTAATATAGTGCAATTTTCTTTAAAATGGAAATTATTTGGAAAATAGAAACTATTGTTTCCCATGACCATACCCAATTGCCCTGTTGTTTGAGTTATAGACCCCATACATCACAGATTTTTGGGGGCAATTGGCCGATCCACCGACGGCCGGGTTGGAGAACAGTAAATATTAAACACATTTAAAAATCCTGATTCCCCAATCCCGACTGAAAATGGCCAGGATCAGCAAATCAGGGATTTTTAACATGTTTAATTTCCCCAATTCTCCCATTGATCACGATCATCGCTGGCCGCTGATCAGCGTATCTGGTCGGTGGATCGGCAGTGTCAGCGGATCGGGGAAAAAGGGATGCAGATGTATGGGGGCCATTAGGTAGCGTTGTGTTTTCCAGACCCTGCTTGCTCCAATCACAGAGAAGCAAACAACTAAAGTAGCTCTAAACAAAAATCATTACCACCAATAAAAGTCGGTTAATGAGATATTAAATGAGTAATGTTTCAATATGCTGTAAAATCTTAAATCATTCCAATAATAATAACAGTAAAAAAAAGTTATGAATACAATTAGAGATGTGCACCGGAAATTTTTCGGGTTTTGTGTTTTGGTTTTGGGTTTGGTTCTGTGGCCGTGTTTTGGGTTCGAACGCGTTTTGGCAAAACCTCACCGAATTTTTTTTGTCGGATTCGGGTGTGTTTTGGATTCGGGTGTTTTTTTCAGAAAACCCTAAAAAACAGCTTAAATCATAGAATTTGGGGGTCATTTTGATCCCAAAGTATTATTAACCTCAATAACCATAATTTCCACTCATTTTCAGTCTATTCTGAACACCTCACACCTCACAATATTATTTTTAGTCCTAAAATTTGCACCGAGGTCGCTGGATGACTAAGCTCAGCGACCCAAGTGGCCGACACAAACACCTGGCCCATCTAGGAGTGGCACTGCAGTGTCACGCAGGATGGCCCTTCCAAAAAACACTCCCCAAACAGCACATGACGCAAAGAAAAAAAGAGGCGCAATGAGGTAGCTGTGTGAGTAAGCTAAGCGACCCTAGTGGCCGACACAAACACCTGGCCCATCTAGGAGTGGCACTGCAGTGTCAGGCCGGATGGCCCTTCCAAAAAATACTCCCCAAACAGCACATGACGCAAAGAAGAAAAAAATGAGGCGCAATGAGGTAGCTGTGTGACTAAGATAAGTGACCCTAGTGGCCGACACAAACACCTGGCCCATCTAGGAGTGGCACTGCAGTGTCACGCAGGATGGCCCTTCCAAAAAACACTCCCCAAACAGCACATGATGCAAAGAAAAATGAAAGAAAAAAGAGGTGCAAGATGGAATTGTCATTGGGCCCTCCCACCCACCCTTATGTTGTATAAACAGGACATGCACACTTTAACCAACCCATCATTTCAGTGACAGGGTCTGCCACATGACTGTGACTGAAATGACGGGTTGGTTTGGACCCCCACCAAAAAAGAAGCAATTAATCTCTCCTTGCACAAACTGGCTCTACAGAGGCAAGATGTCCACCTCATCATCATCCTCCGATTCATCACCGTGTATATCCCCCTCCTCACAGATTATCAATTCGTCCCCACTGGAATCCACCATCACAGCTCCCTGTGTACTTTGTGGAGGCAATTGCTGCTGGTGAATGTCTCCATGGAGGAATTGATTATAATTCATTTTAATGAACATCATCTTCTCCACATTTTCTGGAAGTAACCTCGTACGCCGATTGCTGACAAGGTGAGCGGCGGCACTAAACACTCTTTCGGAGTACACATTTGTGGGAGGGCAACTTAGGTAGAATAAAGCCAGTTTGTGCAAGGGCCTCCAAATTGCCTCTTTTTCCTGCCAGTATACGTACGGACTGTCTGACGTGCCTACTTGGATGCGGTCACTCATATAATCCTCCACCATTCTTTCAATGGTGAGAGAATCATATGCAGTGACAGTAGACGACATGTCCGTAATCGTTGTCAGGTCCTTCAGTCCGGACCAGATGTCAGCATCAGCAGTTGCTCCAGACTGCCCTGCATCACCGCCAGCGGGTGGGCTCGGAATTCTGAGCCTTTTCCTCGCACCCCCAGTTGCGGGAGAATGTGAAGGAGGAGATGTTGACAGGTCGCGTTCCGCTTGACTTGACAATTTTCTCACCAGCAGTTCTTTGAACCCCTGCAGACTTGTGTCTGCCGGAAAGAGAGATACAACGTAGATTTTAAATCTAGGATCGAGCACGGTGGCCAAAATGTAGTGCTCTGATTTCAACAGATTGACCACCCGTGAATCCTTGTTAAGCGAATTAAGGGCTCCATCCACAAGTCCCACATGCCTAGTGGAATCGCTCTGTGTTAGCTCCTCCTTCAATGTCTCCAGCTTCTTCTGCAAAAGCCTGATGAGGGGAATGACCTGACTCAGGCTGGCAGTGTCTGAACTGACTTCACGTGTGGCAAGTTCAAAAGGTTGCAGAACCTTGCACAACGTTGAAATCATTCTCCACTGCGCTTGAGACAGGTGCATTCCACCTCCTATATCGTGGTCAGTTGTATAGGCTTGAATGGCCATTTGCTGCTCCTCCAACCACTGAAGCATATAGAGGGTTGAATTCCACCTCGTTACCACTTCTTGCTTCAGATGATGGCAGGGCAGGTTCAGGCATTTTTGGTGTTGCTCCAGTCTTCTGTACGTGGTGCCTGTACGTCGAAAGTGTCCCGCAATTCTACTGGCCACCGACAGCATCTCTTGCACGCCCCTCTCGTTTTTTAAATAATTCTGCACCACCAAATTCAAGGTATGTGCAAAACATGGGACGTGCTGGAATTTGCCCATATTTAATGCACACACAATATTGCTGGCGTTGTCCGATGCCACAAATCCACAGGAGAGTCCAATTGGGGTAAGCCATTCTGCGATGATCTTCCTCAGTTGCCGTAAGAGGTTTTTAGCTGTGTGCGTATTCTGGAAAGCGGTGATACAAAGCGTAGCCTGCCTAGGAAAGAGTTGGCATTTGCGAGATGCTGCTACTGGTGCCGCCGCTGCTGTTCTTGCGGCGGGAGTCAATACATCTACCCAGTGGGCTGTCACAGTCATATAGTCCTGAGTCTGCCCTGCTCCACTTGTCCACATGTCCGTGGTTAAGTGGACATTGGGTACAACTGCATTTTTTAGGACACTGGTGAGTCTTTTTCTGAGGTCTGTGTACATTTTCGGTATCGCCTGCCTAGAGAAATGGAACCTAGATGGTATTTGGTACCGGGGACACAGTACCTCAATCAAGTCTATAGTTGGCTCTGCAGTAATGATGGATACCGGAACCACGTTTCTCACCGCCCAGGATGCCAAGGCCTCAGTTATCCGCTTTGCAGCAGGATGACTGCTGTGATATTTCATCTTCCTCGCAAAGGACTGTTGGACAGTCAATTGCTTGGTGGAAGTAGTAAAAGTGGTCTTACGACTTCCCCTCTGGGATGACCATCGACTCCAAGCAGCAACAGCAGCAGCGCCAGCAGCAGTAGGCGTTACACTCAAGGATGCATCGGAGGAATCCCAGGCAGGAGAGGACTCGTCAGAATTGCCAGTGACATGGCCTGCAGGACTATTGGCATTCCTGGGGAAGGAGGAAATTGACACTGAGGGAGTTGGTGGGGTGGTTTGCGTGAGCTTGGTTACAAGAGGAAGGGATTTACTGGTCAGTGGACTGCTTCCGCTGTCACCCAAAGTTTTTGAACTTGTCACTGACTTATTATGAATGCGCTGCAGGTGACGTATAAGGGAGGATGTTCCGAGGTGGTTAACGTCCTTACCCCTACTTATTACAGCTTGACAAAGGCAACACACGGCTTGACACCTGTTGTCCGCATTTCTGTTGAAATACTTCCACACCGAAGAGCTGATTTTTTTTTGTATTTTCACCAGGCATGTCAATGGCCATATTCCTCCCACGGACAACAGGTGTCTCCCCGGGTGCCTGACTTAAACAAACCACCTCACCATCAGAATCCTCCTTGTCAATTTCCTCCCCAGCGCCAGCAACACCCATATCCTCCTCATCCTGGTGTACTTCAACACTGACATCTTCAATCTGACTATCAGGAACTGGACTGCGGGTGCTCCTTCCAGCACTTGCAGGGGGCGTGCAAATGGTGGAAGGCGCATGCTCTTCACGTCCAGTGTTGGGAAGGTCAGGCATCGCAACCGACACAATTTGACTCTCCTTGTGGATTTGTGATTTCGAAGAACGCACAGTTCTTTGCTGTGCTTTTGCCAGCTTAAGTCTTTTCATTTTTCTAGCGATAGGCTGAGTGCTTCCATCCTCATGTGAAGCTGAACCACTAGCCATGAACATAGGCCAGGGCCTCAGCCGTTCCTTGCCACTCCGTGTGGTAAATGGCATATTGGCAAGTTTACGCTTCTCCTCCGACGATTTTATTTTAGATTTTTTAGTCCTTTTTTTACTGATATTTTGTGTTTTGGATTTTACATGCTCTGTACTATGACATTGGGCATCGGCCTTGGCAGACGACGTTGATGGAATTTCATCGTCTCGGCCATGACTAGTGGCAGCAGCTTCAGCACGAGGTGGAAGTGGATCTTGATCTTTCCCTATTTTTGGAACCTCAACATTTTTGTTCTCCATATTTTAATAGGCACAACTAAAAGGCACCTCAGGTAAACAATGGAGATGGATGGATCCTAGTATACTTATGGATGACGAGTGACTGACGACACAGAGATAGCTACAGCCGTGGACTACCGTACTGCGTCTGCTAGTATAGAGATGATAATGATATAAAAAATATATATATATCACTACTGCAGGTATATATAATATAATGACGGACCTGCTGGACACTGTCAGCAGACTCCTAAACTACTAGTATGAAGAAGATAGAAAAAAAAAACCCACCACAGGTAGGTATACAATTATGGACGAGCACTGACGACACAGAGGTAGCCACAGCCGTGGACTACCGTACTGCGTCTGCTAGTATAGAGATGATAATGATATAAAAAATATATATATATCACTACTGCAGGTATATATAATATAATGACGGACCTGCTGGACACTGTCAGCAGACTCCTAAACTACTAGTATGAAGAAGATAGAAAAAAAAAAACCACCACAGGTAGGTATACAATTATGGACGAGCACTGACGACACAGAGGTAGCCACAGCCGTGGACTACCGTACTGCGTCTGCTAGTATAGAGATGATAATGATATAAAAAATATATATATATATCACTACTGCAGGTATATATAATATAATGACGGACCTGCTGGACACTGTCAGCAGACTCCTAAACTACTAGTATGAAGAAGATAGAAAAAAAAACCCCACCACAGGTAGGTATACAATTATGGACGAGCACTGACGACACAGAGGTAGCCACAGCCATGGACTACCGTACTGCGTCTGCTAGTATAGAGATGATAATGATATAAAAAATATATATATATCACTACTGCAGGTATATATAATATAATGACGGACCTGCTGGACACTGTCAGCAGACTCCTAAACTACTAGTATGAAGAAGATAGAAAAAAAAACCCACCACAGGTAGGTATACAATTATGGACGAGCACTGACGACACAGAGGTAGCTACAGCCATGGACTACCGTACTGCGTCTGCTAGTATAGAGATGATAATGATATAAAAAATATATATATATCACTACTGCAGGTATATATAATATAATGACGGACCTGCTGGACACTGTCAGCAGACTCCTAAACTACTAGTATGAAGAAGATAGAAAAAAAAAAACCCACCACAGGTAGGTATACAATTATGGACGAGCACTGACGACACAGAGGTGGCTACAGCCGTGGACTACCGTACTGCGTCTGCTAGTATAGAGATGATAATGATATAAAAATATATATATATCACTACTGCAGGTATATATAATATAATGACGGACCTGCTGGACACTGTCAGCAGACTCCTAAACTACTAGTATGAAGAAGATAGAAAAAAAAACCCCACCACAGGTAGGTATACAATTATGGACGAGCACTGACGACACAGAGTTAGCTACAGCCGTGGACTACCGTACTGCGTCTGCTAGTATAGAGATGATAATGATATAAAAAATATATATATATCACTACTGCAGGTATATATAATATAATGACGGACCTGCTGGACACTGTCAGCAGACTCCTAAACTACTAGTATGAAGAAGATAGAAAAAAAAAACCACCACAGGTAGGTATACAATTATGGACGAGCACTGACGACACAGAGGTAGCCACAGCCGTGGACTACCGTACTGCGTCTGCTAGTATAGAGATGATAATGATATAAAAAATATATATATATCACTACTGCAGGTATATATAATATAATGACGGACCTGCTGGACACTGTCAGCAGACTCCTAAACTACTAGTAGGAAGAAGATAGAAAAAAAAACCACAGGTAGGTATACAATTATGGACGAGCACTGACGACACAGAGGTAGCTACAGCCGTGGACTACCGTACTGCGTCTGCTAGTATAGAGATGATAATGATATAAAAAAATATATATATATCACTACTGCAGGTATATATAATATAATGACGGACCTGCTGGACACTGTCAGCAGACTCCTAATTTACTAGTATGAAGAAGATAGAAAAAAAAACCCACCACAGGTAGGTATACAATTATGGACGAGCACTGACGACACAGAGGTAGCTACAGCCGTGGACTACCGTACTGCGTCTGCTAGTATAGAGATGATAATGATATAAAAAATATATATATATCACTACTGCAGGTATATATAATATAATGACGGACCTGCTGGACACTGTCAGCAGACTCCTAAACTACTAGTATGAAGAAGATAGAAAAAAAAAACCCACCACAGGTAGGTATACAATTATGGACGAGCACTGCCGACACAGAGTTAGTCACAGCCGTGGACTACCGTACTGCGTCTGCTAATATAGAGATGATAAAGATGATAGAGATGAACAAAAAAAATATAACACTACTGCAGGTAAATATTTATATAATATAATGAATGACGGACCTGCTGGACACTGTCAGCAGAATGCGTTTATAGAATAAAAAAAAAAAAACACCACAGGAGTGTTAGCTTTTTCAGGCAGACAATATACTGGTGGTCACTGGTCAGTCACACTGGCAGCAAAAGTGTGCATTGTACTCCTGCTATAACTGCACCCCAGTCTCCCCCACAATTCAGCTGTGTGAGCAGTGAGCACTCAGCACAGTCAGATATACATAGATGATATTATCATGCAGCACACTGAGGCTGAGCACAGATATGGTATGTGACTGTGTATCGTTTTTTTTCAGGCAGAGAACGGATTATATTAAATAATAAATAAAACTGGTGGTGGTCACTAGTAACTAACTATCAGCAAAACTCTGCACTCTGAGTACTCCTAATGCTCCCCAAAATTACTAAGTAATCAACTCAAGTGTCTCTATCTATTCTAACGGAGAGGACGCCAGCCACGTCCTCTCCCTATCAATCTCAATGCACGTGTGAAAATGGCGGCGACGCGCGGCTCCTTATATAGAATCCGAGTCTCGCGATAGAATACGAGCCTCGCGAGAATCCGACAGCGGGATGATGACGTTCGGGCGCGCTCGGGTTAGCCGAGCAAGGCGGGAAGATCCAAGTCTGCCTCGGACCCGTGTAAAAAGGCTGAAGTTCGGGGGGGTTCGGATTCCGAGGAACCGAACCCACTCATCTCTAAATACAATATCACAAATATGAACATGAATTAAAAAACTGACTTTAAACACTGAAAGGTAATGTTCAAACTAAGAGCTTATATATTTTGTATTATGTTCATTAAAATGACAGCAACCTGAGTGCAATAGAAAAATGAACCCTAAAAGCTTACTAGCACTTTTAGGAATGTTCTACAGGATATACTGTATATTAGTTGCCAGTACCTTGAAAAAGACACATCTAACTTGGGTGGTCATTCTGAGTTGGCCGCTCGTTGCCGATTTTCGCTATGCTGCGATTTGTTGCTAAATGCGCATGCGCATGGTACGCAGGGCGCATGCGCTTAGTTATTTAACTAAAAACAGCAGCTTTGTTGTTGTTCGTGCGGCGCTTTTCAGTCACACTGCTAATCGGTGAGTGATTGACAGGAAAGGGGCGTTTCTGGGTGGTAACTGAGCGTTTTCCGGGAGTGTGCTGAAAAACGCAGGCGTGTCAGAGAAAAACACGAGAGTGTCTGGAGAAACGGGGGAGTGGCTGGCCGAACGCAAGGCTTGTTTGTGACGTCAAACCAGGAACTAAACGGACCAAGCTAATCGCAATCTAGGAGTAGGTCTGGAGCTACTCAGAAACTGCAAGAAAATATTTAGTAGCAGTTCTGCTACTCTTTCGTTTGCTATTCTGCTAAGCTAAGATACACTCCCAGAGGGCGGCGGCCTAGCGTGTGCAATGCTGCTAAAAGCAGCTAGCGAGCGAACAACTCGGAATGAGGGCCCTGATACAGTATATAGTTGTCTGTTTACCACCATTAGTGGCTAAGTGGGTGCTGTAACTAGCATTTCTCTTTCAACAAGACTGGTGGGACACTGGACCATGAGATTGCAGGATGGGCTGGAGTTTGGTACATAAACAACTGTAACTATAATTCTAAGCGCCTCCTCTCTGCAACCCTATAGCCAGTTTCTTTTAGGTACCTCAGGAGATAGGGCATGATTTGGAAGCCTGCTCTGCAGCCCTCATTGTAGATAGAGCTTTGTCATTTCATTTGTAACTCTTCTTTTAATTGATTGTTTTTACCTCAGGTGATGCCCACTTTAGCTATTACAGTTCTCTGGTCAGGCAGACAAGTATTCCCTTTCCTGAGGCGTCTTAAATGTCCCATGGTCCAGTGTCCCACTAGCCTTCCTGAAAGAGAAAAAAGGATTTTTGGTCACTTTCCGTAGAATCTTTTTCTCTGAAGCAGGCTGTTGTGTACACTGCATTCCTTCCGTCATGCTCAGTCGTGCAAGGTTTTGGTTTTTGACTGTCTTTTCACTATGGATTTGTTTGTTTGTTATAACAGTTTCCCTGGGTTACTGCTACTCCATGTTGGCCTTTTTTAAAAGAAGTACTGGCATTATTGGGTTGCATTGGAGAGGACCTTAGAATTAAAATTACAGATGTTTAGGTGCCAAACTCCAGCCCACAGCCTGCTTCAGAGAAAATGATTCAATGGTATGTGACCAAATATCCTCTTTTTGCATTGTTCCATACTGCAAGTGTACATAATGATGTGGCCATTATTTTCCAAGGGCAGGGCTGATCTAGGAGCCCCAATAAAAACTCTGCTGTCCTGGGAGGATATTTTTCTATTCACTGACAGCTTATCGCTGCTAGTGAAAGTAGGAAGTGATATGCATATGTGCAGCTAATGTTCACTCATTTGACCCAGCGGAGATCCAGGGAGGCCTCTCTGGGTTACTGGACCTGTCTTATGAGTTGTTGTTTTATTTAATTATGCTCATGTTTAAACTTTAAAATGTCAATTGGTCAATTTTACCCAAATGGTTCAATTTACCCATTGACTCTGATCAATTTACCCCTAATCTGGGAGAAATTAAGTAAAAAGATCAATTTTTTTTTTCCGAGAAGTCATCATTTCAAAGCACTTTGTCATAGGTGCATTCTCATCATTTCAAAAGACATCAGACATCCTGAAATAAATGTACATTTTACTTCTGTCTCATTTTTCCTTGTCTAGAGGACAACATTAGAAAAAAACAAAGGCTCAGCTTACAGTACCCCACTCTCCCGTAATTGTTTTAAATGTTTGTATGTTTGTATGGTATTATAGTTACCTTATTACAGTTATAATAAGGATATAAGTAAAAAAAATTAGAAATGTTTCTTTTTTTCCTGGTTGTTGTTTTTTAAAACTACCAACATATTATCCAAAAAAAAAAACAGGATTAAAAGGAACATTTCTGGTACAATACACTTCCTGTACAGTGTAGAACATATTTTTTATTTTGGGCCTCATTCTGAGTTGCATGCAGCAGCTTCTATTGCCGGTCGCCCATCTGCGACTTTCTGAAAATGCCGATACAAGCTCCTTACTTAATGTACATCCGTGCAGTGTCTTTGTGTGTACAGTTTGTATAATGCATGCACCACACAAGTTTTTAGAAATCTTTCATGCACAGTTTAAAAATATTGCTCAACTATGTGAATATAGGTATTGTGTGGGGGCTCTGAATAAAGTTTTTGTTTTTCTTAATCTGCATACACCAGAACACTACATACAACCACTCCAATGACTTCTGCAATGCAAGCAAAAACACTATTCACAACCATTTGTCAAACGTATTAGCAACTAGCTGGAGTACCCGGCGTTGCCCGGGATTTTAAGAATGTCTGTTTACAAAAATTAATTTAAATATTAAACACACAGTCTAAATAACATTGTAGATAGCTGAATACCCATGCTTTTCTACGGGATGAGGATGGTAAATTAGAATTATAGTTGTTCGTTAATTTACGTTTGTTGGAGAGTTAGTATATAGGCATATCTTGCTTCCCTGACGCACTTTGTGTAGTGGCTGGAACCCTTTTTGGTCCCCCAAGGGACCCTGCTCTTACCACTATATAACTCTCAGTCTGTGGCTTCCTGCTGCCTCCATTCCCCTCCTCACATCATGTCAGTGCCCCTGTGAAATTATAATTTATTTTTTACAGTTTCTTATATAGCGCAGCACATTATGTATCTCCTGTTATACTCTGTGCTGCTGGTGGACCGTGCTACTTCCACTATATAACTCTCTGTGTGTGGGTTTGTGCTACCTGCATTCCCCTCCTCATATCATGTCACTGGCCCGGTCACATGCAGCCCTGTCATCACTGACATATCATGCATGTCCTGATATAGTGTGTGCTGCTGGCCCACCACTAGTGGTGCTAGTGGTGTGTTACCCCCACAGTGTTTGTTCCCAGAGTGTAAGTCATATGTGTAGCAAGTTTGGTGTAAATTGCTCCAGGCATTCCAGAGTTATGCTGTCTGCTGAAAAACTCTGTGCTGCTGCCTCACCCCTAGGGGTGCTAGGGGTGTCTTACCCCCTCAGTGTTTGATTCCAGCTTGCAAATCATATGTGTACCAAGTTTGTTGTAAATTGGTCCAGGCATTTTGGAGTTATGCTGTCTCCTGAAATATTCTGTGCTGATGTCCCACCCCTAGGGGTGCTAGGGGTGTTTTATCCCCACAGTGTTTGTTTCCAGAGTATAAGTCATATGTGTACCAAGTTTGGTGTAAATTGCTGCAGGCATTCCAGAGTTATGATGTCTGCTGAAATACTCAGTGCTGCTTCCTCACCCCTAGGAGTACTAGGGGTGTCTTCCCCCCACAGTGTTTGTTGCCAGATTGTAAGGCATATGTGTACCAATGTTTGAGTACATTGCTCCAGCAATTGCAGAGTTATGCTGTCTCCTGATATACTCTGTGCTGCTGTCTTCCCCCCTAGGGGTGCTACTAGGGAATTCTAATTGTTTTAGTTGCCTCCGCCATGTTTTAATATGCTCGTATGTAAAATTTCAGCTTGTAAACTGTGGCTTTGTATACAAGGACAGAAGGACAAATTTTCATTTTTATATATTAGATTGGTATATAATTTAATTGGTGGTTGCATTTGCAACAGATTTTCAGCGTAATACAAGTGCAAGTAGGTATGCGGCTTTGGGTGGTAGTTATGACCAGTGCACGCTCTAGATGTGGGGTTGTAGCATAGTCCAAAATTCAAATAGGGGAGCCACACCAACTGCCAGTAAGTCCTGGCCAGCAATGTTTGGCAGCGCTTAGAGTTGCAGTTGGTGTTGCTCCCCTATTTGAATTTTGAACTATCCTGCAGTTCCACCTCAGCGGCACGCTGCTAGACTTATGGCACTTTAAAAATTGTTAGAGGAGCATTTGAGAAAGGGGTTATTATAAATGCTGGATTGTATTATTACATTCTGGAGACATTGGTAGTCACATTTGTTGAAGAATTTAAGCAGGGGTTAAAGAATCACTTTGAAGAATTTACAGTTAGTTATTCAAGTCTTCCCTCATGCACATTATCATAACACAATTATCTAAATTGCCACATTGAATAAACTAAAACACCAAAACACATTTGCTGCATCTCATAAGAGAGCAAAGAGTATCATCTCCATATCATACTTCAAAGCCTTTTACATCAAATGCAGTGATTTAACTGTAGAGAAGAGGCATTTATTACACATATTTCAATTTACTCTCTCTTTTTTTTAGTGTAACAGAGAATTCATATTTAATAATTGACTTTAGGAAAACATTAGTGGAAATGCCATAAATATGACACGTAGACATGAAATCCTGTCACTGCGTAGGTGAAACTGCCAATGTTAAACGCTTTAATCTTAATGGAGAGAGCTATTTTATCTTGTTAGACATCGCTCTACAATAGTCTGTTCCAAGCTCTAAATGACAGGCTGTGACACAGGCTGCATTACACGACAATTGCTACTTTCAACCAAGGTGACAATTGCTAGAAAAATACACATTAGAAAAGCTAAGAAGAACACCACAGACTAAGTGATTTAATATGTGGAATAATCTCTCTGTCTCACTTGCCAATACTTGTTAAATTTTGTAGGACAGACATAAAACACACAATTGGGTGTAGGATGGGTCAGAATCATTATAAATACTATAAGGTAACTATGGAGCTTAGCTTTGTGTCTGAATATAATATACCTGTATACAGCACTTCAATGGCCTGAACAAAAGCATTGATCATCCTTGTACTTATTTAGTGCAGTGGTTCCCAGCCTGGGGCAATTTTATTGTTTTTCAGGCAGGATTATATTTTATGGGGGTGGCAAGGGGGCATTGAGTGTTTTATATATATTTTAATTGGTATAAATATTGACGTTGCTGCAATGCAGGTGATAAACAGCTACCTGGTTTAGTAACAGGCAAGCCTTCTAGTTATAGCAACATGGGCCATCAAGATGACAGAGAAACAGGAGCCGTCGCCAGTATTTATCCCATTAATTAAAATTTGGATTTGTTCCATCACCACTGAATGCAGTTGCCAATCTCCCTGCATTGCGGGGAAAAAAAAACATTTTCAAATGAAGGCGACCAAACTGTCAAATTCTTCACATTATACACTCGTCATTAATGGCCATGGGCCTAATTCAGACCTGATCGCAAAAGCAAAATCTTTCTCTAATGGCCAAACCATGTGCATTGCAGGTATGGCAGATATAAGGCGCCCATAATTTTATTGCGATTGACATAAACACTTCTTTAAGCTAGCTTACCACTAAAATAACGACACACTAAAATAACGACACGGACACGGTTAGCTGTAGTTAAAGGTCAGATGATATTTATTGATCGCTGACCTGTTCTTTAAACTATAATTGTAATTGAATTGATTTTATATTGGAGGATGGCAAAGGAAAAAGTCGTTACCAGACACCAGCTCCAGTCATTTAGATTGAAACACAAAAACTGAGGAGGGGACTAAACCAGAACACCGCCTCCTCCCTGCATAACCCGCATTGTGCAGGACTCACCACTCTTTTCTCTGGCAAACGTTCGGTTCCCGCAGGGGAACGTCTAAATGTCCAACCGCAAGGTAAGGACACACCTGCCGTCCTTCTAAAGAGGGTGCCCCACAATGACCACTTATGCCCATCTGACCGCTGGTTGGTAGCGACTTCCCGCCAATCTGGCTGCCAAGAACCCACCGAGAAAGACAAAATGCAGGATAAAATATAATCAGGGCGGGCGGGAGTGCATTCCAAAATGGCAAGAGGAAGTCTGAGGCACATGACTATGGCTTATATATTATTCCAAGACCAACCCCTGAACCCTTGACGGACAGCCCTATAATCCTATAGGGAAAATACCCGAGAAGCACTAATCTACCTAGCAACTGCTTAGTCATAAACAACCATAAACAACCAATCACAAAAAATTGGGCACTTATATGGCCTCAGGCTTATGCAGCCTTCAGCTAATCTAAGGCGCCCATAATTTTATTGTGATTGACATAAACACTTCTTTAAGCTAGCTTACCACTAAAATAATGACACACTAAAATAACGACACGGACACGGTTAGCTGTAGTTAAAGGTCAGACGATATTTATTGATCGCTGACCTGTTCTTTAAACTATAATTGTAATTGAATTGATTTTATATTGGAGGATGTCAAAGGAAAAAGTCACTACCAGACACCAGCTCCAGTCATTTAGATTGAAACACAAAAACTGAGGAGGGGACTAAACCAGAACACCGCCTCCTCCCTGCATAACCTGCATTGTGCAGGACTCACCACTCTTTTCTCGGTTCCCGCAGGGGAACGTCTAAATGTCCAACTGCAAGGTAAGGACACACCTGCCATCCTTCTAAAGAGGGTGCCCCACAATGACCACTTATGCCCATCTGACCGCTGGTTGGTAGTGACTTCCCGCCACAAAGGTTTAACAAACTGCCCCGCCATCCAAACCAATAAAAACCAGAAAAACAAGATCGCTAACGGAAAGGACCAAAACCCCATTTAAGAAAACCCGAAAACTCCAGCCAGAGAAAACGAACCCCAACCTCCTTGTAAAACTGCCACTGACGCAGTACAAGCAGGGGAATGCCGGACAACTACTCCACCTAAAAGCCGTAACAACAACGAAACAGCCGAATTACCATCTGGCGGGCTTTCTCCACATCTGAGAAAAGCACCGCCCCCCCCAATGAAAAAACGCTGCAGTAATTGACCACCCAAAACGAATCTCCGGCCAGTGACAACGTGGCCCCTGAAGTCAGCCGTAATGAACAAATGGAGGTAGATGCTGTCGATGCGACCCCTATCAGCGCCGCCCACAATGCCGGACAATACCGCCAGGACGACCCCAACTACGCTCACGGTGGCAAAGGAGCTGTACAACTACTCCTCAGTATCCCTCAACCATGGACAACCAACCAACCACCCTGACCAAAAAATCAGCTGTCCCACGCGCCAAGGAATGCCCTGCCGCCCAAAAATTGTAAGAGTGGCTAACCAGCCACTCCTGTTCAAACCATCGACGGCTGCAAAAGAAAAACACCCTAACATCATCACACTGACATACATCACATAGGAAAACCAAGTGACAGAGAAACAGATTTAACCCAAGTGAAGGAGAAAACTCAAAAACCTCCCGTGGACCTTAGATGAGCCAATTGTAATTAGGCCCCCTCGGAGGAAAATTCAAAAAATTCACTTCACACCCTCTATTCCTGAACGCTACCCGTTCAAAAACCGACGGGTAAACCAAGTTTTTGGGTTAGCGCAACAGGCGCAACTAAACATTATCCACATGCATGTAGGACTTATAGAAACATACCTCCAATAAACCACCTCTTGAATAGCTGCCGCGGAGGACCCTGTAGCTGCCGCATGGTAGCCACCCCCATCCGCAAGGAATAGAACCTAAGAAGTACACCTCCAACGGACCACCTCCTGAATAGCTGCCGTGGAGGACCCTGTGGCCGCCGCATGGTAGCCACCCCCATCCGCAAGGCATAGGATCTAAGACGTATACCTCCAACGCCCAGCTCCTGAAACAACTGCCGTGGAGGCCCCTGTGGCCGCATGGTAGCCACCCCAATCCGCAAGGAATAGGACCTAAGAAGTATGCCACCCATGCCCCAGCTCCTGAACAGCTGCCATGGAGGACCCTGTGGCTGCTGCATGGCAGCCTCCCCAATCCGCAAGGAACAGGACCTAAGAAGTATACCTCCAATGGCCTAGCACCGGAACAGCTGCCGAGGAGGACCCTGTGGTTGCCGCATGGTAGCCTCCCCAATCCGCAAGAAATAGGACCTATAAGAAGCATACCCCCAAACGGCCCCGCTCCTGAACAGCTGCCGTGGAGGACCCTGTGGCAGCCGCATGGTCCCCGGAACCCGGCCCCCAATCGCGAACCAAACGCAGAGTCTCATAAAAGACCGAACCCCTTATGTCCAAGGCCTGGGGAATGTAGCCAGTAACAGAAACCCCCATGAGGATGAGACAAATATTGGATAAGGTGTAACGCACCCTGAGTGGGCTTGGGCCCCAGCCCTACGGGGGAGATGCACACATCGCGAAGAGGTGAAAAAGGCATAGGGCCCACACATGCGCCCTAAGCCGGTCTCTGCGTCCACCTTTCGCTGGGCCAAATGCGAGAAAGCACGGGCCGGCTGCAAACACCGGCGCGTCACAGCAGGCACGGCGTCCAAACGGGCAGATGGAAACCATGACGGAAACTAACTATAGGAAATGCGTGACCGACCCATCGGGGTACGGACCAAGAACCGCCGAAATCGGAAACCCGAAACAGGGAATGGGCCGTACTACTGCATCCAGCGGCCCCCGCCGGAGTGGAGGGAAACCCGCTCGCGGCTGGGGTGCAGTCCTCGGACGGGTGATTGGCCCCACACATAAGCGACGAGAACGGCGGTGGGTGCCTCTGGTGCACTAGCCCACGCCATCACCCACAGTAACGAAGGAACGCGAAACAGAAATGCCAACGTCATGGGGCCCCCTGCCCGGAACCCCACCGGGCGGTCCGGCCTGCTGCGTGACCCCAAGGGAACATGGCGTTACCACCCCGCTACCACGGACTGCGCGTCGCCATATCTACAAGCGTAACCCATGGAGTGAAAATGCATCCCATGCTCCAAAACCAGTGCACCACATGGGGACATTCGGCAGGCCATGAACGGAAATGACGTAAAGCATTCTCCCCAAAGCCTGCCCTCTCAGCGACCCGCAGGGTGCGGAAAGAACAGCAGCCGCCGGCAAACCGACGTTCAAGAATCCTTCACCACGCGCTGTGCAAAGAGCCTAGCCAACTGACGCGTGCCCCTAGGAGAAACAGAGGAAAACTACTAGAAGGGCAGAAGAGAAACTGTAAAATAAGTAGAAAAAAAACCCAGCATGCTCACCGGTGCCTGGAGGGCTTGGAACACGATCAAACCGCCCCCACCGCCACCGACCCTGGCGGAGTGTCGTCCGCTGTTGCTGCATCCCTCCTCGGCTTTCGGTTCCTCCGTGATGAAGCCACCGCTTCTTCCGGACTCGCAGATACCTGTGCAGACGAAACAGAGGGGACAACAAGCGCAGGAAGCGCCCGCGCACCAACAACAGAAACAGGAAGCACGGCGGGAGGGGTCAAGACAAACACTGCACCCGGGGGGGGGGGGGGGGGCAGTGGGTGGGGGCGGGGGGAAAAAACACACCGATGGAAGGCAAGAACCCGCAGCGGGGGGCGGGGGGGGGGCAGGGCCGTGGGAGGGGGGAAATCCCGGGATATGAACCCGTAAAGGCCGAGGGGGGGGCCACAAAGACCCAAGGCCCATTGGAATACCACGTGGGCCGAAACACTGACGCCGGAGCCGCAGACAAGTAGAAAATTGCGGGGGGTGGGCAACAGACAGACCCGTTTGCCGCGTCCTGGAGGACACCAGAAATGACCGTCCAATGGGGAAGGGGGATGCATTACGGAGAAACCCTGTGGAAACTGCCCCCCGGCATGCCAGACAGGTGCAAAAGCAGGGAAGGAGGGCCAGGCAAGGGACAGGAGGCTGGCAGGGAAGACTGTGCGGACATGCCCGGCGTGCACACCGAGGCACGCGACCCCGCAGGCACCAAGCCGGCCCCGGAGGAGAACCGTGGACCACTGTCTACCAACCCAGAGCGCGCCCTTCACAGCACCCACCCGCGGTGACCTAAGTATGCCAGCGTCCGCCCCCCCATCGCCACGGGGAAATTGAAAAAAAAGAAAAGAAAAAAAAAAGAAAGACCCTTACCCAGGGACACACACCAGGGAAAGGCCAGGAAATGACTGCCGCCCACGCGCCATTGCCCGTCACCCCCCGCAGCCAGCCCAGGGCCGCCGGGCACTGTGGGCGCCGGAGCCGCCAGGCCGGGTCTGCAAACAGCGAGGGGAGAGAGGAGAGCGCGGAGACGCAGAGCGGGAGAGCAGGGCACCAACTGCGGCAGCCACGGCGGAGGAGCCCGTCCCGCCTCCCGGCCGAACAACAGGGGGAGAAACGCGGGCCGCATCGGGTCGACCCTGCCGCGGCCAGCAGGCGCCGGTACGTAGACAGGGTAGGCCACGCTCCGTGCACAGGAGCGCCGGAAGCCTGTGGCCGCAGACCAGGGACAGGAGGGGGGGAGCGGAGAGAGGACCCGTACGGACGCTGCATAGCAGAGGGGGGGGAGGAGCCACAAGCACCAGGGGAAAGAAAGAAAACACTTATGTAGAGGGGGATGGGGGCGTATAAAAACAGTGCAATAGGACACAAACTAGACAATAAATAATGCCAGCAGTACTCAGCCTTCCTGGGCCATTCCAAAATGGCTAGAGGAAGTCTGAGGCACATGACTATGGCTTATATATTATTCCAAGACCAACCCCTGAACCCTTGACGGACAGCCCTATAATCCTATAGGAAAAATACCCGAGAAAACACTAATCTACCTAGCAACTGCTTAGTCATAAACAACCAATCAAAAAAAATTGGGCTCTTATATGGCCTCAGGCTTACGCAGCCTTCAGCTAATCTAACATGTGCAGAGAGAGTTAGATTTGGGTGGGATATTTTGTTTCTGTGCAGGGTAAATACTGGCTGCTTTATTTATATCACACCCCCGACATGCCCCCGTTTTGGCCGCCTCCGCCCCCCGTTCGCACTGCACCGCCCGCAGCGCTTCGTCTCTGTCCTGGAAATGGAACGTTGCTGCTAATTTACTTAACTATGTCCCTCTCTCCCCTGGGCGGGCCATTTTGGGAAAACTTCCCAGAGGCACTAAGGGGCATATTTATCATCCTTAAAATGTCAGGGGATATAGAAATTGTGACATTCAGCAAACTCCAAAAAGCATTTTTTCTGGAGTTTGATTGAGAATCTGTTCGCCATCCTGAGATGATGAACAACCCATAATCTCTACACAACTGCCGTTTACATGGCAGCTTGTGCAGCAGATTGGGGGTGTCCGCAGCTGCAGAGCGATCTCTGCAGCCGGGACACCACTTAGGCAGCAGGGGGGTCGCCGCTATTTGGACTGTGCAGCAGCGGCCAGCCCCGGGAGCAGAGTGTGGATATCGGCAGCGGGGGTCGCGGGGGGCCACTGCCACATGGACTATGCAGCGGCCACCCCCTGGAGCAAAGTGTAGGTGCCGGCAGCGTGGGGTGCGGGGGGCCGACACTGCACGGACTGTACATCAGCTTGCCAGCCTCCGGAGGCAATCAGGTGCCAGCAGCTGGGGATATATGTTGTGAATATTTTATATATATCTTTTATCTGATGTTACCTCCAAATCTTCAATAAGGAGAAGGAGGAAACTGTAGTGACAGATCTACATTTTTCCTCATTACCACAAGCAGATTGTTCAAACTTTACGATAAATGTAAATGTATCAACTCTGTATATGCATGGATATTGGTGTTATGTTTTAATAAATTTTTATGTCAGTATATGCTATCGGACGTAATTTGCCTTGAGATTACTATAAGGGTCAGTTTCAAATAGGGTGTTGATATTACCCCCTTGGCGCCATCTCCTCTATTTCGTTTCACATATATATATATATATATATATATATATATATATAACAGCAGTCAGGCGGCACTCACGGCGAGAAGAAAGAAACACAGACAACTTGCGGAGCTCCGCAAGGTGTTTGTGTTTCTTTCTTCTCGCTTTGAGTGCCGCCTGACTGCTGTTATACATTTGGAGGGGGACTGTCCCTTTTCCCTGTGGAGGGCACCGGCATTACTGATCATACTTTGAGTTAATGGAGTGCCGCCTGATATGCAGGGTATTAGTATATATATATATATATATATATATATATCTGTCAATAAAACATATATAGGGGGCGCTCCATAGTGCATAAACTTTTTTATTTTTCTTAAAAACACAAAGTGCTTGAGACAAATGTTAAAATTACACTCGTACCAGAAGGCAACCAGTGTGGGCTGGTTACCACATGATTCCACAGTTAATCACCAAGCAAGGCTGGAACAAAGGTCAGACCAAATCGTGCTGGAGTCCTCCACCCGCCGGCGGCTACTTTCCCTGAGGCTCACGGGCAGGATCACACACGTCCGTGACTACTCGCTCAACAGCTGCAGGGATTTCTCAGCGTCACTAGACTCCGACCTAATGCGTTTCGTCATCGACTTCGTCAGAGGGGTGGAGTCTGTGACGCTTGGATCCATATTTAACAATCCTCTACTAGAATTTACATCAATCCCAAATCAATACACCTGTGCGGCCATTTGAGGTTAAAACATATAGTGCTCTATCCTCTATATATCAATATAGAGATATACTATGTGTAACCAGTTACATATTAAAACTTGGTTTTACTACCAAATTAATACTTTACTAGATTACTCTTATACAAGAAGAACAGCAAACATCACATCGCCGCTCAGTTTACAAGGTAGCAAATACTTTACAAACAAGTACATATATACTTATTGCTACATGTATAGGCAGATATATTTATATTTATGCATAATAAGCACAGCCAATACAAAGGGTTTAAACCTGATGAAAAACAGTTAGAAGAAACAATACAGGGAGCTTAAAAAATAATAAGAAATCAGACTAATTACACTTGAGGTAAATCTAATTGGAATAATCATGTGATACGTAAACCCCCTGAGACCATGCTCCCTGAATATCAGAATTTAAGAGGTAGCAGACGACCCTCACAGACTTTGCATAAAAATACAGACTGGCAGCAGGTTAAGTATAGACAACGACAACATGCCTATCATCCTCACAATGACCGTCAAAGGAATCAGAGGGATAGATTTCATTCTAACGGGTTTGTTCATAGGAATAGATATGAACGTCTGGCATCAAATAGAGATGACCTGACCAATGATCGTTTGGATTTTCAGGAGCATCAATGGCCACCAAGGCTAAAAAAACATGTCAGAGAGGTATCACATTACAGGGACACCTACCCCATTAAGCCGAAAAAGACCACTAGAGGAAGGAGAGGAGCAGGAAGGGAAACTAAGAGACCCCAAGAAACGCAACATGCAATATCTAGCCAGGATGTTGGTATATTCAATTTATCTAAAGTAGAACTGAATATCATGGAGAAAAATGTTTTGAGAAAAGGATTGTCTTTTGCACCGTCCTGCCATGTGAATAAAATGAATTTGTATATAGATTTAAGCCTATATGTTAGAAATCTAACACTTAAAAGGCATTTTTTACGCAAGGAGGATGTCCCTTTAAGAAATTGGTGCAGTGAAACAGCCATTAGAAAAACATCAGGACTTAAACCTAAATCCACGTATTTTCCCATAGAGTCTAAGGGTCCTCATATAGAAATGTTTGCCCAAACAGTTAGAAAAGATATTGAAAAGCTTCAGAGAAGTACAAGCATGACGGCCTCCAATTTAAAAAAATCTGAATATGTTGCATTAAAAAGTCTTGCTAATAATTCAGAAATTGTAATTAAAAGTGCAGACAAGGGGGGTGGTATAGCCATATTAGATCGGTCATATTATATTGAAGAAGCATGTAATCTTCTTAGTGACACGGTTTCTTATCGTAAACTTAGTGGAGATCCAACTACAGATTTTGTTGGTGAATTAAAAACAATCTTAGACAATGGGATTGAGAATAAATGTAAATGTATATTAATTATCTATTTAATAGACATCCAAAAATTGCTACATTTTACCATATACCTAAGTTGCATAAAAATTCCACCAGACCTCCGGGACGCCATATAATAGCGGGTATAGGTTCCCTAACTGCGCATGTGTCAGAATTTGTGGATATTTATATAAAGAAATATGTGTTAAATCTTTCATCTCATATACGAGACTCTACCCATGTGCTTCAAATTCTAGAAAATATAAAATGGGAGAGTAATTACATGTGGTGCACTATAGACGTACAGTCGTTATACACTGCCATTCCCCATTTAAAGGGGATTGAAACTGTGTGTAAGGTACTTCTAAATGACCCAGAATTAAATGTCCCGCTAGTTGATTTCATTTGTCAGTGCCTCCACTTTGTACTAGTGCGGAATTACTTCACTTTCCTTGATGACTGGTATATCCAGTCATGCGGGACAGCGATGGGCACGATTTGCGCACCCAGTCTGGCAAATATTTATATGGGTGAATGGGAAAGTACAGCTTTAGAACAATATGGTGAACATATCGTCTTGTTTAAAAGATTCACCGACGATATTTTGATAGTATGGAGTGGTGATGCAGAACAACTAGAGACATTCGTTGATGCTATTAATATTAATGAATATAATTTAAAGTTCACACATAGCGCTGATAAATATAGAATAGAATTTCTGGACCTTGTTCTTGATAGCTCAGAGTCAAGAGATACAGGAAAGATTAATACATATACATTTTTTAAGAAGGTTGACTATAACAGTTACCTTGATTTTTCCAGCTGCCATTAACCTAGCTGGAAAAGGAATATTCCTTTCTCCCAGTTCACAAGGCTTAGACGAAATTGTGCTAGTCTGGACAGATTTGATGAACAAGCTTCAATATATACTGATAGGTTTGTAGAACGAGGATATCCTGTCGGACTTATTGAACAGTCTAAAATACGAGCCAGGGATAAAGAAAGGAAGGATCTACTGATCTATAAAGAGAAGAAATCTCACAATGTGTCAGAGACGAATAAGGGAATGTGTTAATTTGTTACAGATTATAATAATGAGGCTGGAGCAATTAAAGCGATACTTAAGAGGAACTGGCACATACTACAATTAGACCCGGTGCTTGGAGAACATCTTCCTAAGCACCCAGATGTATTCTACAGGAAAGCCAGGAATGTTAAATCCCTGGTTTCACGTAGTAGGCTGGAACCGATTAGGGATAGAAAGGATAAGCACTTTTTGGATGATATTAAAGGCTGTTATGCTTGTGGAAGCTGTAAAGTATGCAAGTTAATAGATAAGGAGAAAACTGAATTTAGTGGGAAAAATTATACGAGAACATATAAGATCAACAGCTTTATTAATTGCAATTCCACCCATGTAGTATACAGTATATGCTTTTATGTCCCTGTGGATATAGGTACATAGGGAAAACTAAAAGGATGTTGAAGATCCGCATTTTAGAGCATACCAGAAATATAAAAAATCAAATAACAAATCATAGTGTTCCACAGCATTTTAAAGAACATCACTGTAGTGATTCTACCAAATTATGGTTTAAAGGTATAGAATATGTGGCCATGAATAAAAGAGGTGGGGATAGGAATAGCGAATTAGAAAGAAGGGAAACCTTTTGGATATTGACCCTTAAAACCCTAAAACCTGAGGGATTAAATGAAGGGTTTGAAATTACACCTTTTTTAAAATAATGCTGTTGTGACTTGTGAAGTTACAGCTCTGTGCCTTTAATTGTTAAACCTTTATTTATTTTTTCAGCTCCCTTTATTGTTTCTTCTAACTGTTTTTCATCAGGTTTAAACCCTTTGTATTGGCTGTGCTTATTATGCATAAATATAAATATATCTGCCTATACATGTAGCAATAAGTATATATGTACTTGTTTGTAAAGTATTTGCTACCTTGTAAACTGAGCGGCGATTTGATGTTTGCTGTTCTTCTTGTATAAGAGTAATCTAGTAAAGTATTAATTTGGTAGTAAAACCAAGTTTTAATATGTAACTGCTTACACATAGTATATCTCTATATTGATATATAGAGGATAGAGCACTATATGTTTTAACCTCAAATGGCCGCACAGTTGTATTGATTTGGGATTGATGTAAGCTCTAGTAGAGGATCGTTAAATATGGATTCAAGCGTCGCAGACTCCACCCCTCTGACGAAGTCGATGACGAAACGCGCTAGGACGGAGTCTAGTGACGCTGAGAAATCCCTGCAGCTGTTGAGCGAGTAGTTGCGGATGTGTGTGATCCTGCCCGTGAGCCTCAGGGAAAGTAGCCGCCGGCGGGTGGAGGACTCCAGCGCGATTTGGTCTGACCCTTGTTCCAGCCTTGCTTGGTGATTAACTGTGGAATCATGTGGTAACCAGCCCACACTGGTTGCCTTCTGGTACGAGTGTAATTTTAACATTTGTCTCAAGCACTTAGTGTTTTTAAGAAAAATAAAAAAAGTTTATGCACTGTGGAGCGCCCCCTATATATGTTTTATTGACAGATATCTATCTTCGTGGGAATTCGGACTGACTAAGGGGAGCAGCGATCCTGAATCATTTAAAGAAGATTTAGTGCTTTGAAGCGCTCATTGAGTGACTTTGATTCATTGAATCTGTGCTCCATGTTAAATAACCAGCACTGTATCTGCTGTTCTTGTGTATATATATATATATATATATATATATATATATATATATATATAATTATTCACTCCCTTGTTCGGGAAGAACACAGGGCAGACAAGTGTGCAGAAGAGAGGAAAATTATCACTATACGAAAAACAGTCTTCTCAAAAAGACCAGTTTTTCAGAAATTATAACTTTCTAATGGGGGCATAATGAATACTGAAAAAATTGTGAGAGAATACAATGAGATTTGAAAACTAAAAATTCTCATTGCACAATTTTTTCATGATGAATATGCCCCTAAGATTTCTAAAGGCGCAAAAAGTTTTGGCTGTATCTGCAGTAGCTAAAAAATGTATCCTTCAGATGTGGATCCAAATGAGCCCCTCTTCTCTAGACCTGTTTAGGGAGAATTTTTTCTTTTTAATGCGGATTTCAGTTTGTACACACCCCACCCAAATCTAACTCTGCACATGTTAAAATTAAATCTAAATTGCAGTGTAAAAATAAAGCAGCCAGTATTTACCCTGCACAGACACAAAAAAACCCACCCAAATCTAACTCTCTCTGCAAATGTTATATCTGCCACCCCTGCAGTGCACATGGTTTTGCCCATCTGCTAACAAATTTGCTGCTGCGATCAACTCTGCATTACCCCCATAATTCCATACCTGGACGACCTTCTGATAAAGGCACCATCCAGGGAAAGGTTGTTGGACAGCATTGGTCTCACAATCAAACTACTCCGGGATCACGGGTGGATTCTAAATCTTCCGAAATCTTACTTAGAGCCAATTCGGAGGCTCCCATTTCTGGGAATGATACTGGAAACAGAGTCGCAGAAAGTTTTTCTTCCGTTGGAAAAGGTATTGATAATCCAGTCGATGGTTCGGGATGTCCTGAAGCCAACCCGGATATCGGTGCATCTATGCATTCGCCTTCTGGGGAAAATGTTGGCTTCTTACAAGGCTTTTCAGTATGGCAGATTTCATGCAAGGCCCTTCCAGCTCGATCTGTTGGACAAATGGCCCGGATCACATCTTCACATGCACGAGAGGATCCGTCTGTCGCCAAAGGCCAGGATCTCCCTTCTCTGGTGGCTACAGACTTCTCGCCTAATCAAGGGATGATGGTTCGCTATTCAGATTGGATTCTGCTAACCACAGATGCCAGCCTCAGAGGTTGGGGAGCAGTCACCCAGGGTGCAGTTTCAAGGAAGATGGTCAAGTCAAGAAGTCATCCTTCCAATCAACATTCTGGAACTCAGGGCTATATACAATGCCCTTCTGCAGGCCTCAGATCTTCTTCAAGATCGGGCCATTCAGGTTCAGTCGGACAATGTGAAGGCAGTGACGTACATAAACCGACAGGACGGAACGAAAAGCAGAGCAGCAATGTCAGAGGTATCAAGAATTCTCCTCTGGGCAGAAAAATACAAGGTGACGTTGTTGGTGGTCTTCATTCCGGGAGTAGACAACTGGGAAGCAGACTTCCTCAGCAGACATGGCCTGCACCCAGGGGAGTGGGGCCTTCATGCGTAGGTGTTCAGGTGCTTGACACGTTGATGGGGATGTCCACAAATCAACATGATGGCCTCTCATCTCAACAAGAAGCTCAATTGGTATTGTTCCAGGTCAGGAGACCCACAGGCATTGGCAGTGGACGCTCCGACGACTCCATGGGTCTATCCGATGGTGTAAATGTTCCCTCCACTTACGCTGATCACAAGAATTCTGAAAAGAATAAAAAGGGAAAAGGTTTAAGCAATTCTCATTGCTCCAGACTGACCAAGAAGGGCCTGGTACACGAACCTTCTGGAGATGCTCCTGGAAGATCCGTGGCCTCTACCTCTTCACAAGGATCTTCTGCAACAGGGCCCGTTCGTCTATCAAGACTTAACATGGCTATGTTTGATGGCATGGAAGTTGAACAGCTGATTTTAGCCAGAAGAGGCATCCCTGACAAGGTCATCCCGACTATGATCCAAGCCAGGAAGGGGGTAACGTCTAAACATTCCCACCGTATTTGGAAGAAATACATCTCTTGGTTTGAGAGCAGAAAATATTCCACGGTGGAATTTCATCTGGGACATTTCCTGCTTTTTCTGCAGTCAGGTGTGGATGTGGGCCTACGTCTGGTCTCCATAAAGGTCCAGATTTTGGCATTGTCCATTTTCTTTCAGAAACAATTGGCTTCTCTCCCTGAGGTCCAGATGTTCTTGAAAGGGGTTCTGCACATCCAGCCTCTATTTGTGCCTCCCATGGCACCTTGGGATCTCAATTTGGTGCTGCAGTTCCTCCAATTGGACTGGTTTGAACCGTTACAGGAAGTAGATGTAAAATATCTTACGTGGAAAATCGTCACACTGTTGGCCTTGGCTTCAGCAAGACGTGTGTCGGAGCTGGGTCGTTGTCTGATAAAAGCCCCTATTTAATTTTCCATGAGGACAGAGCTGAACTCAGGACTCGTCAGAAATTTCTTCCTAAGGTGGTGTCTCTGTTTCACATCAACCAACCTATTGTGGTTCCGGATGTTACCGACACCTCTGTTACTTCAAAGTCTTTGGATGTTGTGAGGGCTTTGAAGGTGTATGTGAAGAGAACAGCTGGTCACAGGAAATCGGACTCACTGTCTGTTCTTTACGATCCCAATAAGATTGGGTGTCCTGCTTCAAAGCAGTCAATTGCGCGCTGGATCAATCTTACTATCCAGCTTGCTTATTTCACGGCAGTATTGCCGGTTCCTAAATCTGTACAGGCCCACTCGACTAGGTCGGTGGGTTCTTGGGCGGCTGCCTGGGGTGTCTCGGCCTTACAGCTCTACCGAGCAGCTACTTGGTCTGGTTCGAACACGTTTGCAAAGTTCTACAAGTTTGATACTTTGGCCTCTGAGGACCTTCAGTTTGGTCAATTAGTTCTGCAGGAACATCAGCACTCTTTTACCCGGTTTGGGAGCTTTGGTACTTCCCCATGGTACTAAATGGATCCCCAGTATACTCTAGGACGTAAGAGAAAATAGAATTTTAATTTCCTACTGGTAAATCCTTTTCTCGTAGTCCGTAGAGGATACTCGTCGCCCGGTCAGTGCTTTGTTCTTCTTGCACTGTTACTTGGTTAAGTACTGTATTCTGGTTTGTTCAGCTGTTGCTGTTCCTGTTTCAAGTTTGGTTAGCATCGCTTTCCTCTTGTTTGTGTGTGCTGGTTCGGAATCTCACTACTGTCCTTTTATCTTTCTCTCAAAGTATGTCCGTCTCCTCGGGCACAGTTTCCTATACTGAGTCGGGTAGGAGGGGCATAGAGGGAGGAGCCAGCCCACACTGTCAAATTCTTAAAGTGCCAATTGCTCCTAGTGGACCCATCTATGCCCCATGGTACTAAATGGATCACTAGTATCCTATACAGACTACAAGAATAGGATTTACCGGTAGGTAATTAAAATCCTATTTTTTCGATAATCAGTGCAACCCCAGTCATTTGTTACAAAATGTAACTAGCTAATTCATGCCACAAGAAAGTAGGTGGTGACAATGTTTTAAGCCAATATTTTCATCAAAATGTTATATCTTAAGTGGCTCAGAACTAAATGGCATTGTTTTAGGGCACAGTGCTGAGTCTGAAGGCTGTCAATGGTCTTGTGGTCCAAGAACTGTATTGAAGATATGTCATTTTATAGGCACTGCCGGGTTCACAGATGTTTGCAGCTGTTATACTGTACAGAAGTAATTTGGTGTTTAACAACGTGGCAAAATTAGATTGTATTATTGTAACCAGACTATTGAAGAACAGCTATCAGTCTTCCTATTGATTTTTTCATTGCACATGTCAATGGAGCTAAATTATTTTCAAATTTGACCTTAATTCAGATTGACCTGAGCTCAGATTACAGAAACATTTAAGAATCTTAATTCTGGAATTTCATCTGTAGTAGAAAGCTATCAAACTCTGGTAACACTATATCATATAATTGTATTTACAGTGTTTTCCAAGTAAGATACACCTTTCTCGTATACAGCACTTTAAACAACAGGAACAAAAAGTTGTCTGGAACAATTTTTTTATGGATTAAATGAGTATAACTGTGTTTGCAGCAACATACTGTACAAGCACAATTTTTTTCATTCATGTGATCATATTTTTGGTGTGGTGGCATTAAGCTAAAAAGTATACAAGGAAACTATCCAAGCATCCACAGACTGTACCTAGAGTCTTCAGTTTTCTTGGACTGGTAACATACATGGGTGTTTTATTTCTGAACTTGCCAATATATCATAACCATAGTATCCATTTACAAAACAGTCATCCCTTACTTGGAACTTCATAAGTCTACAAAACTCCTACTAGATACCAGTACAATTTTTGGTGCAAGTCTAACAGTCTAACTTGTGTGTCTTGAACAGGTGCTATTTATATCTCTTACGCAAACATTACCAAAGACAATGGATAGCCCAGTTGCTTTAGCAGTGGAGTGACTTATTGAAGGAATAATGGGCACAGCCATTCTCACTGTTCTACACACTGGTTGTATAAAGCAGATCAGGGTGTCATACAGCTCACCAGAAGGTGAGTGTATGCAGCTTGCGAGTAGTGGTGCAACATGCTGTAACAGTGTTTGGAAGGCAGGTAATTACAGGTCTCACCAGAGCTAAGTGGAAGACTATGGGCTTCCACTGTGGTGTTCTAACACAGTGAGAAGATGGTGCCACGCATATGCAGCCAACTTGGTTCCTTGGAGGAACAATATGGAGTCTGCTTAGTAGTGCACTTCCCTTTTAACACTGTCCCTCGCTATAAGCTTCTCCATGTTACACAAACATTCAAATAAAGCTTTTCTGTAGTAACCTGTAAGAAAGATAGGGTTAATCACAGAAGAAAACATAAACACATTACGTATCTGGTCTTCTTGGTAAACATATCAGTAAGAGTTCCCTGTCACAACTGAGGGCTGGTGTTGGTAGCGGGAAGCCTCAGTTGTAGGGGCTGATGGGTACTTAAACTTAGGAGATGAGATGGGACTCCTAGACATACGCAGAGGCTGCAGCAACAATGCCCAAAGGCGTGACCACGACAACTAGAGGTATCGTTGAGGTTTTTTATTAAATAATAAAAGTCATGAAAAAGTGCAACAAAACAAGAACTATTAGGATAGTCTCTGGATTCCTACTGGTTTGAGACCAGTATCTTGGGAATTAATTTAGGGTATTTAATGATGCTTGAGATCGTTGGTGAAATAGTAGAATGATGCTAGAGATCGTTGGTGAAATAGTAGAATGATGCTAGAGATCGTTGGTGAAATAGTAGAATGATGCTAGAGATCGTTGGTGAAATAGTAGAATGATGCTAGAGATCGTTGGTGAAATAGTAAAATGATGCTAGAGATCGCAGGAACAACACTTAGCTGTACTATTGAATACTGAAGTTAATGTGAACAGAGTTCCGCTGGAGAAGCTACTGATAGCCAAAGCATATACTCTGCTAACACAGGGTGCAAACAGCAGGAAAGTCAGGCTGCACCACTGAGGGTTATCACAGGAGAGGCAGACTGCAGCGCAGAGAGTTATCACAGGAGAAGTAGGCTGCACCGCAGAGAGTTAACACAGGAGAAGCAGACTGCACCACAGAGAGTTATCACAGGAGAAGCAGGCTACACCGCAGAGAGTTAACACAGGGGAGTCAGGCTGTACTGCAGAGTGTAGACACAGGGGAGTCTCTAGTGAAACTGAAGATTGGAATCACTGGAAAGACAATTGAAGCACTGACCATTTCCTGGGTGTTGAGACAGGATATTTATACCCACTGGTGAACAGGCATTGGCTGACAACTTGACACAGGCACCAGCAGCGCTGCAGATTGGTAAGAAGAATGACATGTGACTTTATCCAACATGGCTGCGCCCATTGATAGCGTTTGAAGGGGACAAGAACCATGTGCCAAACAACAATGGCGGCGGAGGCCGCGGCAGCAGAATACTCCACGCTACACGCACAGTGGCCACAGGGATGACAGCAGCGGCCGCGGGTTCACAGAGGACGCCACACTCAGTCTCAATGCGGCTGGACCACGGGTGCGGCCACGACGGCTGTGACGGGGCTGAGAGCGCCATACCAAGCTAAGTGCAAACACTAAGAAGGCCGCTGAGCCGGCGCTGCAGGTAACACAAAAATGAAATGTAAGACAAAACATAGTTATGACCCGGGCCTAGCGCGCTGAGCCAATCTCAGGAGGCACCTAACTGGTAGAAACTGGCTACCAGACACCCGGATCGTGACATTCCCTCACTGACAACATGGACCATAAATACAGTTTCTTGACTCACAAACATGGGACTGCTGTCACTGTAACGATTCTTCACAAGTTTCACACATGTGACTTTTAAGTTTTAAGTCATGCAAAGTCCTTTTGTCTATCTTGGACTTCCACCCAAACCAATCGGATCTTAACTTTAGCTTCTGGATGCACTGAGGCTCATTGAATGCAATGTTTGCAATTTCCTCATCATATCTCTAAGGTAGTTTGCCAAAATTTCATTTGCGGAAGATGTTTTATGTGGCTGACTTCCCAAGCTGGTAGCCTCTGACTTAGATACATCTCCAGCTGCTGACATATACAATAACACATACTTGTTCTTGTTACAAGCCGCTAGCAGCGCGTCTGTATTACTACACTCCAGCAGCTAGTTTCCTGCATGTATCCCTGTGTTCAGCCTCAGCTGCTGCATAATTAGCAGTTTACCTCTGTGTGTCTAGCTGTTCAGCTGAACGTCCTTTACTTTAATCATTACCTTTCTGGATTCCTGTGAACGCCTGAGATTCAAATACCCTGTCTAGATTGTTTCCCTGGTTGGATCCAGCTTGCCTAGAATTCAGGTTTTGTGTGGAACTTCTACACAGGCTTTTGTCTTTCGCACGTATTTCTTTATTGTTACCACCTTGTGCATTGTTGCATTTATATACAGTTTGGTTGCTTATATCACCTTGTGCATTGTTGCATTTATATATGGTTTGGTTGCTTACTGTAAATCACCTTGTCCATTGTTGCATTTACATACAGTTTGTGTTAATTATTATTCCAACCTGTGCATTGTTGCACTCATGTGCATTCGTTTATAATCCCTGTATGTGCAATGAACAGTGTTATCAAGGTTGTGTTAAGTGAACATCTCACCGTACTGCATTTACTCTTGCCGAGCCTCCAATAGTCGCCTTGTCCTTACATAAGACCTGGGGGCATCTGAGTATGGGGTGGACCTTATTCACCCTGGAAAGGCAGCTGCTAAAGGTGAAGCCTAGCATCTCAGGAGGATAAAAGACTGCTGGGCAAGGGAAATTGCGTGAGCGTCACCAAGAACCACCTGGTAGCCCTTAAAACACCATAGTCCACGTAACAGTTCTACATCTTCCACAAATCTTCTTGCCCTTTCCTCCTCCTTTGGACTTTCTCCACCCGTACTCACATTCTCGGCCACTCCCTTGACTTTGTCTTCATCCACCGATCTGATATCTCTGATTTCTCTAAGTCTTCCTTCCCTCTCCCTGACCACCATCTGCTTTCTTTCACCCTCTCATCTTTCCTTCTCACCTCCATGCCCCGCCCACCATCACCAGATGTAATCTCAGGTCTCTCAACCCTGCTATCCTGTCCTCCCTCGAGACATTCCTCTCTTCTCTTTCCACCACGACCTGTCCCATCCAGGCAGCCTCCTTCTATAACTCTTCCCTAACCTCTGCTCTTGACTCTGTGGCCCCCTCTCCTCTGTCCCCCTCCGCCACTCTAAACCCGAACCCTGGCACACCAAAGTAAGACGATTCTTACAAAAATGTTCACGCTCCGCTGAATGCTTCTGGAGGAAATCTCACTCTCTGGCGGACTTCCTCCATTTCAAGTTTTTTCTCTCCTCCTACAGCTCTGCTCTTTTCCTCACCAAGCAATCCTTTTTCCAAGTACTCATCTCTTCTCAGTACTCCAGTCCACGCCGTCTCTTTGAAACATTCAACACTCTACTTTGCCCCCCTCCTCCTGCCCCCCATCCTCGCTCACTGCCACTGACACACAACTCTACCTCTCCTCTCCTGATCTGTCCCCCTCTGTCCTTTCTCAGGTTTCCAGCTGCCTCTCCGTTATCTCCTCCTGGATGACTAAGCGCTCTCTGAAGCTCAACATGGACAAAACGGGAATCAATATCTTTCCCCCAGCCAGAGTAACCCCCCCTACCAATATCTCTATCACTTGATAAAGCTAAATATTTATCTTATATAAAACCCTTTATGAGGTCTAAGAACACTGTACGCTATTTACGTATGGAGTACCGTAAGGGTACGCTCGTTGCGTAACGATCGCTTAGCCGTGGTCGAGACGCTCAAGCGTCACGTTCGCTCACGGCCGAGAGATCACAGGCAGGCACGCTATTGGCTGCCGACTAACGTAATGATTCGCTATAGCGTAGCGGACGCTCGGGACCACGAGGAGATCACCAGCGGCGCTGACGCTCACAATGTTAAACCTTTAAATCTAAACCATAAACAATGTAATATGCTGTAAAACCTTAGTGTAGAGATAGGGTGTAGATGCAACACAGTGTAACCTTATTAACTTAAAAGCTGTTTGAGCGTCACCGACGCTCTGTGAATACTTAACACTATAAGAAATACACAGATACCGTGCTTAGGGTCCAACGCCTAATATATATATTATGAATGTTATACTTGCAAAAGAATTAATACAATACAAGTCATACACTACAATATAACATAGACTACCTAACCAGATAACTACACAGGAAATACAATACAATACTATTACGTTTAGGAGAGTACGAGAGAAAGAAGAGAAGAGAGAGAGAGATATGGCCCATAATAACAAGAAAGACAATATGATTGCGGAGAAAACTTACGCACAAGGGGAACGATCGCATGCGCCTCTGGACATCCAGCTCCCGATTTTCAGCAATGAGAACCGTTGAAGAGTGAGCTGGATGTGATCGGCTTGTCTATTTATGCCCCACACACAATACAATTCAATGGTCCCTACAATCTCATTGTTCATTGGACACAGGAATTCCTCCTCGCATTATAACAAAAGGTCATAGGTTGATTCATACAGGTGGGCTGTGACGATTTCCAACTGCTCAGGTGGGTGGGCAACTAGGTTTCCCGCCGCATGGATAAGTAAGTGCAAATAATAGTAAATGGACATAAACTTCTTATGTCCATAACTATTCGCACGAGCGATTAATCCGCTTCAAACCAACACCGGAATATTGCTAATTAAATACTCTTCCGATGGATACTAAACACCACAGTATTACTCCTGTCTGACCCTTCGTATCAAACAAAGAGGGATTTCTCTGTCCATGAACATGCTACATTAACCAAACTTTCAGATTCTATCAAAGGGACCATGATCTACAAAATACATTATATAGTGGAAATATGTAACGATTGAGTCGCACGCTACGAACACCTGAACTCTACCGTAAATGCACATACCACGCGCCCGCGGGTGCCCGCAACAGCGAGTATGCGCACGCACGGGAGAGCGCACGCATGCGCAGCGCAGACCTGTGTGAGGTGCAAATATGGCAGTGTGCATCGTGATATTTTTCTGACTTTGACAGTCCACCCTTTGGCAGTCCACAATAACTGCCACTTCCTAAAACATTTCAAAAAGAGAAAAATATATGTCAGGGGTTAATACATTTCCATGGTTGGGTTGGGTAGGGGAGGAGAGGAGAAGGTAGGAAAAGGGTATGACCTAGTGAGATAGCAGAAGCATGTGTGTATGAATCCGTGTTTGGGGGTCATGTATCATCGTGCCGTACGTGTTTTAAATCAAGCTTCAAGGTATTGCGAAGTATACATTTGAATTCCTTCTTATCCCGTGGTACGGGTCTGTGGATGGGCTGTCAAACTTTACCGAGCTCTTTTCGGATTTCGAACAAAATGGGGAGCACATTTTAGTTGATGATACATGAATGGGGGAATATGTGATTGCTGATATCTGTGCCTGTATTCCCTATCGACTATGTGTGTAATTACCTGAAGGTTGTAGAAATGAAGAAAAGACATAATTACGGTAAATGCAGTGGTATTCTATGTCAGGTAAATGAACATTTGTCGGTTGAAGTCTTGTTCGGTGTCTGTTGAATGCAGTCTTCTTTGTGCTTTTGCCCATAAGGTGCGAGCAAAAAGCTTTGTCAATGTCCATAGATTTACAAAAGTGTTGGGCTAGCGTAATTTTAAAATTTCTAGGGAAACTGGGGATCTATGGCAAAGTTCATCAAAAATCTGTGTATCAGGTTGTCAAAACTTCTTCTTTAATCCATCTGTTGTCTGTATATCGGCTCATCAAATTCCTCGTCCAAGTGGGTCTTTTTACCTTGGAGGAAAACGGAAAAACAGGTGAAAGAAACGGACCGTAGAAATCGCATTTTCATCACATCATTGTTTCTACATTTGGGTCATAAATCAAATCCATTGGAATTACAATTTCCTCACTCCTTAAACTCATCACCCTGGTACTTCGTTTGCACTTCATTAAAGCCTGACCGCATCTAAATATCAAGCCAATCGTTATGATAACACCTAAGATACATAGGAGAAACTTCCCTACATCCATTATGACTCCTTGAGCCCATTCTCCTAAACCGGAGAACCAATTTTGCGGGTTCAACCATGACACCCAACCAGTCAGCTCATTACTCACAGCAGCAAGGGTGAGATTGTGTCTCCTGCTAAATTCCCACTTCAGTTGGAGAATATCGTCCATCTTTTGGTCTATGACCTCGACCGGGTCCTCGGTACTATTTGTAATATATGTGCAACATTTCACGCCGTACTGCGTTGCCAGTGTGACACAATATCCACCTGTTACTGCCGTGAGATAATTGAGAATCATTCTATGCTGAACCAGTTCTGTTTTATAAGCTTGAAGTTCTCTTCCAGTATACCTAAACGTGTCATCATACATTTCTGTGATATTGTCTAACAAATTTGCGAGCGCAGATATGTATTTATAATTCAACACTCCTCTGGCGGTGCGAGTGAAATCTAACGCGATTAGAACCTGAATCCCGGTGGATTCATGGATCATGTCAGAGGCCGGATGCTCTGTTCTTTCTATCAGGTGCCGTTTAACTACGTGCTCGTAATGGGTGTGAGTATAAGGAGCTTGGGCAACACGGTGTATATCCTTCATTTTGGCATGTGATACAGTCATTACTTCAGGCAGTACTTTTCCAATATAGCACAATCCTTCAGAGTTTGGGGCAAGCCACTTATACGCCTTCCTCCCGCATATGAAATATGCATCATCGGGGAGAACATATGGGACGGAGTAGGACATAACCATATTACACATCTTCCATGTGAAATCTCCTAACCCTAATTCTCCCATCTGTCTAGTACACGTATCAGCTTGTACGATATGTGCACAGTATCCTGGTGATACCTCTCCAACTCTCGTAATCCTACTTCCTAGGGTATACCTATATCGGAAAGATTTTCCTCTACTGGCTATGTGGTAGAGATGAGCGGGTTCGGTTTCTCTGAATCCGAACCCGCACGTACTTCATGTTTTTTTTCACGGGTCCGAGCGACTCGGATCTTCCCGCCTTGCTCGGTTAACCCGAGCGCGCCCGAACGTCATCATGACGCTGTCGGATTCTCGCGAGACTCGGATTCTATATAAGGAGCCGCGCGTCGCCGCCATTTTCACACGTGCATTGAGATTGATAGGGAGAGGACGTGGCTGGCGTCCTCTCCATTTAGATTAGAAGAGAGAGAGAGAGAGATTGACCTGATTTACTGGAGCTTAGGAGTACTGTAGAACTGTAGAGAGTGCAGAGTTTACTAGTGACTGACCACAGTGACCACCAGACAGTGCAGTTTTATTTAATATATCCGTTCTCTGCCTGAAAAAAACGATACACAGTGACTCAGTCACATACCATATCTGTGTGCACTGCTCAGCCCAGTGTGCTGCATCATCTATGTATATATCTGACTGTGCTCAGCTCACACATCTTATAATTGTGGGGGAGACTGGGGAGCACTGCAGTGCCAGTTATAGGTTATAGCAGGAGCCAGGAGTACATATTATTATTAAAATTAAACAGTGCACACTTTTGCTGCAGGAGTGCCACTGCCAGTGTGACTGACCAGTGACCTGACCACACTGACCACCAGTATAGTTAGTAGTATAGTATACTATATTGTGATTGCCTGAAAAAGTTAAACACTCGTATCTGACTGTGCTCAGCTCACACATCTTATAATTGTGGGGGAGACTGGGGAGCACTGCAGTGCCAGTTATAGGTTATAGCAGGAGCCAGGAGTACATATTATTATTAAAATTAAACAGTGCACACTTTTGCTGCAGGAGTGCCACTGCCAGTGTGACTGACCAGTGACCTGACCACACTGACCACCAGTATAGTTAGTAGTATAGTATACTATATTGTGATTGCCTGAAAAAGTTAAACACTCGTCGTGTGACTTCACTTGTGTGGTGTTTTTTTTTTTATTCTATAAAAAACTAATTCTGCTGACAGACAGTGTCCAGCAGGTCCGTCATTATATAATATATACCTGTCCGGCTGCAGTAGTGATATATATATATTTTTTATATCATTATTTATCATCCAGTCGCAGCAGACACAGTACGGTAGTTCACGGCTGTAGCTACCTCTGTGTCGGCACTCGGCAGTCCGTCCATAATTGTATACCACCTACCCGTGGTTTTTTTTTCTTTCTTCTTTATACATACATACTACTACTACATCTCTTTATCAACCAGTCTATATTAGCAGCAGACACAGTACAGTACGGTAGTCCACGGCTGTAGCTACCTCTGTGTCGGCACTGGGCAGTCCGTCCATAATTGTATACCACCTACCCGTGGTTTTTTTTTCTTTCTTCTTTATACATACATACTACTACTACTACATCTCTTTATCAACCAGTCTATATTAGCAGCAGACACAGTACAGTACGGTAGTCCACGGCTGTAGCTACCTCTGTGTCGGCACTGGGCAGTCCGTCCATAATTGTATACCACCTACCCGTGGTTTTTTTTTCTTTCTTCTTTATACATACATACTACTACTACATCTCTTTATCAACCAGGCTATATTAGCAGCAGACACAGTACAGTACGGTAGTCCACGGCTGTAGCTACCTCTGTGTCGGCACTGGGCAGTCCGTCCATAATTGTATACCACCTACCCGTGGTTTTTTTTTCTTTCTTCTTTATACATACATACTACTACTACTACATCTCTTTATCAACCAGTCTATATTAGCAGCAGACACAGTACAGTATGGTAGTCCACGGCTGTAGCTACCTCTGTGTCGGCACTGGGCAGTCCGTCCATAATTGTATACCACCTACCCGTGGTTTTTTTTTCTTTCTTCTTTATACATACATACTACTACTACATCTCTTTATCAACCAGTCTATATTAGCAGCAGACACAGTACAGTACGGTAGTCCACGGCTGTAGCTACCTCTGTGTCGGCACTGGGCAGTCCGTCCATAATTGTATACCACCTACCCGTGGTTTTTTTTTCTTTCTTCTTTATACATACATACTACTACTACATCTCTTTATCAACCAGTCTATATTAGCAGCAGACACAGTACAGTACGGTAGTCCACGGCTGTAGCTACCTCTGTGTCGGCACTCGGCAGTCCGTCCATAATTGTATACCACCTACCCGTGGTTTTTTTTTCTTTCTTCTTTATACATACATACTACTACTACTACATCTCTTTATCAACCAGTCTATATTAGCAGCAGACACAGTACAGTACGGTAGTCCATGGCTGTAGCTACCTCTGTGTTGGCACTGGGCAGTCCGTCCATAATTGTATACCACCTACCCGTGGTTTTTTTTTCTTTCTTCTTTATACATACATACTACTACTACATCTCTTTATCAACCAGTCTATATTAGCAGCAGACACAGTACAGTACGGTAGTCCACGGCTGTAGCTACCTCTGTGTCGGCACTCGGCAGTCCATCCATAATTGTATACTAGTATCCATCCATCTCCATTGTTTACCTGAGGTGCCTTTTAGTTGTGCCTATTAAAATATGGAGAAAAAAATGTTGAGGTTCCAAAATTAGGGAAAGATCAAGATCCTCTTCCACCTCGTGCTGAAGCTGCTGCCACTAGTCATGGCCGAGACGATGAAATGCCAGCAACGTCGTCTGCCAAGGCCGATGCCCAATGTCATAGTACAGAGCATGTCAAATCCAAAACACCAAATATCAGTAAAAAAAGGACTCCAAAACCTAAAATAAAATTGTCGGAGGAGAAGCGTAAACTTGCCAATATGCCATTTACCACACGGAGTGGCAAGGAACGGCTGAGGCCCTGGCCTATGTTCATGGCTAGTGGTTGAGCTTCACATGAGGATGGAGGCACTCAGCCTCTCGCTAGAAAAATGAAAAGACTCAAGCTGGCAAAAGCAGTAGCACAGCAAAGAACTGTGCGTTCTTCGAAATCCCAAATCCACAAGGAGAGTCCAATTGTGTCGGTTGCGATGCCTGACCTTCCCAACACTGGACGTGAAGAGCATGCGCCTTCCACCATTTGCACGCCCCCTGCAAGTGCTGGAAGGAGCACCCGCAGTCCAGTTCCTGATAGTCAGATTGAAGATGTCAGTGTTGAAGTACACCAGGATGAGGAGGATATGGGTGTTGCTGGCGCTGGGGAGGAAATTGACCAGGAGGATTCTGATGGTGAGGTGGTTTGTTTAAGTCAGGCACCCGGGGAGACACCTGTTGTCCGTGGGAGGAATAGGGCCGTTGACATGCCTGGTGAAAATACCAAAAAAATCAGCTCTTTGGTGTGGAAGTATTTCACCAGAAATGCGGACAACAGGTGTCAAGCCGTGTGTTCCCTTTGTCAAGCTGTAATAAGTAGGGGTAAGGACGTTAACCACCTCGGAACATCCTCCCTTATACGTCACCTGCAGCGCATTCATAATAAGTCAGTGACAAGTTCAAAAACTTGGGCCGACAGCGGAAGCAGTCCACTGACGAGTAAATCCCTTCCTCTTGTAACCAAGCTCACGCAAACCACCCCACCAACTCCCTCAGTGTCAATTTCCTCCTTCCCCAGGAATGCCAATAGTCCTGCAGGCCATGTCACTGGCAATTCTGACGAGTCCTCTCCTGCCTGGGATTCCTCCGATGCATCCTTGCGTGTAACGCCTACTGCTGCTGGCGCTGCTGTTGTTGCTGCTGGGAGTCGATGGTCATCCCAGAGGGGAAGTCGTAAGCCCACTTGTACTACTTCCAGTAAGCAATTGACTGTCCAACAGTCCTTTGCGAGGAAGATGAAATATCACAGCAGTCATCCTGTTGCAAAGCGGATAACTGAGTCCTTGACAACTATGTTGGTGTTAGACGTGCGTCCGGTATCCGCCGTTAGTTCACAGGGAACTAGACAATTTATTGAGGCAGTGTGCCCCCGTTACCAAATACCATCTAGGTTCCACTTCTGTAGGCAGGCGATACCGAGAATGTACACGGACGTCAGAAAAAGACTCACCAGTGTCCTAAAAAATGCAGTTGTACCCAATGTCCACTTAACCACGGACATGTGGACAAGTGGAGCAGGGCAGGGTCAGGACTATATGACTGTGACAGCCCACTGGGTAGATGTATGGACTCCCGCCGCAAGAACAGCAGCGGCGGCACCAGTAGCAGCATCTCGCAAACGCCAACTCTTTCCTAGGCAGGCTACACTTTGTATCACCGCTTTCCAGAATACGCACACAGCTGAAAACCTCTTACGGCAACTGAGGAAGATCATCGCAGAATGGCTTACCCCAATTGGACTCTCCTGTGGATTTGTGGCATCGGACAACGCCAGCAATATTGTGTGTGCATTAAATATGGGCAAATTCCAGCACGTCCCATGTTTTGCACATACCTTGAATTTGGTGGTGCAGAATTTTTTTAAAAACGACAGGGGCGTGCAAGAGATGCTGTCGGTGGCCAGAAGAATTGCAGGACACTTTCGGCGTACAGGCACCACGTACAGAAGACTGGAGCACCACCAAAAACTACTGAACCTGCCCTGCCATCATCTGAAGCAAGAAGTGGTAACGAGGTGGAATTCAACCCTCTATATGCTTCAGAGGTTGGAGGAGCAGCAAAAGGCCATTCAAGCCTATACAATTGAGCACGATATAGGAGGTGGAATGCACCTGTCTCAAGTGCAGTGGAGAATGATTTCAACGTTGTGCAAGGTTCTGATGCCCTTTGAACTTGCCACACGTGAAGTCAGTTCAGACACTGCCAGCCTGAGTCAGGTCATTCCCCTCATCAGGCTTTTGCAGAAGAAGCTGGAGGCATTGAAGAAGGAGCTAAAAGGGAGCAATTCGGCTAGGCATGTGGGACTTGTGGATGCAGCCCTTAATTCGCTTAACAAGGATTCACGGGTGGTCAATCTGTTGAAATCAGAGCACTACATTTTGGCCACCGTGCTCGATCCTAGATTTAAAACCTACCTTGGATCTCTCTTTCCGGCAGACACAAGTCTGCTGGGGTGCAAAGACCTGCTGGTGACAAAATTGTCAAGTCAAGCGGAACGCGACCTGTCAACATCTCCTCCTTCACATTCTCCCGCAACTGGGGGTGGGAGGAAAAGGCTCAGAATTCCGAGCCCACCCGCTGGCGGTGATGCAGGGCAGTCTGGAGCGACTGCTGATGCTGACATCTGGTCCGGACTGAAGGACCTGACAACGATTACGGACATGTCGTCTACTGTCACTGCATATGATTCTCTCAACATTGAAAGAATGGTGGAGGATTATATGAGTGACCGCATCCAAGTAGGCACGTCACACAGTCCGTACTTATACTGGCAGGAAAAAGAGGCAATTTGGAGGCCCTTGCACAAACTGGCTTTATTCTACCTAAGTTGCCCTCCCACAAGTGTGTACTCCGAAAGAGTGTTTAGTGCCGCCGCTCACCTTGTCAGCAATCGGCGTACGAGGTTACATCCAGAAAATGTGGAGAAGATGATGTTCATTAAAATGAATTATAATCAATTCCTCCGCGGAGACATTGACCAGCAGCAATTGCCTCCACAAAGTACACAGGGAGCTGAGATGGTGGATTCCAGTGGGGACGAATTGATAATCTGTGAGGAGGGGGATGTACACGGTGATATATCGGAGGATGATGATGAGGTGGACATCTTGCCTCTGTAGAGCCAGTTTGTGCAAGGAGAGATTAATTGCTTCTTTTTTGGTGGGGGTCCAAACCAACCCGTCATATCAGTCACAGTTGTGTGGCAGACCCTGTCACTGAAATGATGGGTTGGTTAAAGTGTGCATGTCCTGTTTATACAACATAAGGGTGGGTGGGAGGGCCCAAGGACAATTCCATCTTGCACCTCTTTTTTCTTTTATTTTTCTTTGCGTCATGTGCTGTTTGGGGAGGGTTTTTTGGAAGGGACATCCTGCGTGACACTGCAGTGCCACTCCTAGATGGGCCAGGTGTTTGTGTCGGCCACTAGGGTCGCTAATCTTACTCACACAGCTACCTCATTGCGCCTCTTTTTTTCTTTGCGTCATGTGCTGTTTGGGGAGGGTTTTTTGGAAGGGACATCATGCGTGACACTGCAGTGCCACTCCTAGATGGGCCAGGTGTTTGTGTCGGGCACTTGGGTCTCTGAGCTTAGTCACACAGCTACCTCATTGCACCTCTTTTTTTCTTTGCGTCATGTGCTGTTTGGGGAGTGTTTTTTGGAAGGGCCATCCTGCGTGACACTGCAGTGCCACTCCTAGATGGGCCAGGTGTTTGTGTCGGCCACTAGGGTCGCTTAGCTTAGTCATCCAGCGACCTTGGTGCAAATTTTAGGACTAAAAATAATATTGTGAGGTGTGAGGTATTCAGAATAGACTGAAAATGAGTGGAAATTATGGTTTTTGAGGTTAATAATAATATGGGATCAAAATGACCCCCAAATTCTATGATTTAAGCTGTTTTTTAGGGTTTTTTGAAAAAAACACCCGAATCCAAAACACACCCGAATCCGACAAAAAAAATTCGGTGAGGTTTTGCCAAAACGCGGTCTAACCCAAAACACGGCCGCGGAACCGAACCCAAAACCAAAACACAAAACCCGAAAAATTTCAGGCGCTCATCTCTACTATGTGGCGTATAAGCTCTGTATCTGTAGGCATTCTATCTGCTCTATATGAAAAGGTCATGGTTTGGTTACTCCATGACACTTCCCAATTTCCCGGCTTTCGGGGATTGGAAATGTTAAAACATATGAGGGATCTATCCACATGATATTGGTGGAGCTTCAAACTAGGAGGACTGGAGATATTAAACCTCCTGTCCACCGGCCTCCCACCACTTAGCTCAAGTACCTCCCCTATCGTTAAAGGAAATGGTACTAGTCCTGATTTGCTATGACCTTGAGGTACTTGAGAGCATACCCAACAATCTGTTTGATTTAACACACTACCCACTAAGGAGTGATAGTCACTCAAGGGATGCCGGTCCATGTGGATATTAAAACTGGATTGGCATTTCTTGATGCACCCATCCTCAACTACGTTGTCACAGAGCCTACAGATACAGTTTTCTTCAGCTAACAATCCTTCACATTTCCTTCTATGGTCAATGCTATCGGATCGTTTTCTGATACTCGCCTTTGCTTGTTGATTATGTTGTTCTTGGGAAACTACGCCTCCATCTCTGTCATCAGAACCCATTCCAGAACCTCTCTCGACCTCCATGGTACTCTCGCCGGAACAGACTGCTCTGGTCAACATCATGGGGGTAAATTTACTAAGATTCGTATTTTCCCGTTTCAGGTCAAAGTTCAATCACGAATGACATCGAAAGTGTAAAACTGCAACTTTTTGAATTTGTTACGATGGATTTACTAAGCTGTCGTATTCGGGTTTTTCTTTTCTTCCGATGTCGATGTCATTCGTGTTTTTTTTGTGTTTTTTACGGCAGTGATTAGCAAAACACTGCCGACTTTTTTACAATTAATCTCGGCCGGATCTGTGTGATCCGTGCTGGGGTTCTATTTTTTTTTTTTTTTTTAATTAAACACTGTAAAATTTAAAAAAAAAATTGCGTGGGGTCCCCCCTCCTAAGCATAACCAGCCTCGGGCTCTTTGAGCCGATCCTGGTTGCAGAAATATGGGAAAAAAATGACAGGGGTTCCCCCATATTTAAGCAACCAGCATCGGGCTCTGCGCCTGGTCCTGGTTCCAAAAATACGGGGGACAAAAAGAGTAGGGGTCCCCCGTATTTTTAAAACCAGCACCGGGCTCCACTAGCTGGACAGATAATGCCACAGCCGGGGGTCACTTTTATATAGTGCCCTGCGGCCGTGGCATCAAAAATCCATCTAGTCACCCCTGGCCGGGGTACCCTGGGGGAGTGGGGACCCCTTCAATCAAGGGGTCCCCCCCCCCAGCCACCCAAGGGCCAGGGGTGAAGCCCGAGGCTGTCCCCCCCATCCAATGGGCTGCGGATGGGGAGGCTGATAGCCTTTGTTGTAAAAGAAAAGATATTGTTTTTAGTAGCAGTACTACAAGGCCCAGCAAGCCTCCCCCGCATGCTGGTACTTGGAGAACCACAAGTACCAGCATGCGACGGAAAAACGGGCCCGCTGGTACCTGTAGTAGTACTACCACTAAAAAAATACCCAAAAAAAGACAAGACACACACACCGTGAAAGTATAATTTTATTACATACATACACACATACATACATACTTACCTTAAGTTCCCACGCAGGTCGGTCCTCTTCTCCAGTAGAATCCAAGGGGTACCTGTTGAAGAAATTATACTCACGAGATCCAGGGGTCCAGGCTCCTCGGGAAATCCAGGGGTAATCCACGTACTTGAAAAAAATAACAAAACGGTGTCCCGACCACGAACTGAAAGGGGACCCATGTTTGCACATGGGTCACCTTTCCACGAATGCCAGAAACCCACTTTGACTTCTGTCTAAGTGGGTTTCTTCAGCCAATCAGGGAGCGCCACGTTGTAGCACTCTCCTGATCAGCTGTGTGCTCCTGTCCTCACTGACAGGCAGCACACGGCAGTGTTACAATGTAGCGCCTATGCGCTCCATTGTAACCAATGCTGGGAACTTTCTGCTCAGCGGTGACGTCACTTTAGGTCAACCGCAGGGCAGAAAGTTCCCATCATTGGTTACAATGGAGCGCATAGGCGCTACATTGTAACACTGCCGTGTGCTGCCTGTCAGTGAGGACAGGAGCACACAGCTGATCAGGAGAGTGCTACAACGTGGCGCTCCCTGATTGGCTGAAGAAACCCACTTAGACAGAAGTCAAAGTGGGTTTCTGGCATTCGTGGAAAGGTGACCCATGTGCAAACATGGGTCCCCTTTCAGTTCGTGGTCGGGACACCGTTTTGTTATTTTTTTCAAGTACGTGGATTACCCCTGGATTTCCCGAGGAGCCTGGACCCCTGGATCTCGTGAGTATAATTTCTTCAACAGGTACCCCTTGGATTCTACTGGAGAAGAGGACCGACCTGCGTGGGAACTTAAGGTAAGTATGTATGTATGTGTGTATGTATGTAATAAAATTATACTTTCACGGTGTGTGTGTCTTGTCTTTTTTTGGGTATTTTTTTAGTAGTAGTACTACAGGTACCAGCGGGCCCGTTTTTCCGTCGCATGCTGGTACTTGTGGTTCTCCAAGTACCAGCATGCGGGGGAGGCTTGCTGGGCCTTGTAGTACTGCTACTAAAAACAATATCTTTTCTTTTACAACAAAGGCTATCAGCCTCCCCATCCGCAGCCCATTGGCTTCACCCCTGGCCCTTGGGTGGCTGGGGGGGGGACCCCTTGATTGAAGGGGTCCCCACTCCCCCAGGGTACCCCGGCCAGGAGTGACTAGTTGGATTTTTGATGCCACGGCCGCAGGGCACTATATAAAAGTGACCCCCGGCTGTGGCATTATCTGTCCAGCTAGTGGAGCCCGGTGCTGGTTTTAAAAATACGGGGGACCCCTACTCTTTTTGTCCCCTGTATTTTTGGAACCAGGACCAGGCGCAGAGCCCGATGCTGGTTGCTTAAATATGGGGGAACCCCTGTCATTTTTTTCCCCATATTTCTGCAACCAGGATCGGCTCAAAGAGCCCGAGGCTGGTTATGCTTAGGAGGGGGGACCCCACGCAATTTTTTTTGAAAAAATAAGCACTTTCCCACCCCTTCCCACTGATATACATGCACGGATCTCATGGATCCGTGCATGCCTATCCAATCACGAATAAAAAAAAAAGGTCTGTTTTTTTTTAGCACTTTTTTACGAGTTGTAATTTTTCACGGCAGTGTTTGTTTTTTTTTTGCTTTGCACTTCTTAGTAAATGACCGAGATTCATACTTAAACAGCCGCGTTTTGACCGATGGTGTATTCATTCGTAATTTTTTACTTGGACTTGCAAAAAATTACGAATGCCCTCATCTCTGCCGTGATTAGTGTTTAGTAAATTACCGAGATGACACTTTGATGAAAAAACGGCATCTCGGTCAAAATCGGGAGCTTAGTAAATTTCCCCCATGGTCAACAGGAAAATCCGGATCACAGTCTCTTGGGGCAAGTCCATCTTATAGGAGGAAACGAAGAAGAATGAGAAGGGGGAAAAATAATTTGAGGGAGGGGGGATGGGAAGTGGAGAAAAACAATAAAAGGGAACAGGGAATCGACAACTGCTTTTGATCTTGTGATTCTCAATGCTCAGGTGCCGCCTCAGTCCTCCTGGAACAGACAATCCAGTGATACAACTTCCTCTACCGTCTGTTCCTTATCACGGGACCTCTCTGGATCAGCAACCTTCTTACAATGGGACGAATGAACCCAAGTCTCTCTCTCGGCAACTTTCAATGCTGTAGTGCTAGTCAATAAGACTTGGTATGGTCCTTCCCATCTGTCAATAAGGCAACCTGAGCGTAGAAAATTCCGTATCATTACATAATCCCCAGGTTCAATGTCATGACAATTACTATCTGGTAAATCAGGAATCACTAACTTCAAATTATCATTTTGATTCCTTAGCTGTTTACTCATATTAACCAGGTACTTTACAGTCACTTCATTGTTACACTTCAAATCATCCTGAGGGTTAATCATAACATGCGGTTGTCGACCAAACAAGATTTCAAAAGGAGACAGATTAAGAGGGGACCTGGGAGTGGTTCTGATGCTGTACAGTACAATGGGTAGAGCTTCTGGCCATGTCAATCCTGTCTCTGCCATAACTTTGCTCAGTTTATTTTTAATAGTGCTGTTCACTCTTTCTACCTTCGCACTCGCCTGTGGACGGTATGGAGTGTGCAGCTTGCTATCAATTCCCATCAACTTACACATTCCTTGAAAGACATCACCTGTAAAATGGGTACCCCTATCACTTTCAATTATTCTAGGGATACCATATCTACATACAAATTCCTGCACAATTTTCTTAGCAGTAAACATAGCGGTATTTGTGGGCGCAGGAAATGCTTCGACCCAATTTGAGAAAACATCTATACAAACAAGTACATATTTCAAATTTCGACAAGGGGGTAATTGAATGAAGTCAATCTGTATTACCTGGAAAGGGCCGCCTGCAGGTGGGATATGAGATGGTTCTGTTGGTATTGCCTTTCCGATGTTCTTTCTCAAACAGGTAAGGCATGACATTGCTCTCTTACCTGCATGAGATGAAAATCCTGGGGCGCACCAATATGCTCTTACCAACTTGCACATTCCCTCCTTGCCCAGATGAGTCAGCCCATGAGCTGCCTCAGCTAAACATGGGAGATATGCTCTGGGGGCCACCGGTTTACCTTGTCCATCCGTCCAGAGTCCTGAGGACTCCTGGCCATATCCCTTTGCCTTCCAGACTGCCTTTTCCTGTGTGGAACACAAATTTTGCATCTCACACAACTTCTGTGTGTTGATGGTATTAAATACCATCAGTTGTGTGGTGTCTGTCTGTCTGGGGGTCCCAGCTGCTAACTTAGCTGCTTCGTCTGCTCGGCTGTTACCAAGTGATACTGGGTCTTGGCTATATGTGTGTGCTTTACACTTGATAACAGCCACTCTGTCGGGTTCCTGCATCACTGTTAGAAGCCTTTTGATGTGAGCTGCATGCGCTACCGGTGTACCAGCTGCCGTCATGAAATTTCTGAGGCGCCATAGGGCTCCGAAATCATGGACTACCCCGAATGCGTATCTAGAGTCGGTGTAGATATTGGCTGATTTGCCCTTAGCCAATTCACATGCTCTGGTTAGGGCGACCAGTTCAGCAACCTGGGCTGAGTGAGGTGGGCCTAGTGGTTCCGCTTCTATGGTGCCTTGGTCATCTACGACTGCGTATCCAGTACACAAGTCTCCCGAGTCTGACTGTCTGTGACAACTACCATCCGTGTAGAAAGTTAGATCTACATCTTCCAGTGGATTGTCACTGATGTCAGGCCTTGCGGTAAAATTTTGGGTCAAATATTCCATACAATCATGTGTGTCTTCCTTTGTGTTAAATTCTCCTTCCCCACCACTCTCATCCTCCACCCTTTGTGCCTGTCCAGGCACACCTGGGAGATATGTTGCAGGATTTAATGCACTGCATCTCCTTATGGTGATGTTTACGGGGGCCATTAGTGCCAATTCCCATCTTGTAAACCGCGCTGATGAGACGTGCCTGGTTTGGGCAGAATTTAGCAAGGCTGACACTGCATGTGGTGTATGAATTGTGAGGTTGTGACCTAGCACTACATCTTCGCTTTTCGTTACTAGCAATGCTATCGCAGCAACGCTTCGCAAGCATGTGGGGAGGGATCGCGCTACCGTGTCTAGCTGAGCGCTGTAGTATGCTACCGGCCTGCTGGCATCACCGTGCTTTTGGGTTAAGACGCCTGCCGCGCAACCAGCACTTTCTGTTCCGTACAGCTCAAAGGGTTTCCCATAGTCTGGCATACCTAATGCTGGTGCCTGCGTTAGGCACTGTTTAAGTCTCTCAAATGCCATCTCGGACTCGTCTGTATGCGAAATCCGCTCAGGTTTGTTTGAGGAGACCATCTCCTGCAAAGGTAACGCTAGAATGGAAAACCCTGGGATCCAGTTACGGCAATACCCACACATTCCTAAAAATGTTCTGATCTGTTGCTGGGTTTGTGGCAGAGTCATGTCTCTAATTGCTTGAATTCTATCAGCGGTCAGGTGTCTCAGTCCTTGTGTTAGACAGTGTCCCAAATATTTTACCCTAGTTTGGCATAATTGCAACTTGTCTTTGGAAACCTTGTGTCCTGTGTCTGAAAGATGAAACAGGAGCTGTTTCGTATCCTTCAGGGATGCTTCCAATGAATCAGAACACAGTAGTAGATCATCCATGTACTGTATTAATACTGATCCACTCTCTGGTTGGAAAGACTGTAAACAATCATGCAAAGCCTGGGAAAAGATACTTGGACTGTCTATGAAACCTTGTGGTAATCGAGTCCATGTGTATTGGACTCCTCTGTATGTGAATGCAAACAAATATTGGCTGTCAGGGTGCAGAGGTACCGAAAAGAAAGCGGAGCAGAGGTCAATAACAGTGAAAAATTTCGCAGTGGGAGGGATTTGCATAAGGATGACAGCTGGATTTGGCACTACGGGGAACTGACTCTCAACTATTTTGTTAATCCCCCTTAGATCCTGCACTAGCCGGTAACCCCTCCCCCCACTCTTTTTCACAGGGAAGATGGGACTATTGGCAGTGCTGGACGTTCTTACCAGAATGCCCTGTTGTAGCAAGCGCTCTATTACGGGATACACTCCTAACTCCACCTCTGGCTTCAGAGGGTACTGTGGGATTTTTGGAGCTATCCTACCATCTTTTACTTGTACAACTACCGGAGCTACGTTTGCAATTAATCCAGTGTCCTGTCCATCTTTAGTCCAAAGTGACTCTGGTATCTGGGATGTCATTTCTTCTACTTGGGATGGAGTCCTATTTGTCATAATGGTATGTGACATTAATTTTGACGGGGAGTCTAACATGTCTCGCACTTCCTGAGCGTGATTCTCAGGTATGTCCAAGAATACACCTTCAGGAGTACAATAAATGACGCACCCCATTTTGCACAATAAGTCTCTTCCCAGGAGATTAGTCGGGGCCGATGCAGCTAGCAAAAAGGAATGCTTGGTATGTAACGGCCCTACTGTAATCTCGGCTGGTTTGCTAACAGGGTAGTGCTGGACTACTCCCGTTACCCCTATGGCTGGAATTGTCTTACCAGTGGTTCTCATGCCCACTGTCGAATTTATCACTGATTTGGCCGCCCCTGTATCTACAAGAAAGTTTAATGATTTACCAGCTACATTGATTGCAATTTCTGGTTCACTTCCAAGATTTGCAATCAATTTTACTGGCTGCAGATTACAGGTATGGCCACACCCCTATTGGGTATGGTGACCTCCCTGAATCCCGCTGGCAGCAACTACTTGTGAAGGGGTGAAATGGGAACTACCAGTGGCTTGCCAGTCTCTGTTCGGGGGGTATCTTTTTGTTTCCCCTGTATGTGGCTCATAACTCCGTCTCTGCGGACCTTGCTCCCAATGTCGTGTGTCGTGTCGTTGTCTAGGGGGTTGATATGAGTTTTGTGAATTTTTCACTCTACAGTCTCGTGCCATGTGTCCCTGTCTATGACAAGAAAAACAAGTTACCACATTTGACTTACCCACAGGGTTTGGTGATTTATACAAAGGCTGCCTTGTGGTCAGGGCCTGTATACTTACGGCCATTAACTTATCACCTTGGGACTCCCTGTGTCGGGTGATATTCCAGTCGTGATCAATAGCAGCCTCTCTCAAAGTAGCCACCGACAGACCTCGCCAACATGGTTGCGTGGTCTGTACTCTTGTCTTTAATGTCTCTTTTAAACCATCCATTAGTACAGATACTGCTACTTCTCGATGGTTTATGTTTGTTTTAATGTCCTCTATACCTGTGTACTTTGCCATTTCTAGTAATGCCCTGTGAAAATATTCTGCAGCAGTTTCTGACTCTTTCTGTCTAATGGAGAAAATCTTGTTCCACTTAACTACCGCTGGGAAATACTCTTTTAACTGTAAACTTATTCTTTTTACGTTATCTTTGTTGTACACATCTGTAAGAGGTACATCCTGATCTAATCCACAGTCAGCCAAAAATTGAGCTGCGTCGACATTTGAGGGTAAACATGCCCTCAGCAATACCTGCCAGTCTTTGTTATTGGGCTCTAAAGTGTTCCCTAGGTCTCTGATGTATTTCTGGCTGGCAACTAAGTCTTTCCTAGGGTCAGGGAACTCAGACACTATGGTTCTTAATTCCATTCGGGGAAATGGGCTGTACATGGCAATGTTCCTAACAGGAGTGATTCCTGTTGTGTCAGTTTTCCCATTTGGCACTGCTATTACCCTAACAGGATTAAGTTTACTAACATCACTCTGTGTAGGTTCTACAGCCTGTGGTGAAATGGTTTCAGCGTAGTGTATGGTGCCGTACTTACCTGTAGATACGACCTCACCTATCCCTCCGCTAGGGGCTTTTGTTACTAATCTCGTGGGTGGAGCCGTGCCTACTGTTGTCTCTGCTATGGTGGCTGCTAGAGAGAGCGCCGATATTGTTGCCGATTCGTCCTCTTGATCACACTCCTGGGGAAAGTTCAAAACAGGGTACAACTTGCACGGGTTAATACTTGCATTAGTTAACTTATTAACATTTACACAGTTGCTAAGTGTTTGTTTGTTACACCCTAATGCGTCATTCTCCGCAACCAATTTCTCTCCTGATATGTATGGTGGCGGCGGGGCTGTCGCTATCAATTTCTTGATAGGATTAGATCCTGCCGCCAGAGCCAATCCTCTCTGTATTTCACCCTCCTGTTGCCATAACTGCAAATAATCATAATGTTGGATTCGTCTCTTTGTTGATTTAATGAGACATATCCTCCTCCTTAAATTTTGCAACACTTCTGATCTAAATCTACCTACTCTTGGGAATTTCTCCCCGTCATGCACTGTCATTCTCTCCCATTCATCACATAAAACCTCTGTATGTGAGCCATATTTTTCACACATTACGTACCTTGCCGACCCGACTGGTCGGTTTACTGAATCAACCCGAACCGAGGTTGATCGCCCCCTTCCTGAACAATTGGCCCCCATAACTTGCAGGCGTTGCTTTCACCACCTCTGACCTTATTTCAGGGTCTTCAGCGAACCCTTACAAAAACCAAAATGTTCACGATAGGCTGACGGTGGCGGTTTACCGAGTACCCCACTCACTCGCCCACGCCGACCAATACAACCCACACACTGCCTTAGTGCTGGCGTACTCGACCCAGGGCCCCTATGAACCTCTATTTACTGGAACATGCGAGGGATATCCGCAGAACACTTACTCTTTCCAGTAACTATTGATTGTTGGACAATTCCTGAGTGACCAGCGAACTTCCCTTCAGAAAATAAAAAAATTACACAAATCACATCAGAGTGTACAAATAGTTTTATGACCGGGATCGTACACAAATGGTACTGGTCAGATTAACTAATGTACACAATTACGTGCGGTACAATCGTTCAGCACATAAGCAACTAATCTTATGTACTGAGCGACCAGTGGAATCGAAAATTTCGGCTGCGAATTCCTTCAGCCAGAGCTTTATTGGCCTATATGGGTTTTGCACCAACCCCCTGGGTTGTGCCCTTTTCTCTTTTATGGCAGACTTCTTAGTCTGCTGTACCTGGACCTCCCGGTCTGTAGTATGACCTCCTGGTCTACTATTCTCTACTGCTCAAATTTTATGTTTAACCAGAGATGCCTCCCTAGCCACCATGCACGTCACTTACATGTATGTACCTCTGCGAGAACTCGACTTCTTGTGGTTCAACCTGTAAAATTGTATAAACTTATATATACAAAACACTCACTCACCACACGTACACTTTTGCTTCTATTTCTATTTCTGCGCAGAAATTTTTCTTTAGACCAGATGTGTTGTGAATTTGGAGAAGGATCTGTTAATCTAAATTTCGGACACTAAAATAGATTTTGCGCTATTTATCGCCTGATGCGCTACTTATCGCCTGTTGCGCTACTTATCGCCTGTTGAGCTACTTAAAAATCAACTGTCGTGTGACTTGAGTTACGTGGGCGTACCCAGACGCTCCGTTGCGTAATTTACGCTGCGTGCGTCGGCCTTGGCGTATGCGAGTCTCAGCCCTTTGTTAGAGACACGTGTACACAAAACCAATGTCCACCGCAACACAACTAACACTTTTATTAATGTAGATGATCCTCGATCATCTACCGCGCAACACACCAATCTCTCCTTTTACCTTAGGTAGAGTTGCATGTGGGTTTTACACTTTAAATATGAAATAGCGACAAATCTCTCTTAGCACGTTTTATCAATTATAAAATGGCAAACAGGAGAGTGATATATGAAAATACACGAATGAAAAAGAAATGCAGATATGTGCGTGTGTACGCAAGACAGAAATAAACAGTTTTAAAAGACACTAGCGTGTTGTTCTTACCTCCGGTTCCGGATTCCTTCAGCACCCTTTACTAAGCGAAGCAGACGCTTATCCAAACAGCACTACGAGGAATATGACCTCCCGCCCTTTGCTGCTGGATAATGTCTGCTGAATTTACCTAGCAGAGATATGTGAAGGACAGGACGAGCCGCCAATTAATAAAGCTAAATATTTATCTTATATAAAACCCTTTATGAGGTCTAAGAACACTGTACGCTATTTACGTATGGAGTACCGTAAGGGTACGCTCGTTGCGTAACGATCGCTTAGCCATGGTCGAGACGCTCAAGCGTCACGTTCGCTCACGGCCGAGAGATCACAGGCAGGCACGCTATTGGCTGCCGACTAACGTAATGATTCGCTATAGCGTAGCGGACGCTCGGGACCACGAGGAGATCACCAGCGGCGCTGACGCTCACAATGTTAAACCTTTAAATCTAAACCATAAACAATGTAATATGCTGTAAAACCTTAGTGTAGAGATAGGGTGTAGATGCAACACAGTGTAACCTTATTAACTTAAAAGCTGTATGAGCGTCACCGACGCTCTGTGAATACTTAACACTATAAGAAATACACAGATACCGTGCTTAGGGTCCAACGCCTAATATATATATTATGAATGTTATACTTGCAAAAGAATTAATACAATACAAGTCATACACTACAATATAACATAGACTACCTAACCAGATAACTACACAGGAAATACAATACAATACTATTACGTTTAGGAGAGTACGAGAGAAAGAAGAGAAGAGAGAGAGAGAGAGATATGGCCCATAACAACAAGAAAGATAATATGATTGCGGAGAAAACTTACGCACAAGGGGAACGATCGCATGCGCCTCTGGACATCCAGCTCCCGATTTTCAGCAATGAGAACCGTTGAAGAGTGAGCTGGATGTGATCGGCTTGTCTATTTATGCCACACACACAATACAATTCAATGGTCCCTACAATCTCATTGTTCATTGGACACAGGAATTCCTCCTCGCATTATAACAAAAGGTCATAGGTTGATTCATACAGGTGGGCTGTGACGATTTCCAACTGCTCAGGTGGGTGGGCAACCAGGTTTCCCGCCGCATGGATAAGTAAGTGCAAATAATAGTAAATGGACATAAACTTCTTATGTCCATAACTATTCGCACGAGCGATTAATCCGCTTCAAACCAACACCGGAATATTGCTAATTAAATACTCTTCCGATGGATACTAAACACCACAGTATTACTCCTGTCTGACCCTTCGTATCAAACAAAGAGGGATTTCTCTGTCCATGAACATGCTACATTAACCAAACTTTCAGATTCTATCAAAGGGACCATGATCTACAAAATACATTATATAGTGGAAATATGTAACGATTGAGTCGCACGCTACGAACACCTGAACTCTACCGTAAATGCACATACCGCGCGCCCGCGGGTGCCCGCAACAGCGAGTATGCGCACGCACGGGAGAGCGCACGCATGCGCAGCGCAGACCTGTGTGAGGTGCAAATATGGCAGTGTGCATCGTGATATTTTTCTGACTTTGACACACTGTTGACAACACCATCATCTCCCCCATTCTCCAGCTCCACTGCTTGGGCATCACTCTTGACTCCTCCCTCTCCTTTGCATGCCACATCCAAGCTCTAGCACAATCCTGTCGGTTCCAGCTACGCAACATTGCTCGCATCAGGCCATTTCTCTCCCAGAGTGCAACTAAACTTATCATCCACTCACTTATCATCTCACGGCTCGACTACTTCAACATTCTCCTCACAGGCCTCACTTGCTCCCATCTTGCTCCCCTCCAATCTGTCCTCAACTCTCTTGCCGCTCCACATCTGCCACTCCCCTTCGACAAAATCTGCACTGGCTCCAATTCCCCTACAGAATCCTCTTCAAACTCCTCACCCTCACATACAAGGCCATTTCTAATTCCACTGCTACCTACATCTCCAACTTCCTCTCCCTTCAGACTCCCTCCCACCCCCTACGGTTGGCCAATGACTGTCGCCTCTCCTCTACCCTGGTCACTGCTTCCTATGCTCGAGTTAAAGATTTTGCCTGTGCTGCACCACTTCAGTGGAATGTGCTCTCCCGCTCCATTAGACTCTCTCCGATCTTGCAAAGCTTCAAACAGGCACTGAAAACTTACCTACTGTATTCATCAAAGCGTCCCCCCAATGCATAACCTAGTCCTGAGGCTGCTCCTCCATCCCCCTGCCTTATGCCTTGACCATCTCTGCTTTGCTTACATCATGCCATCAGACTACCTCCCGCTTGCTTGCACCTCATGTCATCTGTTTGTTGACCCTTCCTACTAGATCAGTGGTCAGGGAACAGGGGTAAATTACCCCAAATGGGGTAAAAATGAAATTCCTGGGGGTAATGGACAGTAGTGCTGCTGAGACACAGCCCCGTCCAGCACCAGCCGGCTCGCGATGTGACATGCTGACATCACGTCACACCGCGCTCCCTCCTGCCCGCCCTGCGCTGTGTTCCTGGCCACCCTGTGCTGTGTTCCTGGCCATGGTGTAATGTGCTGACATCACACCGTGCTCCCTCGCGCCCGCCCGTCTTGCGCTGTCCTGTCCTCCCACCCTGCGGCCCGCCAACCCACACACAGAACTTGAAGTGTTCTGTGGCTGACCACTGACGGAGTTCCGCAGAATCCGACAGTGGCCAACATAACAGTGGGAAATTCCCACTGATATTACTGAGGTGAGGATGTGACCATCTATCTCCTAAAAGTCGTGCCCCTTACCCCCTCATCCATCTTTCTTACATCCATTCTGGTGTTTTGGGGGGAAAGTGTTAATTAACCCATTCATTGCCAAAAAATAATTGGTAGAAAAAAATAATAATAATTATATATATATATACACTGCTCAAAAAAATAAAGGGAACACTTAAACAACACAATGTAACTCCAAGTCAATCACAATTCTGTGAAATCAAACTGTCCACTTAGGAAGCAACACTGATTGACAATCAATTTCACATGCTGTTGTGCAAATGGAATAGACAACAGGTGGGAATTATAGGCAATTAGCAAGACACCCCCAATAAAGGAGTTGTTCTGCAGGTGGTGACCACAGACCACTTCTCAGCTACTATGCTTTCTGGTTGATGTTTTGGTCACTTTTGAAAGCAGGCAGTGCTTTCACTCTAGTGGTAGCATGAGACGGAGTCTACAACCCACACAAGTGGCTCAGGTAGTGCAGCTCATCCAGGATGGCACATCAATGCGAACTGTGGCAAGAAGGTTTGCTGTGTCTATCAGCGTAGTGTCCAGAGCATGGAGGCGCTACCAGGAGACAGGCCAGTACATCAGGAGACATGGAGGAGGCCGTAGGAGGGCAACAACCCAGCAGCAGGACCACTACCTCCGCCTTTGTGCAAGGAGGAACAGGAGGAGCACTGCCAGAGCCCTGCAAAATGACCTCCAGCAAGCCACAAATGTGCATGTGTCTACTCAAACGATCAGAAACAGACTCCATGAGGGTGGTATGGGGGCCTGACATCCACAGGTGGGGGTTGTGCTTACAGCCCAACACCGTGCAGGACGTTTGGCATTTGCCAGAAAACACCAAGATTGGCAAATTCGCCACTGGTGCCCTGTGCTCTTCACAGATGAAAGCAGGTTCTCTCTGAGCACATGTGACAGACGTGACAGAGTCTGGAGACGCCAAGGAGAACGTTCTGCTGCCTGCAACATCCTCCAGCATGACCGGTTTGGCAGTGGGTCAGTAATGGTGTGGTGTGGCATTTCTTTGGGGGGCCGCACAGCCCTCCATGTGCTCGCCAGAGGTAGCCTGACTGCCATTAGGTACCGAGATGAGATCCTCAGACCCCTTGTGAGACCATATGCTGGTGCGGTTTGCCCTGGGTTCCTCCTAATGCAAGACAATGCTAGACCTCATGTGGCTGGAGTGTGTCAGCAGTTCCTGCAAGACGAAGGCATTGATGCTATGGACTGGCCCGCCCGTTCCCCAGACCTGAATCCAATTTAGCACATCTGGGACATCATGTCTCGCTCCATCCACCAACGTGGCGTTGTGTGACGTTGCACCACAGACTGTCCAGGAGTTGGCGGATGCTTTAGTCCGGTCTGGGAGGAAATCCCTCAGGAGACCATCCGCCACCTCATCAGGAGCATGCCCAGGCGTTGTAGGGAGGTCATACAGGCATGTGGAGGCCACACACACTACTGAGCCTCATTTTGACTTGTTTTAAGGACATTACATCAAAGTTGGATCAGCCTGTAGTGTGTTTTTACACTTTAATTTTGAGTGTGACTCCAAATCCAGACCTCCATGGGTTAATAAATTTGATTTCCATTGATAATTTTTGTGTGATTTTGTTGTCAGCACATTCAACTATGTAAAGAACAAAGTATTTAATAAGAATATTTCATTCATTCAGATCTAGGATGTGTTATTTTAGTGTTCCCTTTATTTTTTTGAGCAGTGTATATATATATATATATATATATACACAGTATCGCAGAAATACCATATAAACAGTGATAACCAGTATATATGCACAATAATATATGATTTCCTTCCTTTCAAATCAAGTGGGTAACGTCGGCGCATATAAATATATTTTGAGGTAAAAGATAAAAAAGTTCCCTGACCCCTGTACTAGATTGTTAGCTCAGAGCAGGGCCCTCTTTCCTCTTGTTGTCAAAACCCTCTCCTACTCAACGACCATCTTTACCCGCTTTTTCTCCTGCTGGTAAAGGCTCATCTCTATCTATGGTCACCAGCTCCTAGTAGTACGCTGATCACTCACTCGCTACTTACATCTAAGCTGTATTGTGTTTTGAGAATTGTGGTGCTCTGTGTTACCTGTACTCTATTTTTGTTATTTAATTACTGTAATGTTATGTTTTGTCTCCTTCTACTGTTATTTGTACAGCACTGCGAAACACTTGTGGCGCCTTATAAATAAAATGTAATAATAATACATAGGAACTTCCAACTTTTCTATAACTTGTGCTGGTTTTTTTTTAAATTTAACATACCTAGACTTGACAAGTTTTTGGTAATTAAATTCCTCAATCTGTGTAACCTTTGCTCTCACACAGTAACCAACCATGCTCTTTACTGATTTTTGAAGCCAGCTTGCATCTTCTGTCCTTTGGTATGTGTATGTAGGGAGTACTTCTAAAAGTCCTTAGATGTTTTACACTTGGTTTTCTCTTTGACCAGGCTTCAATATGTGTTATGTCCTTTAAAGCTTTTGTGTAGAATGGTTTTTAAGATTAACTGCTATGCACACAGCTTTAACCCAACACTAGTTGTCTAGACCTGCTTTCTTTAGCATATATCTTTCTTTCTTTACCAATATACAGTACAATTTGCTTGTTCGCAGATACCATTTTGCTCATGAGTATAGGCAATGGTCAGTTGATGCTCTACTCCATATTTTCTCAATAATAATTCCATCTCTTTGTTGAGAAATTCTCCACCATTAACAGATCTCAGGGTCTTGCATCCGTGACCGGGTTAATTCTCTACAAATCTCTTAAAGGGGGGTATCCTATTAGCAGCAGTAATTTACCGCTGCCAATTGCCTCGCCCAGGGCTATCCAATTAGCCCAATGTGGCACACTCCTCCTGATGCTGACACTTATTTGGGATTATGCTTCACCTGAAGCATAATCAGTGATAAGCGGCCGCCGGAGCTGCAATAGTACTTGGGATTGGGAATTCATCACTGATTCCATGTGTTATCACATGATCATGGGTCAATTTTTAGCTGATAAAAATGGCCTCCAATTTGATACCTCAATGATGACCATCGGTCTAAAAACACAATATCAGGCCATTTTTATTGGCTGAAAACAGATTGCAAGTAATTGGATACTACCGAAAGTCTGCAATCTTCTTTGCTACTTCGGATTCTTGTGAAGTCATCTATAAACATCTCAAAGTATCTGTAGCCACCAACTGACTTTATTTCCATTGGACCACACACATCTGTATGTACTATCTCAAATGATGCTATAGCTCTGCTTGCTTACCAGGGAAATGATTGACGACTTTGTTTTCCTAATCACATACAGGGGTTCTCTGTTATTCCTGTGACCATCCTGTTCTGTAGTTTCTGAACACTGTTGAATCCAAGGTGACCAAATCTTCTGTGCAAGAGTACTAGTGACTGTGACTCAGTTGTCATCATCATGTAACAGTGTTGTGTATCAGGGACATACAATTGCTGACACCTTGTGCCTGTAGATACTGTATGATGGTTTCTTTTCTGTTTCAGACATTACACTTTCCTTTAATGAAGTGAGCTTTTTAGCCTCTCTGTTACAGGACACTGATGGCTATAAGATTTGTTCCCATTTCTGATACATAAATTTATGCAAAAGCAGTACTCTATGTTGTTGACTTATAGGGAAAGCATTCTTCAAACTGTAGTAACTTTGCTCTGACTGTGTCTGTGTTTAACTTTGATATATTTGCTTCCAATGCTACATCTCTGAAATCAAACTTGGACATCAAGTTCTGTAGCATTGCTGTAGTGATCTCTTCATCATCTACTTGCACATCAACAGATGCTAGTTGCTGAGAAACAGACATCATTTTGTTAATGTAGTGAATCATAATGCTGTATTCACACAACTTAGTATTGTATAATACACGTCTGAAATTTATTTTTCTCATGAGATCTTGGTATGCTGCCTACAGTGCTGTCCACATGTCTCTAGCTGACATATTCCTATGAATGATAGAGTATACAAGCTGATCTACAATAATATCCATGACTCTCTCTATATCATCTGGGTTTGGACTGTCACTGGGATCCACTGTCACTTTTCACATGCTGCAATTGCATTTCAATAGCAAAATTCTATGTTATATAATTTTCAGAACCTTTTTAGCTTGATAAACCCCATTAGTGTGTAGATCCTGTATACATGCACCTTACAGACATAACTATGCAGCTTCTGTGCTTTCATCAGCTTCTGTATTGCTACACTGTGCTGGAAACACTCTCTGCTGTCTTCACTCTTTCTTCTGTAGCAGCCTGTGATGTGCATGTGCCTAAGACGGTATCTATGTGCTGCTCTGAGCTTTCTAGTAGCCTGGGATTCTATTTTAAACTTGTGTGCCTGTGCCCATAACCTGTTGGGAATATGTGTGTACAGGCTTGATAATGTGGCACAGTTTCTGTACACACCAGTGGTTGCCTTAAGACAATAAACAGCCCAGTGGAGTGGTTTATAGAAGGAAAACAGGTACAGCAATACTCACTGTTATACATACTGGTTTGATTGACCAGAACTACTGTAAGTACTGCATGTGTGTGCAGTACTGCGCAGTACTAGATTAACTGCTAGGCAACATAGGCAGCTGCTTAGGGCCTGATGGGCCCCCTGGCACAGCCAGAGGCCTGGGTCAGCTGCTGCTGAGGGGGACATTGTCCCCTTTTGCAGTGATGCTGAGGCTCCAGCGTATGGTGTATCCCTTGTCATCGCACGCACTTTCTGGTGCCCATCTGCCACATGACTTAGTTGAGAAGTCTTGCAATAGTACAGCTGTCTTTTTCCCTCCTCCGGCCAGGGAAAGAAAGTGTAGACTAGAAACCAAGGAGCTCCTGCCACCTTCTTCTCTCCAGTGTGATCTGTCGCCTCCACACTGTTCTATGATTTGTGACTGCACTGTGATTGGGACTAACACTGGGAGAGGAAAGCCTTTGTAATGAGCACCTGCTTAAAACATTTCCATGCTGAAACATTTGTCCACCAACCCTGAATAACACCCTGCATGCTGTGAATATGTGAGAGTGTAGGGAGCAAATACCACTATACCCCTACACTGGCAGGTATGTCAGAATTATTTCTGTGTCTTCTATTATTCTGCTGCTGCGCCCATCCACACGCTGCTGTTGCAGGGTCACCCACTCTGTAGGCTGCTACACAGGTACTGGCTATCCCCGCACTGCCCCGCATTATAGACATATTAAAATATGAAGGAGAGCTGTTGAGTAGCCCTACCAGTCACTGGCACGGACTTGTGTATGTCCAGGGCTGCAGGTGTGTGTAGTATGCGCCAGCTTTGTGCACCATGTGGAGAATACAGAGTTTGTGTATAATATAAAATATGACTATTGTGGAAAAGGACAAAACTGGAGTCTCTCTCCCCACCTCCTGGTTTGTCCTGCTATAGGTTGCCCCTTTATGCTCTCTCTCCTCTTTCTCTGCATATCTCTGTTCTCTCTTTGTCCTCTCTCTCTCCCCTTTCTCCTCTCTCTGCTTCTTTCTCTCCTCAATGGGCCTCTCTCTCATCTCGTTTTCTGCCCCCCCCTCCTCTCTGTGCCTATGTCTCTCTTTCTCTACTCTCTCTGTCTCTCTTCTATCAGAATCTCTCCTCTCACTTTCCTCTTTCTGACTCTCCTCTATCTGTCTCTCTATCCTCTCTCTCTCTGACCCTCTCTCCTCTTTGCCTCTCTTGCTCTCTCTTTTCTTAAACTTCTACTGCTACCTCCCAGCTTGCATCTTGTACTTGTCTACGGTCTCTCTCTCGCCTTTGTTGTTAACCACCTTTGGCTACCTTCTCTCTCTGAAATTGCAGCACAAACCTCTGCCAGCTTTCCCTAAAAGAAGAGTATATATCTGCCACTGCTGCTGTTTGGGGCTGATCCTGCTTATCTCCAGCTTCCACCGCCAGCAGCAGCAGCTCTCCCAGCAGCAGAACATGAGCAAAATTGGTCCCCATGCTGCGCGAGAGGAGGCTCCAGAATCTTCCTCCACTGAAGGAGTGCAGGTAGGGCCACTGCTGACCCATGGACATGCAAGGTAGAGTGGCATAAACACAGCAGGGACAGGCAGGGGGTTGGGATGATAGGATATAGTGCTATAGATTGTTGAGGATGGAGGCCTCAAATTGGTGCCTTACTTATGGCCTGATGAGATCTAAATCTGGCTATAATAGGGTAGCATCTAGTTTGCCTTCGTGGAGAGGACCTTTCCCATAAGCCCCTGGGTCCATGTCACAAACTATTTGGAATAGTAACCTGTGGCGAGCGAAGCGGAGCAAGATACTAAGCTCGCGAGGGTCCAATGGTGCATGGATAAAATGAAATAACCTCAAATGAATGGAGAATGGATAAAACATTTAGGTGCTGTAAGGGCGGAAGTTATCTACTGCCCTTTCGTTATGTCACTTCCTAGTCCTGATCACAAAGAGAAAATATACACAACCGCTATAGTACTGTGACACCTTTACACAGTAAAGTGGCTGCACTCTGCACATGTGCAGTAGTACATTAGGTATACTAGTGCCGAGTATGTGTGCACAGAGAGAAGACAGCGCAGAATATACTTTGGATTTATCTACATTAAGCATCCCATGTTCTTTAAAATTAGTAGTGATTTTGTATGTTGCAACTGACATCAGTATAATTAAATTTTTTCTCATACGTCCTAGAGGATGCTGGGGTCACATCAAGAACCATGGGGTATAGACGGGATCCACAGGAGACAAGGGCACTTTAATACTTTCAAAGGGGTGTGAACTGGCTCCTCCCTCTATGCCCCTCCTCCAGACTCCAGTTTAGAATCTGTGCCCAGGCAGACTGGATGCACACTGAGGAGCTCTACTGAGTTTCTCTGAAAAGACTTTAAGTTAGGTTTTTTATTTTCAGGGAGCACTGCTGGCAACAGTCTCCCTGCTTCGTGGGACTTAGAGGAGAGAAGTCAGACCTACTTCTGTGAGTTTAAAGGATCTGCTTCTTTGGCTACAGGACACCATTAGCTCCTGAGGGTTTGGAACACTAGGTACGCCTAGGGGTTCATTCCCAGAGCCCGCCGTCACCACCCCTGCAGAGCCAGAAGACAGGTGAGTAGAAGAAGATCAGAAGACTTCAGTGATGGCTTTGAGGTACTGCACTGCGGCCGCGCTGCGCGCCATGCTCCCAAACACAACAGCACTGCAGGGTGCAGGGCGTGGGGGGGCGCCCTGTTCAGCATATAAACCTCATTTATCTATCTGGCAACAGCGGACAAGGTGCCTGGGCACTGTCCAGACCCCCGCCAGTGTCAAAAAGTTTAAAAATGAGCGGGTCTGAAGCGCGCCAGTAAGGGGGTGGGGCTTAGCCCTCACAGCACACAGCTCGGCGCCATAGCTCTTCACATGGCTGCAGAGACGCTGGTCCTTCCTCATACTGCTGTAACAAGTAACAGGGTGGAAAACGGGGGGGGGGGCGGGGGGGCACAGCGATTTTGGTGCATTATACTAGTTTATAAAAGCGCTGCTGGTCTGGGACATTGGCTGTAGTGTTCAGACCAGGTTTTGGGCGCTGGGGTGTGGGCTGGCTATATCTCCCTCTGTGTCTCTCTGACAGGCTTTGCTGTAGGTCTGTCCCCTATAGGCCCAGTGTATCTGCGTGTGGTGGGTGCACGTGTGTCGGCATGTCTGAGGCGGAGTGTGTGTTGAGGACACAAAAGGCTGTGGGAGTGACCCTGTCGGCACCGCCGACACCGGATTGGGTGAATGTTTTGAGTGCTTTGAATGCAAATGTGGCTCTGATTTATAAAAGATTGGATAAATCTGAGTCTCAGAACCAGGCTTGGAAGAAATCCATAGAGGATGTGTTGTTTCAAGTCCAGACCCCTTCGGGGTCAAAAAAACGTTCATTTGCCCAGCTGGCAGACACGGATACCGACACGGACACTGACTCAAGTGTCAACTATAGTGATGCCAGATTAGATCCAAAACTGGCAAAGAGCATTCAGTACATGATTGTGGCTATAAAAGATGTATTACATATCACTGAGGACCCTGCTGTTCCTGATACTAGGGTCTGTATGTATAAAGGGAAGAAACCTGAGGTAACTTTTCCTCCCTCTCATGAACTGAATGCACTTTGTGAAAAGGTTTGGGAAAATCCTGACAAAAAGTTTCAGATTCCCAAAAGGATTGTAGTGGCGTATCCGATTCCCTCTGGGGATAGGGAAAAATGGGAGTCACCCCCCATTGTGGACAAGGCTTTATCACGGCTGTCCAAAAAAGTGGCTCTTCCGTCCCCTGACATGGCAGCCCTAAAGGATCCTGCGGATCGTTGACAGGAAAATACATTGAAATCCATTTATATTCCACGGGTGCGCTACTCAGACCAGCCATTGCATCTGCATAGGTGAGTAGTGCTATCGAAAAATGGGCATATAACCTGTCATCTGAATTGGATACCCTGGATAGGGATAACATTCTTCTGACGCTAGGTCATATCAGGGACGCTGCAGTCTACCTAAAGGAAGCTGCGAGAGATATTGGCCTCTTGGGTTCACGGGCCAATGCCATGGCAGTCTCAGCTAGGAGAGCATTGTGGATTCATCAATGGAATGCTGATGCTGACTCCAAAAAAGCTATGGAGTCTCTACCGTATAAAGATGGTGTATTGTTTGGTGACGGCCTCGCTGAGTTGGTATCTATGGCTACCGCGGGTAAGTCATAATTTTTACCTTATGTGCCTGCACCACAAGAGAAAGCACACCAGTATCAGATGCAGTCCTTTCGGCCCTATAAATACGGAAAAGGGCGAGTGTCTTCCTTCCTTGCTACAGGAGGAAAGGGAAAGGGTTAGCGATCACCGGTCATGGCCGGTTCCCAGGAGCATAAGTCCTCCCCGGCTTCTGCCAAGTCCACCGCATGACGCTGGGGCTCCTCTGCGGGAGTCCGCACCGGTGGGGGCACGTCTCAGGCTCTTCAGTCAGTTCTGGGCTCGTTCGGGCCCAGACCCATGGGTTTTAGAAATAGTGTCCCAAGGGTACAAACTGGAGTTTCAAGACGTCCCCCCTCACCGATTTTTCAAATCAGCCTTACCAGCTTCTCTTCCAGACAGGGAAATGGTATGCGCCACGATACAAAAATTGTGTCACAATCAAGTCATTGTCAGGGTTCCCCCATCACAACAGGGAGAAGGCTTTTATTCAAGCCTGTTTGTGGTTCAGAAGCCAGACGGCTCAGTCAGACCAATCCTGAACCTCAAATCCCTCAATTTCTACGTAAAAAAATTCAAATTCAAGATGGAATCTCTCCGGGCTGTGATCTCCAGTCTGGAGGAGGGGGATTTTATGGTGTCGGTATGCCTACTTACATGTTCCCATTTATCCTCCACATCAGGCTTACCTGAGGTTTGCAGTTCAGGATTGTCATTACCAATTTCAGACGTTGCCGTTTGGTCTGTCCACGGCTCCGAGGGTTTTCACCAAAGTAATGGCCGAAATGATGGTTCTCCTGCGCAAACAAGGAGTCACAATTATCCCGTACTTGGAGGATCTCCTGATAAAGGCGAGATCCAGGGACCAATTACTGCAGAACATTACGCTCTCCCTGATAATTCTGCAGCAACATTGTTGGCTCCTAAACTTGCCAAAATCGCAGTTGGTCCCGACGAGACGGCTGTCGTTTTTTGGGAATACTTCTGGACACAGAATTACAGAGAGTTTTTCTTCCAGTGGAAAAGGCTCTGGAAATTCAGAACCTGGTCAAGCAAATTCTGAAACCAGCAAGGGTATCGATCCATCAATGCACTCGGTTTCTGAAGAAGATGGTGGCGGCCTACGAGGCCATTCAGTTTAGCAGATTCCATGCCAGAGTGTTTCAGTGGGACCTATTGGACAAGTGGTCCGGGTCCCATTTGCACATGCACTGAAGGATAACCCTGGCCTCCAAGACCAGAATCTCACTCCTGTGGTGGCTACACAGCTCTCACCTCCTAGAGGGACGCAGGTTCGGGGTCCAGGACTGGATCGTAGTGACCACGGATGCGAGTCTCCGAGGCTGGGGAGCAGTCAAGCAGGGGGAAAGCTTCCAGGGAAAATGGTCAAGCCAGGAAATGTGTCTACACATAAACGTGCTGGAGTTAAGGGCCATTCACAATGGCCTTCTGCAAGAGGAACATTTTCTTTGCAATCGGCCCGCCCTAATTCAGTCGGACAACATAACAGCAGTAGCGTACATAAACCGCAAGATCGGAACAAAGAGCAGAGCGGCAATGGCCAAGGCCACAAAGGTGCTCCGTTGGGCGGAAAGGCATGCAAGCGCTCTATCAGCGATCTTCATTCCAGGAGTAGACAACTGGGAAGCAGACTTCCTCAGCAGACACGATCTCCATCCAGGAGAGGGGGGTCTTCATCAAGAGGTCTTTGCAGAAGTGATAAGTCTTTGGGGAATTCCTCAAATAGACATGATGGCATCTCGCCTCAACAAGAAACTTCAGAGATATTGTTCCAGGTCAAGAGACCCTCAAGCAATAGCAGTGGATGCCCTAGTGACACCGTGGGTGTTTCGGTCGGTGTACGTATTTCCTCCGCTTCCTCTCATTCCAAAAGTGATAAAGATCAAAAGAAGAACAAAGGTTCAAGCGATCCTCATTATTCCAGACTGGCCAAGAAGGGCTTGGTATCCAGAGCTTTAGGAATTACTCATAGGAGATCCCTGGCCTCTTACTCTGAGGGAGGATCTGTTACAGCAGGGGCTGTGCGTGTTCCAAGACTTACCGCGGCTTCATTTGACGGCTTGGAGGTTGAACGCCGGATTCTAGCCCAAAAGGGTATTCCCAAGGAAGTCATCCTCACTCTTATTCAGGCCAGGAAAGGAGTAACGTCTAAACATTACCACCGTATTTGGAGAAAATACGTGTCTTGGTGTGAATCCAAGAAGGCTCCTATGGGAGAATTTCAGTTAGGACGTTTTCTCCATTTTCTACAAGCCGGTGTGGATGCGGGCCTAAAGTTGGGCTCAATTAAAGTTTCAATTTCAGCTTTATCGGTTTTCTTCCAAAAACAATTGGCCTCCCTTCCAGAAGTTCAGACCTTTGTGAAAGGCGTATTTCACATCCAACCTCCTTTTGTGCCCCCTGTGGCACCATGGGGTCTTAACGTGGTGTTGCAGTTCCTTCAATCTCATTTGTTTGAACCTTTACAGGAGGTAGAGTTAAAATTCCTTACTTGGAAAGTGGTCATGCTGTTGGCCTTGGCATCCGCAAGGCGGGTGTCTGAATTGGAGGCCTTGTCTCACAAGAGCCCTTATTTGATCTTCCATGAAGATAGAGCAGAATTGAGGACTCGTCAGCAGTTTCTGCCGTAGGTGATATCATCGTTCCATTTGAACCAACCTATTGTGGTGCCAGTGGCTACTGACGTCTAGCTGGAATCTAAGCTTCTCGATGTAGTAAGAGCTTTGAAAATTTATGTCGCCAGAACGGCTCAGTTTAGGAAAACAGAGGCTCTGTTTGTCTTGTATGCTCACAATAAAATTGGGGCTCCTGCTTCCAAGCAGACTATTGCGCGCTGGATCTGTCATACGATTCAGCAGGCTCATTCTATGGCTGGATTGCCGTTACCGAAATCGGTGAAGGCCCATTCTACCAGGAAGGTGGGCTCTTCCTGGGCGGCTGCCCGGGGTGTCTCAGCATTACAACTTTGTCGAACAGCTACTTGGTCGGGTTCAAACACCTTTGCGAAGTTCTACAAGTTTGATACCCTGGCTAATGAGGACCTCATGTTTGGTCAATCTGTGCTGCAGAGTCATCCGCACTCTCCCGCCCGTTCTAGAGCTTTGGTATAAACCCCATGGTTCTTGATGTGACCCCAGCATCCTCTAGGACATATGAGAAAATAGGATTTTAATACCTACCGGTAAATCCTTTTCTCTTAGTCCATAGAGGATGCTGGGCGCCCGTCCCAATGCGTATTGTATCTGCAGTTATTGGTTGTGGTTGCACACATGTTGTGTTCCGTTTATAGTCAGCCTGTTGCTGATGTTGTTCATGCCGTTTACTTGCGTTTTGTTAAATGCCATGTTGTACGGCGTGCTTGAGGTGTGAGCTGGTATGTATCTCACCTTATTTTAACAATAAATCCTTTTCCTTGAAATGTCCGTCTCCCTGGGTACAGTTCCTATAACTGGAGTCTGGAGGAAGGGCATAGAGGGAGGAGCCAGTTCACACTCCTTTGAAAATCTTAAAGTGCCCATGTCTCCTGTGGATCCCGTCTATACCCCATGGTTCTTGATGTGACCCCAGCATCCTCTACGGACTAAGACAAAAGTATTTACCGGTAGGTATTAAAATCCTATCTTTTTTATTATTAGTACTATTTACATTGAGGTGTTTTATGAAATTACATTTTAACATTAACCCAAGGGAGTGACTTATATACTTGTGGAAACTAGCAATCCTTTTTTCTTGTGTTCTAATCGCATCATCATACTACAGAATTAATCAACTGCCCCATCTCTCGCACACTTTAAATTCAGCGAAATGTGAATGAATAATATGGTGTGATAAAATAATTCAGTAGAATGCTGAATTAAAATCAGAACTTGAAAATGGACTTTGCATCTGTGCAAAAAATATTGTTCCACTGTGATATTCAATCTGCGTGAAATTTTGCTGCAACATTGCTCATCTCTAGTCAAGATGCAGAAAAAAGTTCTACACGTTGTTTACTGAAGACAGATACTGCTTTACCAACTAATTGACTCGTTCATATTTGAATACAAATATTTTGTACCAGAACTGTCTACTATTATACTTGTTCTATTTATTTGCCTTTATTATATTTCATAGGTATAGAAAAATAAGGAAAATTAAAGAGGAACTCTACACCAGTCACTTTCAAATCCTTTACTGAAAATTCACATTTCCAGGAAGAGGTTAATTATCCAGTCATTTTCTGCACCCAAATAGGTGGGTTTGCAAATCTACAGTTAGCATCCCTGGAGACCAATACTGAGGAATACTGGAGTAGCCTGTATATGTAACAGACAGCTCAGTATAAAATTGTGCCTCCTAGTACATTAAATATATCATATATGCATCTTCTGAGTTAGTGAAATTCCGTTTCCTTGCTAAACTTCAGCCTTTCATACAAACTTCAGCTGTCCCGAAATAATGAGCTTACTATTTTCTCCTCCAGAATTAGCATTTGCATTTGGAGAAGTAAAAAAAATCCCTATGACTGGAGCGCAATCATTTCAATAATGCAAGGCAGAAAAACAACTAATTCTGTCATTACAACTGGTACACAGAAATGTCCTACTCACCCTGCCTGGATTTCTCATATGAAAGAAATTCTTGACAAGTTGAAACCTCATTTGAGATTCAGCACTTGCAGGCATTAACCCTTCTGGTACTAGAGTGTTACAGGAATTTGTTTTTTAAAATAAGCTGTTACATTTCCTTTTTCACTAAGCAACGAAATAGCAAATAATTTTTATATATGTTTTTGATTACTTTCTTTAAGCATAATGACTCAGACGTATACATATTAAAAAAGTTGGTTCTTCCTACAGTATTTCATTCTCCAGATGCCATACAGGCTGAAGGTTTATATATTTGCAAGTGCATGACCTCACAATCATTGTGAATTGGTTGGAAAAGTATGTCTTATACAGCTCCATAAGTCTCAGTGATGTAAACACAGTTTACAAAGGTATGATGTACCACAAAGTGAATGGTATTTCAGTCTGTCTCAATAAGGAAGGAAATGTCTTTACTTAAGGTTTGGGATTCTGATGAAGGGTTTGGCATGCAGTGAGTTCTCCAGCCCTCAGTTCATATTTAATAAATAATTAACCAGCATATAAATAACCTAGGTAATCCAGATTGATATATGAATGTTCCTAGGTTTCAAACTGAACAATCTGCATGAATATAGGTGGTCATTCCGAGTTGTTCGCTCGTTGCCGATTTTCGCTATGCTGCGATTTGTTGCTAAATGCGCATGTGCATGGTACGCAGCGCGCATGCGCTTAGTTATTTAACTAAAAACTTAGCAGTTTTGCTGTTGTTCGTGCGGCGCTTTTCAGTCGCTCTGCTGATCGTGAGTGATTGACAGGAAAGGGGCGTTTCTGGGTGGTAACTGAGCGTTTTCCGAACGCAGGCCGCAGGCGTGCCAGATAAAAACGCAGGAGTGGCTGGAGAAACAGGGGGAGGGGGGAGGCTGGCCGAACGCAGGGCGTGTGTGTGACGTCAAACCAGGAACTAAACGGACTGAGATGATCGCAATCTAGGATCAGTGACGTGCGGTGGGGTGAGGCAGGTGAGGCAGAGCCTTTCCTGTTATGCTAACGTTTGTGCCAGAGTTTTGACTGTGTAAAGTATATGAATAATACAAAGAATTTGTTTGAAATATCTGCTTTGTATTATTCTAATCATTTTTATAGCCAAAACTCTGGAGTAAAAAGTCTATGGCAGGTGAGGCAGTGCCTCCCCTGCCTATCTTTTCCGCACATCTCTGATCAAAACTCACCAAATTTCCAGGAGTTTATACTGCTGCACCTGTGTATAATGCCCAGATGCTTTGGCTCATATATTGTGTGTAAATCTGGCTCTGGTGCTAGCCAGTGCCTCCTGAGCCATTTAGCTCACCGCACGTCCCTGCTAGGAGTAGATCTGGAGCTACTCAGAAACTGCAAGGAATTATTTATTAGCAGTTCTGCCAATCTTTCGTTCGCTATTCTGCTATGCTAAGATACACTCCCAGAGAGCGGCGGCCTAGCGTTTGCAATGCTGCTAAAAGCAGCTAGCGAGCCAACAACTCGGAATGACCACCATAGTGATAAATGCTCCAACAGTACATGTTTTCCTGCTGTAAACAAGTAAGGAACAGACATGGTTTTTCCAACCTTCTTGTTTTGTTTTGCTCCCAACGCAGAATCAGTCCGTATGCTATTTGTTTTTCTGTTGAAGAACCAAATCTGTAGGCCAGTTTGAATATTGCGATTACGAATTTGTAATTTAACTTTAATAGTAATATCTCTATATCCTGCAATCACAGTGTTTTCACATTTAACAAAGCCAGTATCAGTGGTGGAATTAAAATGGCTTTATGTGAAACAGCCACTACGGAGACTGGAGGTGGGGAGTGCCAAAAAAATGGTGGGTCCACACAACTCACTATATCATGGTATCTCAAATTGAGGGGTCTATTTACTAATCCTTAGATGGAGATAAAGTGGACGGAGATAAAGTACCAGCCAATTAGCTCCTAACTGTCATTTTTCAAAACCAGCCTGTGACATGACAATTGGGAGCTGATTGGCTGGTACTTTATCTCCATCCAAGTCATATATTGTATTATCAACTAGGACAGAGTTTCCCAAACTCCGCCATTACAGTCCAGGTTTTAAGGATATCCATGGTTGAGCAAAGGTGACCTGCACAGTAATGGCGGAGTTTGGAAAACTCTGAATTAGGCATCCTATCGAAGTAGTAAGGTCTTTAACTGAAAGGGTGGTAATGTGGTAAAAATATATGCAGACCAGCAATACAGATGTAATACAGATGAAATTTGTGATTAACACTGGCAAGTTGCATTAAAATGCCTTAGGCCAAAAGAGTCTTGAGTGAGCTGAACCTAAATATTGCATAAGATTTGTTTGAATCATAGATTTTTTGCTACTCAATTTCTACAATATGCTCAATAATATATACCAATACACAGTAACATAATTCAACCCCAACAAATTACAATATTTTAAAATAATATATATAATTGAATTTAAGCTTAAATGAAAAAATATTGAGGGTCATTCTAGTAACATGGGGTTAATGGCCTTTTTCCATTTCTACACAGTATGCAATAAAATACTGTACGAGTCATTAATATTTCAATTTGTAAAGACTTTTACGATCAATAAAACCTCCATTTGTTACTCAGTCAATCAGATATATAAAAGTATTTCTTTTTTGTTACAGGGCAGAGTTAAACGCTCGTTTGAACAGATTCTACAAACATGTCAGAGATGGTCCCGGAGGATTATCTCGTCTCCATTTCAGTAGTGTTTTCAGGTTTTTTGCCTAAAGGCTTCGTCCCTCTGAGTTTTTGGCCATTGGCAAAAAAAAGTTTAAAAGAGTGTGAAAGAAAATGTTTTTCTTCTGGGTCCCAGGAAATATTATTTACTGTAGGTTGGTGAAAACAGCATAATTGATCATATTTTAAAATAAAACATTTTTTTTAGTTTAAGGGAAAATATTAGTAGAAGCCGTGTTTCCGAAAGATAAAAACATTTTTTGAGGCTTAGCACAACAGTAATTATATCTTTTTAGCATGTGACAATAGGGAGTAATTTCAACCCCTCGGCTAATTGCCACATCAAAGGGATTCATTTAGTGGGGAAAACCCTGTGCACGAGTCCCTGCCGTCAGACTGAACCTGACTGCTCCATGAGCTGTGAGGTAAGGTCTGTGGAAAAAAAACAAACTAAAAAAACATTGATTCTGCATTATACTTGGAATCAGTGGGTTTCTGTGCTTAAATTCCAATTTTTTTGGCATAGGAAAAAGGCTATTTAACTGAATGGCCTTTCCCTGTACTGCAGGAATTTTTGCCGCCGATTATTCGCGGGGTAAACACCAAGGCTAATTTAATATCCCCCTTAATATACTAAACTAGTTACAGTTATTATATGGGTTTGTCTCCTTCTTAGTGGCTGAACCTGTTTCTTTGAGCTGGAAAGTGAACAGACCAATAGTTTAGAATGGTCTACAACAGAAATAGGGTGTCTTTCTGCTGACAATAAAACTACATGCACTAGAAGATGAACAGGGTCCTTGTACTGTATGCCATGGTATCCCAGCCTACATGTTCATCTACTAATCATATATAGCTCCTCATACACACACCTGCATTTAACTCTCCTTCCTCTTATCACAATGACTCCCATTCTTCCCTTGTCATATGTACAGTACACTGCACTCTCCCATTGTCACATACTATATGCAGCTCATCTGACTATCCATTGTGACATATCTACCCTACCCAAAACATTAACACACATAACAAATTGGAACTTATCCAATCCCATTATTACACATAGGGTGAGATGTGCTAAGCCTTGGAGAACGATATAGTGTAGCGAGATAAACTACCAACCATTCAGCTCCTAACTGCCATTTTTCAAAAATCCCAGTGTAATATGGCATGTCGGAGTTGATTGGCTTGTACTTTGGCCGCTATCCAATTGCATGCAGTAATTTACAGCATGGCAAAAACTATAGTATATTGGTCTATCCAATTACAGACTGAGGCACCCAAAGCATAAGACCTGTTAAATGACACTTTTTGAGGGTAATTATATAGCCCAAGGCCGATTCATTAGCTGCAATACATTACCGCAGCTAATTGGCCTTTAGCTCTCTCCACTTTATCACTGTCCAAGACTTTGTACATCTCCCTCACAGGGAGGAATGTACTAAAAGTAAAATTGGGCCAAAATTTTCCCATATGTACCAAGCTCCGGAATGTGATCCTTTCCAGAGTTTGAACCCATTAGGCAAGAAAAGGATGAAAATATATTAATGAATTAATATATTTATCAGGCGCTTGGACAGGGCTGGTTTTCTAAGCAGCTGTTAAAATAGGGTGATGATAAAGCTGCCAAACTGACAGCGAAACGCATTAGGAGGCCAGTCCATGACCAGGATATCGCTAGGCCAGTGGTTAGGACCTTCTGCAGCGGTCCAAAAATCTGCCATCCATTTGAAATTCAATATTGTAGACAGCAGTACTTGGGACTACCCACAACGGGCCATAGAGCTCCATCAATCCGGAATCCATCATTGTGGACGTTTAATAAAAAGAAGGAACCACCATCACTATTGCGCAGGACAGAAGTACATCTTACCTCGCTAGGTGGAATACCGGCTCCTCACCACATGGAATCTGGTAAGTATCAATTGGATGTCCTTGTATGAGTTACAGCTTGAAAGACTCTTATATGATAGACTATCCATTGGCTGATTTAGATAGGAAAAATTTATTGTGGTCAAGAAATTGGCATTGAGGCTTTATTCAAATTCCTTTTAATACATTTTTAATGGTTTTATTGTTTATTGATTAACTTGTCATAAAACATTCATCAATTAGCACCTGGTTAGCGCTGTTTTTTTCTATATTTCCTTGAACCCATTAGGGTTGCCATCTACAGACAGTGTCGGACAGGGGCATGAAGGGCCCACCAGGGGATGCAGTAGTAGAGGCCCATGTTTAGGTGTTTGGCTTGTCTCCAGAAGGGGTGTGGTCAGCTGCCACAGAGGCTTAGATAACCAATAAAGAGTGCGTGGTCTGGGCCTCTTGATAAATATATATAGTCAATAAATACTGCTATTGCATCATGATAATGTACCAGATTAATAACAGTAATGTACTGTAGAGAAATACACCATAGTCATGGGCAGTATAAAGTAACATGTATAATGTATAATTCAAGTTCATAGTCTAGAACCTGATCCCTAGAGGAGGAGGTGGGCCCCAAGGCAGTGGGGCCCATCAGGGGGTTTCCCCTGTACTCCTGTGGGCCAGTCCAACCCTGTGTATAGATGATATTGCAAATAAAAGCAGGGAGAATAGAACCGCTTGCCACCGAGCCTGCAACGTGGAGAGCTCAGTAAGCCTGCAAGGAGCTTAGCTGCACTCACTGTCCTGCCGGCATTCTACCGTTCGGGATGCCGATGTCAGGATACTGACGTTTGGCATCCCAGTGGCGGTATTTCATATCGATCCCTTCACAGATTACACACGTAAGGGAGCAGTAGAATAAGCAGTGCAGTTTTCTGACCACTCTTTTCAACAAAAGTTGAAGTTACCTTCTAGAACTGGATAGTTAGCAGACTATGCTGCACTCTCTTACCAGTTTTTAAACTTTGATTTCCTGATCTGGAAAGCCAAGCAACAAGTGAACGCTTTAGGCTTCCTTATCTCCAGACAGCTTCAGCCTAAAATCATCTCTTGATATTATTAATTTAATTGATAATCTCCAATGACAAAATGTTGTTTTTTTATTTCACTTGTATTGGGACATCAGGTAAAATAAAAGTACCGGGACTTAATGTATTAGGTTATCAAGCCCCTGTACTCATTGATGAACCATAAGCAATGAATTGAGGTAACTAATTTATTTTAGGCAATATAGCACATTTACTAGAGCAACAGGCAACCTTCTTTAATGTGTGGAATCTTAATCATCATGTAAATAAACCAAATAACTACAGAGGTTTCTGCAACACCTTGGCAGCTGCTTTTAGGGTTTTGGGAGAAACAATGTATCTTGTCTATAGTAATAACACTATCCATATATATTGATTTCCATGTGGTATATATTGATGGCCTTTTTATATTTGAAAAGGTTCAGCCATGGAATCATATTTCTCTTGATTTAAATGTAAAATATACTAGTAGAAGTCATTCAGTGAAATTTTTGGACTTTATTTGACTGAGGAGGGACATTTGTGTAGCTATACACACTTCAAAGAGGTATACACAAATACTTTAAATTTATATCCTTTGAAGAATAGTAAAATGTTATCTATCGAATAGACAATTAAACTTGATATGGTGTTATAAGATTTAATATCACCGCGGTCTGATTATAGTGGTAGTGATCGCCTAGCTGTATTATTCCAGATACTGTTGTGCCACAGTATTTTCACAAATACAATTTGGGAGTTTGTTTCCTTTATGGCAGCTTTCCAAAGCTGCAGATTGTCTGTATTATTTTGTCCCCTGCAGAACTTAAAACAACAATACTATGGACAGCAAGACACATTTAGATTGTTGCTTTAAATATGTTGCTGGGATATAGACCTGGGTGTTAATAAATTATCTATGGCCTAAGCCAGAGGTTCTCAAACTCGGTCCTCGGGGGCACACACAGTGCATGTTTTGCAGGTCTCCTCACAGAATCGCAAGTGAAATAATTAGCTCCACCTGTGGACCTTTTAAAATGTGTCAGTGAGTAATTAATACACCTGTGCATCTGCTGGGTTACCTGCAAAACATATACTGTGTGTGTCCCCGAGGACCGAGTTTGAGAACCTCTGGCCTAAGCCTTGGCGGTGTAATGGCAATATTACTGTCTATAAGTAGGTGGACCTGGACTGAGCAGGTAGGCCTTTATCAGGTAAATGCTGTCCTGGGCCAAGGTCAGAGCTATGCACTTCTAACACTTCTGCCACTCTAGTCACCAACCAACAATCACAGGTGATGGGTTTTTGTAGTTTATGTGATGCCCAAAGAGGTCTGCTATGAGGGGGCTCTCCTGAATTCACACTAATGTTTGTATAAGTTAACCTGTATACCCAGAGCTGTAGAAGGAGAGAGCAAATCCCCTGTTAGACCATGTGGCCAGATTGGAGTAGCCAGATTGGTGGCATCTGCACCCGCAGAGCCGGCCTTAGGCATAGGCAAACTAGGCAAATGCCTAGGGCATTTGGTATGCTTAGGGGCACCAGCAGCTTCTGCTGATTAAAATGATATGCGGCATGCCTATATTCTGTGTATGGCTGCGGCTGTTTCTGCATACGAAATACTACATTGCAGTGTATTCCTGGAAATCACTGTAATGTAGCATTTCATATGCAGATACAGCCACAGTTGCACACAGAATATAGGCATGCTGCATATTATTTTAATCAGCAGAAGCTGCTTGTGCATTCTAGCCACATTGTAATGCAAATAAGATGCATTTTCAGAAACAAAAGGTGCCAGACGTTAGCAGAGCTGCCAGATGACTTATCCAGGCATCTCCTGCAGAACTAGTGGCGGTGCTAGGGGGCACCAGCCAAAATCTTGCCTAGGGCATTATATTGGTTAGGGCCGGCTCTGTGCACCCGCAATGGTAGAGGTGGAAGGAGACTGGCAGAGAAGAGCCTGGAATACAAAAGGTGATTTTAAGGGCAGGTGGATGGTAGGTGGTAAAGGTAGATCAAGAGAGAGAGAAGGGCCAGCGTGTAGGCCCAGTTGGCGTGCTTGCCAGGACACATTTGCTAACAGCATTATTGAGAACTTGCCTTGTTTCCATTATGCTCTATCAGTGTTGCGGGGTCACACTTTCCCTGAGAACCATCGGGGAGCTTTATGAAAGTTTGGAGAAAGATAAAGTATAGAGAGATAAAGTACTGACCAATCAACTCCTATCTGACATTTACAAACACAGCCTGTAAAATGATAGAAGCTGATTGTTTGATACTTTATCTCTCTCCAAGCTTTTATAAATCTCCCCTCTTCTCTCGGCATCATCTAATGTTATTGATAATGATAAGTTGCATATTTGCACATTGCTGGATGTCTTGCTAGTAGGTACAGGCAATGAGTCGCAGGCTGGAAAATACTTATAACTGTAAACACTTCCTCTCCAGACTACATCTACTAGGTGGTATTTTGGACCCTTTAAAACACACCCAGTTTTTATGTAAATCATTTTATAACATGAAATAGACTGGTGTAAAGCTGCTGGTAGCCTCCTAGCTCAGAATAGGAGGGTTTGTTAATGCTTAGTAAATTCCTACAATTATTTTGTTTTAAGTAATGTTTCCTAAAACTGTCTACACTGTATATTGTAAACCTAAATACATTGCATAACTATTGTTCCTACACAGCCAGGAACCTCATAGAACACTACTTATTTTGCTATCCAATCATTATTGTGAAATCTATTTTAGTTTTTCCTGTAGACACAATTCTCTTCTGGTTCCTGAATACAGTATCTTGCTGATATAAAGAAGACATGTTGGTGATATTGAACAGACAAGTAAGTGATTTGTGTAGAGAGACTCCCAAGGTTTGCATTTGGTGAGTACATTACATCCACACAGGCCTCTATTGTTAGTACATCTCAAAGTAGGACAGTCTGGAAAGGGACAGATAGTGTAATCTAATGCCAGCTGTTCTGCAAATTCAGCAGCCTTCACAGTGCATTAAAAATCCGCTAGTATCAATAGGACATCCTTGGTGAGCTCTTTAGGAAGCCATTGGAGTGTTCTTATAAGCTTCACTGTTACCAGCAGGAACACAGATTATTTCAGAAAGCCTACTGCATGATGTAGACTGAAAAAAATCTCCACTACTTTTATGTTTGTAAGATGGAGCATTTGGTATTGTGGTGGGTAATGTTTGACAAAATGAACTACTGTAAGCTGTAAAAAATACTGTAGCACGTGTCTGTGATGTGTCCGCATTCCCATTAAGCTATAAACAAAGATACACAGAGAAAGACCATCACATGGAAATGATGAAATTATGGGCAGGAAAATGCAAAACTCCATGCTCTGCATTTGTACACTATACATTTAAGTACTATATTTCAGCAAAGTAAATTAGGATAACTTAGAGGTGGGGACACAAGCAGAGAAGCTGGAGCGCAGTCCGGCTCCTAGAGCTAAGCCAGCTGGGAAGATACATGGTTGGTCCCTCGGTGTTATAGCACCATCACCTACTGATGAAGGGAGGGGCTGTGGCTGCAACTCAGAGTAATTCTCCTACAGTCAATGGCCCATGATGTCAAGTGTAATTACTAGTACACTGGCAGTGGGAGGTCAGTGAAGTGTACAGGGTAACAGGGACACAATGGATGATGCACAATTGCATCATTGCTGGTGGCTGGAAACTTTATGCACCACACACAAGGATAGAGGACAGACCAGCCCAGGTGCCGCAGCCACAATACACAATTGGTGTTCTTAACAAACACAACTACAGTCAGAAAAAAGATATAAAAACAAAAGAAAGAAACCTTTCCAATGCTGTGGACGGTTGAAAACTGATTGGGGAACAGGAAGGGATGGTGGTGTTTTCTTTATTACAGTATATGGTGGTCTATGATGTTTTCTATATTACAGTATCTGTATTATATGGTACTCAAAAAGATGCTTTCTGCATTATATGGCAGCCACTAATGCTGTCAGTATTATATGGCAGTCACTGATGCTTTCTGCTTTGTTTGGTAGTCATTGATGTTTTCTGAATTATATGGCAGTCACTGATGTTTTCTACGTTATGTGGGGTCACTGGTGCTTCCTGTATAATATGCTGGTAATTGCAATGCTCTGTGGTGGGTGAGGTAATGTAGTACAGGCAGCAATACGTTTGGAGTCTTGAGACAGTGGAGCCTTCATGTTCCATTTAAAAGTGAAGACATTGACTTCCGGTTTCGGCAGCGATGTGTGCAGCCACAGCAGTGTGAGCTCCGTGGCCTCCCCAGCCCTATTGAGCCCGCATGCCCGCCAGCCGCTCACATCCACCCGAACCGCCTACCTCCACTGACAGGTGAACACCCCAGGCGTCAGATGGACCGCTTTCTGGCGGCCCTGGGAAAACAGCAGCGCCAACTAGAGCAGAAGGCACTCTCCGAGATGGCCGCCATTGAGCTTTCTGCATCACAGGAATCCCTGGTGAGTGACAGCATGGACTCCCTGCCTGCCGCAGAGCACTCCCAGCCTGTCCCCTCACAGCAGTCATTTGATTCTGACCCGACAGGGCGATTACTTATTTTGACTTGGTTAAAGCTATTCAGGAGTCCATGGGACCTATATTAGACTCACATGCTTCTAAATGTACACAGGCTGTACAGGACATTAAGTCTCAAAGTAAACAGCTGTCCAAGAAGACTTTAGTTACTGAACTGCACTTAGGTGAAGTGTTTAAGGATGTCTTAGAATTAAAGGCACATAATGCAGCCCTACAAAAAGCCCAATATCAATTAATCAATAAAATCGATGATCTCATGAACAGATTGAAGAGGAATATCCTTAGGATAATTGGGCTTCCAGAAACTCTTGAAGAACCGGTGCTCATTACTTTTTTGCTAACTACCCTACTTGAGATGTTATACTTGCAAGACTCTTGTTCTGAGCTGGTGATCGAATGTGCTCACAGACTAGGTCCACCTCGCCCTACATCTCCTAGACCACGTGCGGTTATACTCCGTTATCTGAACTTTGTTCACAAGGACGCCATCTGGACTGTATCCAGACGCTGTCGAAACCTGATCTGGAATGACTCTAGATTATTCATATTTCAGGATTACTCGGCTGAGGTGGTCAGAGCCAGAAAGGAATTTTCACCCATATGTACGTGGCTATTAAAACTGAACAGGAAATTTTCTCTCATTTATCCTGCCCACCTGTGCATATTTGAGGGTATCTCTTTCACTGACTTCAACATAGTGGCAGATGCTGAGGCTTTCCTGGTTGAAGATACCACAGCGGGTGCTGCAGGCCTGCCTCAGGCAGGATCAGACTGACATGGTTTACCCACAGTTTGTCCTATTATTATCATCTCTACAGTGAACACCTGATACAGCTATCTAATGTGTTTATATATTGATACATAGCATACTAGTGGACAGTACTCACTGACCCTCCTAATACTCACTCATACAGCCTACGATTATTTAATTATTGCTGGGGGGAATATATATATATATATGAGGATACAGGGTTCTTCTAATCACTCAGACACAGAGCTGATGAAACCCAAGTAATGGTTTATTTCTCACCGCACATAGGAATAGATAATTCACAGGAAACAGACGTAAATATAGCCCAGATACAGTTTACAGGTAGCAGTCCAGATAGTAAGTCCCAGTAGAGGACTTAGGTCCACAACAATTCCACAGATAAACAGGTCCACACAGCAGAACTATCACTGAATCCACACAGCAGTGATAGCAGATTAGTCCACAGGAGAATATAAGTAAATATGTATAAATCCACACAGCACTGGTGATGCGTTCCACAAGGTACCCTGGCAAAGTATCACCCCTTAGCCAAAGTCTTGCAACTAACATCAGGAGCTGACCTTCACAACCTCTTTTAAAACCTTCCAAATGCCCATCATGCCCTCACCTGGGGAGGATACACAAGTTCCTGTTTGGTGGGATCCCATTTCAGGTTTCTCCCTACTCCCTCCCACAGCTGGTCTTCTCCGGCTGACCACATGCTGGGTCAGGCTCCGAGTTGTCTGTGAGAGCCCCGGGTTTAACAAAGGACAGTAAACAGAAGGAACAATGACAAGGAAATTGGTTTAAGTCCTGATTGTCCCCTGTGGAGGAGCATCTTCAGAGAGAGATTACCTGGCCCTCAAATTTATTTCCTGTGTGACCATATAAGGATAATAGATGGGTTAAACAGTATTATCCATGATAATTTGTAACCTCATACAAAAAATGGCATCCTCCTACAATAACATAACATGACAGCACTACTGTATGTGCCAGGTCACAGCACACCTGTATTTACCGGAGTAAGATTATAGTTCAGAATATATAGGCTAAAGAATGAACACACACATGGGGTAATAGTGACACAAGCCAGATAGATAATGGAACAAAAGGAACAAAAAGTACTTTAAACGCTATGAAGATGGAAACACCAAAAATACAGTTTTAGCCCCTGCCTATATCTTTAGTGTATATATATATATATATATATATATATATATATCAGGCGCTGATTTCCGTATATATCTGTGCATACCTCAGATTCATTACTACTGCTGTGTTATGTTCCACTACTAACCTGCATAAAAATCTCCCTATCTCAGGGTTGCGTAGTTGCTGCTGGGGTGTATTGTACAATATATGTTTGTTGTTATTCTTTCTTTTTTCAACTTTTGCATATTACTGTTTTATATATATTCTATGAAGTGCATTCTTTTGGAAATTGTGGGGTGCTTCCTGTAGCTTCTGCACAGGTTGACACACTCATTAGTCTTGTAATTTCTCTAATATTGAGGCTGGGGCAAGCCTGGAGCACCACCACCCTCATGGAGGGATATTCAGATTCAAAATTATTTCATTACCTCCAGTGGTCTCTGTTAGTTCTTTTGCTGTGTAGTGGGCCACTATACATAGATCATTTTTCTTTTCTTTGTTTTGTTTTTTCATATATATTTCATTGTTTTTATGGTTCCTAATCTGATTGTTTCCCTCCTGTGTCCTCCCTTTTGTGTCATGTCTCGTTTTCCCCATTTGTTGTAGAATGCAACATGGGTCACCACATCTTACAACTTTGTCCTTCGGGGCATTCTGGTTTGATGTCTTGTCCAAAGTTGTGTACTCTTAACGTAGGCGGCTTCCACTCACCGGCCAAACGCAAAAAACTTTTGTTATATTTATCTAAACTTAGTGTAGACATTGCATTTATTCAAGAATCTCACCTTTTACAACCAGAAATACTTACATTGAATGTATTGGGCTGGTCAGTGTTAGCCTCGGCGCCTTATAGTTCCAAATCGAGACGTATGCTGATTATGGTCAGGGAACATATCAACACTGTTATACATTCACTTAAGTCTGATGTAAATGGTAGATATTTGATTACTGATACCACCAGACAGAACTCTAGGCTTGTTCTCTGCAATATATATGTACCAAATGTTTACTCAAAGTCCTTCTATACAAATATTGTTTCCCCGCTTTACACCTTTTCTGATAGAAATATCATATTAGCTGGTGATTTTAATATTGTAGCTTCCACTCTCTTAGACAAAAATACTATGCCGCCGTCTAGGTCTACATTACCGAAATATGGCAACTCCTACATACTCCGACACCTGCAGTTGGTCGATGTGTGGAGGGCATACCATCCATAGAAAAGGATTACACCTGTCTTTCAGCAGCATACGGATCTCTTTCCCTTTGTTTCCCCTGGTATCCACCTCTGGTATTGAGCCAATTTGCATTTCAGATCATGCTGCTTGCTGGGTTCACTTTGCCACACATGTGGACAGGGGCCGCTATAAACAGTGGTGGTTCCCCTCACATTTATCTACCTCTGTTAAATTTAGAAATATGTTGAAAGCGGATTGGATGGACTTTAAACATAATAACATGGAAGCTGAACAAGATGACCCTCCCCTGTTTTGGAAATCCTCCAAGTCCGTTCTCCACGGCTCAATCATTTCTTTTTGCGCAAAAAGAAATAAAGATATACATAAATCTTACTTAGATACCCAGTCCAAATGAACTGAGGCCTTCCAGCAATACAAATTGGCTCCTACCTTAGAAAATAAAAATCATTATCTTCACTGCAAATTGTTGTTTGATAACATGTTGACACAATTTGAAGCTAAGTTTACTTTTCTCTCCAAGTGTAAATTTCACGGATTTGAGAATAGATTGAACAGACTGATATCTAATTTGCTACGTGGGCAATGCTATCCTACAATAATTCCGTCGCTGAAACATCCTAGCGTTGTGCAGTCTGGTAAGGAAATCTCAGAAGTTCTCCATTTGTTTTACACCAATCTCTATATTACTCCACACTTTGACACTAACAAGAAAGACCACTTTTGGAGGTCCTTACATTTACCACAACTTACAGAAGATCTAGCATCTTCTTTATTTGACCCTATATTCTGAGGAGGACGTCCTTAAAGCAATAACGAGGCTTAAGTCAGGAAAAGCGCCTGGCCCGGATGGTATGTCCAACGAGTACTATAAAATTCTTGCCCCAAAAATTGGGAAGGTTTTACAGTCAGTGTTTAATTCTTTCCTTTCTGGTGCATCCCCACCACTATATTTTAATTCAGCATTACTTAAAGTTTTGCCAAAACCAGGATGAGACCCTACTCTCCCGGAGTCATACCATCCAATATCTCTACTAAACACAGACTATAGAATATTCACCAAAATTCTGGCTGACAGACTTAAGTTATTATTGCCTATGATAATTCACAAAGACCAGACTGGATTTATATGGGGCTGACACTCTACAGTCAATATTAGAAAGGTTTTGACAGTCATGCAATGGCTGCAGAACTCTGATGCTCCCAACGGCCAAATTATCTTATTACTCAACGCCGAAAAGGCATTTGATCTAGTGACATGGTGTTATGATTCCAGCACTCTGGTCAGAGGAGATCTTATGGCAAGGACCGGAGCACTGGAACGGAATGCTGGGGAAGGGAGCAGGACAGGAAAATAGCCCCTGGCGCCCTAACAGTACCCCCCCCCTTGAGGAGGGGTCAAGGAACCCCTAAAGCCAGGAAATTCCAGAAAAAATGCCCTCTTGAGCCTCGGGGCATGAAGATCCTTATCCAGGACCCAAGACCTTTCCTCCGGACCATAGCCTTTCCAGTGAACCAGAAAATACAGCCGATCCCGGGACAATTTGGAATCGAGAACCTTCTCTACCAAGAACTCCTGTTGTCCCTGTACATCCACTGGAGATCTACCCTGAGGGATCTTCCGAGGAAATCTACTGGAAGAAACGTATTGTTTCAACAGGGAACAATGAAACGTATTTCCAATCCTGAGAGATCTTGGTAAACGTAACCGAAAGGCAACTGGGTTGACTCTTTTAATAATAAGAAATGGCCCAATAAATTTGGGTCCCAGTCTAGCCGAGGATTGTCGAAGCCTGATGTTGCGAGTCGACAACCACACCCTATCTCCCACCTTAAAAGTGCAAGGACGTCGGAGCCTGTCAGAAAATTTCTTCTCTCGAAAGGCCGCTTTTCTGAGAGCAAGGTGCACCTTTTTCCAAATGGCTCTGAGATGGGAGGTTAAGGTAAGCGAGGAGACTGAGGAATGATGAAAAAAAGAATTAGCTCTGGGGTGAAAACCAAAAACTGAAAAGAATGGAGACTCTTTAGTGGAGGAATGACAAGAATTATTGTAAGCAAATTCAGCCAACGGAAGAAACTCGGACCAATCATTCTGGAGTTTGGCTGAATACAAGCGCAAATATTGTTTCAATGATTGGTTAACTCGTTTGGTTTGCCCGTTGGATTGTGGGTGGTAACCGGATGTTAACGACAATTTCATCTTCAATGAGGCACAAAAACATTTCCAGAATTGTGCGATGAATTGTGGACCCCGATCAGAAACAATATCAGTAGGCAACCCATGAAGCCTGAATACATGGCGGAGAAACAAAACTGCCAACCCTTGGGCAGAAGGCAATCGGGGAAGAGCAATAAAATGAGCCATTTTACTAAAACGGTCCACTACCACCCATATGACTCGGAATCCGGCTGAAAGGGGAAGGTCAACCACAAAATCCATGGAAATATGAGATCACGGCCTGAGAGGAACATTTAAGGGCATAAGTTGCCCGATGGGCAAGGAACGGGGAACCTTATGCTGTGCACAAACCTGACATGAATAAACAAATTCCTTGACGTCTTTAGAAAGACCAGGCCACCATACTGAGCGAGAGACTAACTCCAATGTCTTAGAGACTCCTGGATGCCCTGAAACTTTGTTATCATGGAATTCCGTTAAAACAGTAGCTCTCAAAAACTCAGGGACGTAAAGACGACCAGCAGGAGTAATTCTAGGAGCTTGGTGTTGAAGCTGTTTTAACTGGGTAAATAAATCTTGTGTGAGGCCCGCCCAGATGACCGAAGATGGAAGTATGGGGGTAACAGGATTGTTATTGTAAACCGGAAGAAAGCTACGTGACAGGGCATCAGCCTTAGTATTCTTGGAACCAGGCCTGAAAGTGATTATAAATTTGAAACGCGTAAAAAATAATGCCCAACGTGCCTGCCGGGCATTAAGCCGCTTAGCCGATTCAATGTATTGCAGGTTCTTATGGTCAGTCAATACCGAAATAGTATGTTTTGCTCCCTCCAGCCAATGCCTCCACTCCTCGAAAGCCCACTTTACCGCCAGTAACTCCCGATTACCAACGTCATAGTTGGATTCAGCGGAGGAGAATTTCCTGGACATAAAGGCACAAGGATGTAACTCCAGAGACTCCAGATCCTTTTGAGAAAGGATAGCCCCCACTCCAACCTCCGAGGCATCAACCTCCACCACAAAGGGCAATTCCGGATTAGGATGTCTGAGGACTGGAGCCGAGACAAAGGCTTGTTTCAAGGCCCGGAAGGACAACTCAGCTTCACGCGACCAGTTGGTAGGTTCCGCTCCTTTCTTTGTCAGAGCTACAATGGGAGCAACCAGGTCAGAAAAAGAATGAATGAACCTCCTATAATAATTCGCAAACCCTAAAAAGCGCTGAATTGCTTTTAAATTGGTGGGTTGCGCCCAACTAAGGATGGCCTGGAGTTTCTTTGGTTCCATGGAAAATCCCTGAGGGGAAATTATGTACCCTAAAAAAGATACTTCCGTGACATGAAACTCACACTTCTCCAGCTTGGCATATAAATGATTCTCACATAACTTTTGAAGAACCAGACGCACCTGGGTAACATGTTGTTCCATTGATTCAGAAAAAATCAGGATGTCGTCTAAGTAAACGACACTGAATTTCCCTAGGAAGTCACGGAGCACATCGTTAATGAGGTCTTGAAAAACTGCCGGAGCATTGGACAGGCCGAACGGCATCACCAGGTATTCATAGTGACCCGACTGAGTACTGAAGACCGTTTTCCACTCATCTCCAGATTTGCTTCGGATGAGGTTGTACGCTCCTCTAAGGTCAATTTTAGAAAAAATCACAGCAGAACGTAACTGATCAAAGAGTACAGAAATCAACGGCAAAGGATAGGTGTTTTTAACTGAGATCTTATTCAGGGCTCTAAAATCAATGCAAGGTCTAAGCGAGCCATCCTTTTTCTCCACAAAGAAGAAGCCTGCACTTAAAGGAGATTTTGATGGTCTAATAAATCCTTTCTCAAGGCTCTCCTTTACATAATCATTCATAGCCGCAGTTTCTGGCCCGGATAATGCATATAATCTTCCCTTTGGCAATGCGGCACCAGGAATTAACTCAATAGCACAATCATAGGGCCGATGGGGAGGCAGAATGTCCGCATTGCCTTTGGAGAAAACATCAGCAAACTCCTGGTATTCCACCGGAATGAGTTCTGGAATGATAGCTGCTACTCTGACTGGAAACGTGATACATTCTTTATCACAAAAATACCCCAATGTGAAATCTCCCCCGACCGCCAATCAATGGTGGGATTATGAAAGGCCAGCCAAGGGTGACCCAGAACAACTGGAACTGCTGGGCAATGTGTAAGAAAGAACTCGATTTTCTCGGAATGTAGAGCTCCTACTGTAAGTAGTACAGGGGGTGTACGGAGAGAAATAATCCCATTAGACAGCGGACTCCCATCTAAGCCATGCATGGTGACACACCTACCCAAAGGTAACTGAGGAATGCCTAAGGCCTTAGCCCAAGTTAAATCCATAAAGTTTCCTGCAGCTCCACTGTCAACAAAAGCCGACACCGAAGAACTGAGGCTGCCAAAGGAAACTTTAACTGGGACTAAAAGGGAGTTATTCGAGGAGATAAGCTGCAGACCTAGGTGAACCCCCTCACAATTCACCTGGTCAAAGCGTTTTCCTGACTTGTTCGGACAATTACGAGCAAAATGTCCCTTACCCCCACAGTACAGACAAAGACCAGAATTTTGCCTTCTGGCTCTTTCTTCAGGAGACAGCCGGGAGAGACCCATCTGCATGGGCTCCTCTACGTCTTCTGGAATGGAAAATACACACGGACTTGACCTTACAGGTGCTCCTTTTTCAGCCCTCCGCTCTCTGAGACGACGATCAATCTTAATAGAAAGCTCCATGAGTTTATCGAGAGTCTCAGGAGCGGGGTACTGAAGGAGACTGTCTTTTATAGACTCTGATAAGCCGAGGCGAAACTGACTGTGCAGGGCTGGGTCATTCCAGCCACAGTCGTTCGACCAACGGCAAAACTCCGTACAATAAACCTCCGCAGGATTTCTACCCTGTCTGAGAGCGCGCAACTGACTTTCAGCGGACGCCTCTCTATCAGGGTCATCATACAAGAGCCCTAAAGACTCAAAAAAGGCGTCAACTGACAACAATGCCGGATCCTCTGTTCTTAAACCAAATGCCCAGGTCTGAGGATCCCCCTGGAGCAAAGAAATAATAAACCCGACCCGCTGAGATTCAGTACCCGAGGAAGTCGGTCTTAAACGAAAATAAAGTTTACAGGATTCTTTAAAATTAAAAAACTCTTTTCTATCACCAGAAAAACGGTCAGGCAAATGCATCTTTGGTTCAGGGACTACCCCTGGGGAAGCTCGCAAAAGATCTTCCTGCAACTTCCCCCGAAGAGAAAGATCCTGAACCATCTGAGTAAGTTCTTGAATCTGGCTGACTAAGAGCTGACCAGGATTTGGCCCTAAACCTGTTGGATTCATGAGGCCGATAAAGTCTCACAAAACTGAATGAGAAAAAATTAAACCCCGTTTAATTTTAAGTTTTGGTATGGCCGGTAATAATGTTATGATTCCAGCACTCTGGTCAGAGGAGATCTTATGGCAAGGACCGGAGCACTGGAACGGAATGCTGGGGAAGGGAGCAGGACAGGAAAATAGCCCCTGGCGCCCTAACACATGGGAACATCTCTTTAAATCTTTAAAACGGTTTGGGTTTACTGAAGGGTTTGTCTCATTACTTTTGACACTCTACTCAGGTGCCTCGTCCCAAATTTTAAGCAATAACTACCTATCCCCTCCCTTTTCTATCCACAAGGGCATGAGGCAAGGTTGCCCCTTATCTCCACTTCTCTTTGCAATAGCATTGGAACCACTGGCATCCGACTTACAGGCCTCCAGTTTCTTCACAGGTATTAAAATTCGAAGCCAGGAAGTCAAATAAAATTTGTTTGCGGATGACATGCTTTTGTATGTTTCAAACCCGCAATCATCTATCCCGACTATAGTTGAACTAATTAATCTTATTGTACAGGTTTTGGATACCTGCGCTCACCCTCTATTTGGTGTTTGTATGTGAGAAATAATGTATCTCTATGATCTGTAAATACCTTTATAAGTCACAATGCTTAGTATAACAGATGGTACAATAATTCATATATAATCGATGATATTGTGATTACACATAAATGCCCTTATTTGCATTAGTAACATGCATATTGTGTGAACATCCGATGTATAGGGAAAATAAACACAAGATGAAATAAAATATGGTATTGCCGCGTGATGTATATCCTAAAGAAAAGTCTTGTGAGAAAAGGAGTATCTTTGTTCCAGATATATAAGAGTCAGTCTTTATCTGAAGGGATTTCCTTTCCCCTCAGTGTGAGTCTAAGCAGTGTGCCCAGAGGCGGTTCTTTGTCAATAATTGATCGTAGGTGGAGGTCGTGTTCTGGGAGGCCGGCGTCCCGGCCTGCCAGGTGCAACTTACCCTCACGATGTGATGTTTAGTTCTCTTTGTTCACTCTGTGGTGAGTGATGATGTGGCCGCTTGCGCTGTTTCCACTGTATCCATCCCCGGTGGTGCTCCTCAGCAGACAGAGCTGGAAGCCTTCCTGGCTCTGCTGCTAGGCTGCTGGGTCCCGCCGGAAGCCGCACTGAACAACCGGAAGTTGCGTTGCCGCAATGCTCCGCTTCTTCCTATGTCCTGTGCGGTCTCAACGGCCACTCCACTCGCCGGCCGGCGAGGAGTCTTGTGGATGTAGTTTGCGGTGATGTGCTGGCAGGCTTGAGGTGTTTGCATGGATCTGTTTCCAACGGCTTCCGGCAAAACCCGGCAGCCTAGCAGCAGAGCCAGGAAGGCTTCCAGCTCTGTCTGCTGAGGAGCACCACCGGGGACAGATACAGCGGAAACAGCGCAAGCGGCCACATCATCACTCACCACAGAGTGAACAAAGAGAACTAAACATCACATCGTGAGGGTAAGTTGCACCTGGACAGGCCGGGACGCCGGCCTCCCAGAACACGACCTCCACCTACGATCAATTATTGTCAAAGAACCGCCTCTGGGCACACTGCTTAGACTCACACTGAGGGGAAAGGAAATCCCTTCAGATAAAGACTGACTCTTATATATCTGGAACAAAGATACTCCTTTTCTCACAAGACTTTTCTTTAGGATATTCATCACGCGGCAATACCATATTTTATTTCATCTTGTGTTTATTTTCCCTATACATCGGATGTTCACACAATATGCATGTTACTATTGCAAATAAGGGCATTTATGTGTAATCACAATATCATCGATTATATATGAATTATTGTACCATCTGTTATACTAAGCATTGTGACTTATAAAGGTATTTACAGATCATAGAGATACATTATTTCTCACATACAAACACCAAATAGAGGGTGAGCGCAGGTATCCAATACCTGTACAATAACACTAGCCTTAGAGTCTGGACAACTCTTCAGATACCAGCAGCCCCCTTAAACAAGATACACACACTGGCCCTCATTCCGAGTTGTTCGCTCGGTAATTTTCTTCGCATCGCAGCGATTTTCCGCTAATTGCGCATGCGCAATGTTCGCACTGTGACTGTGCCTAGTAAATTTGCTAAGAAGTTTGGTAATTTACTCACGGCATTACGAGGTTTTTTCTTCGTTCTGGTGATCGTAATGTGATTGACAGGAAGTGGGTGTTTCTGGGCGGAAACTGGCCGTTTTATGGGAGTGTGTGAAAAAACGCTGCTGTTTCTGGGAAAAACGTGGGAGTGGCTGGAGAAACAGGGGAGTGTCTGGGCGAACGCTGGGTGTGTTTGTGACGTCAAACTAGGAACGAAACTGACTGAACTGATCGCAGTGGCAGAGTAAGTCCCGAGCTACTCAGAAACTGCTAAGAAATTTCTATTCGCAATTTTGAGAATCTTTCGTTCGCAATTTTGCTAAGCTAAGATTCACTCCCAGTAGGCGGCGGCTTAGCGTGTGCAATGCTGCTAAAAGCAGCTTGCGAGCGAACAACTCGGAATGAGGGCCCCTGTGCGCTCCACGCAAACCCCTTGATTCCATGAACTGATTAATCTGTTTGGGTCTTTTTCGGGTTTCAAAGTGAACTATTCTAAATCCAAAATTTTACCAATAACTCCAAAACAAATTGTCTCTTATTCATTCTCCCAATTTTATATCTGTTATTCCCCCTTAAAATAATTAGGGATTATAATACCATTAAGATTGGATTGTTTGTATAGTGTAAATTGGAAAAATGTATCGCTCTCTTTAACAGGAAGAATTGCAGTAATGAAAAGCATAATATTCCCGAAACTGTCATACCTGTTACAAATGTTACCCATATCTTTATCCAGATAGGATCTAAAATCACGCAATACACTATTTACAAAATTTGTTTGGGCTGGCATAAAACCCCAAATCCCTTTAAAACAGCGTCAACTCCCTAGATCACAAGCTGGTTTTGGTCTATCAGACATAACTGTGTTTTCACAGGCTGCCCAATTGCAATACATAAATGACTGGCTGACTGGTCGATTGGTGCACACGAATGGAGAACTCGAAAAGGATTTGTTTTGCCATTACTCACCTGCTGCTCTGTGTGCATGTGTGTGCTGGCTCCTCCCCTCTATGCCCCTCTTACCAGACTCAGTCTAGAAAAACTGTGCCGAAGGAGACGGACATAATATGAGAGAAGAAACAATACAACAGTGGTGAGGCAACAAGCCAACACACAACCATAAACGAAATGAGGGTGCTAACCAGAACAGAGGATAGCGACACCAACCACTACCCAGATAGCAACGTCGGTCCAACCAAACACTTAGACAGGTAAGCAGGAACAAAGCACTGAGGCGGGCGCCCAGTATCCACTACGGACTAGGAGAAAAGGAATTACCGGTAGGTATTAAATTCTTATTTTATCTTACGTCCTAGTGGATACACGCCAATGCTAATAACATCACCGTCTTCCAGGTTAGAAACTTTAACTCCACCCTATGTAAGGGTTCAAACCAGCAGTGACGTGCGGTGGGGTGAGGCAGGTGAGGCAGAGCCTTTCCTGTCATACTAACGTTTGTGCCAGAGTTTTTACTGTGTAAAGTATATGAAAAATACAAAAAAATATGTTTGAAATATCTTCTTTGCATTATTCTAATAATTTTTATAGCCAAAACTCTGGTGTAAAAAGTAGAGATGAGCGGGTTCGGTTCCTCGGAATCCGAACCCGCCCGAACTTCATTTTTTTTTACACGGGGCCGAGCGACTCGGATCTTCCCGCCTTGCTCGGTTAACCCGAGCGCGCCCGAACGTCATCATCCCGCTGTCGGATTCTCGCGAGGCTCGGATTCTATCGCGAGACTCGGATTCTATATAAGGAGCCGAGCGTCGCCGCCATTTTCACACGTGCATTGAGATTCATAGGGAGAGGACGTGGCTGGCGTCCTCTCCGTTTATAGAGAAGAGAGTGAGACTAGAGTAGAGAGAGACACAGTAGTAATTTTGGGGAGCATTAGGAGGAGTATTACTACTTGCTGAAGTGATAGATAGATAGTGTGACTGTATAATGTATATCTGACTTGTGGGGGAGACACTGACAGTGGGGAGCAGTTAGAGTCTGAGAGCAGGACTCAGGAGTACATATAACGTACAGTGCACACTTTTGCTGCCAGAGTGCCACACTGCCATTGTGACCACACTGACCACCAGTATAATATATATTGTGATTGTCTGCTTAGGAATACTACTTGCAAGTTGCTGATAGTGTGACAAGTGACCTGACCACCAGTTTAATAATCACCACCAGTTTAATATATATATATATATATAATTGTATATAATATATATATATAATATTGTATACCACCTACCCGTTTTTTTTTTTCTTTCTTCTTCTTTATACATACTACTATAGTAGCTTAGTGTAGCAGTCTGCGGTGCTGCTGAGCTGACAGTGTCCAGCAGGTCCGTCATCAGTCATTACATAATAAATATATCTACCTGTCCGGCTGCAGTACTAGTGTGATATTATATATATATATATATATTGATTTCATCTCATTATCATCCAGTCTATATTAGCAGCAGACACAGTACGGTAGTCCACGGCTGTAGCTACCTCTGTGTCGGCAGTCGCTCGTCCATCCATAATTGTATACCACCTACCCGTGGTTTTTTTTTTTTTCTTTCTTCTTTATACATACTACTATAGTAGCTTACTGTAGCAGTCTGCGGTGCTGCTGAGCTGACAGTGTCCAGCAGGTCCGTCATCAGTCATTACATAATAAATATATCTACCTGTCCGGCTGCAGTACTAGTGTGATATTATATATATATATATTGATTTCATCTCATTATCATCCAGTCTATATTAGCAGCAGACACAGTACGGTAGTCCACGGCTGTAGCTATCTCTGTGTCGGCAGTCGCTCGTCCATCCATAATTGTATACCACCTACCCGTGGTTTTTTTCTTTTCTTTCTTCTTTATACATACTACTATAGTAGCTTACTGTAGCAGTCTGCGGTGCTGCTGAGCTGACAGTGTCCAGCAGGTCCGTCATCAGTCATTACATAATAAATATATCTACCTGTCCGGCTGCAGTACTAGTGTGATATTATATATATATATATATATTGATTTCATCTCATTATCATCCAGTCTATATTAGCAGCAGACACAGTACGGTAGTCCACGGCTGTAGCTACCTCTGTGTTGGCAGTCGCTCGTCCATCCATAATTGTATACCACCTACCCGTGGTTTTTTTTTTTTCTTCTTTATACATACTACTATAGTAGCTAGCAGTCTGCGGTGCTGCTGAGCTGACAGTGTCCAGCAGGTCCGTCATCAGTCATTACATAATAAATATATCTACCTGTCCGGCTGCAGTACTAGTGTGATATTATATATATATATATATATATTGATTTCATCTCATTATCATCCAGTCTATATTAGCAGCAGACACAGTACGGTAGTCCACGGCTGTAGCTACCTCTGTGTCGGCAGTCGCTCGTCCATCCATAATTGTATACCACCTACCCGTGTTTTTTTTCTTTTCTTTCTTCTTTATACATACTACTATAGTAGCTTACTGTAGCAGTCTGCGGTGCTGCTGAGCTGACAGTGTCCAGCAGGTCCGTCATCAGTCATTACATAATAAATATATCTACCTGTCCGGCTGCAGTACTAGTGTGATATTATATATATATATATATATATATATTGATTTCATCTCATTATCATCCAGTCTATTATAGCAGCAGACACAGTACGGTAGTCCACGGCTGTAGCTACCTCTGTGTCGGCAGTCGCTCGTCCATCCATAATTGTATATCACCTACCCGTGTTTTTTTTTTTTCTTTCTTCTTTATACATACTACTATAGTAGCTTACTGTAGCAGTCTGCGGTGCTGCTGAGCTGACAGTGTCCAGCAGGTCCGTCATCAGTCATTACATAATAAATATATCTACCTGTCCGGCTGCAGTACTAGTGTGATATTATATATATATATATATATATATTGATTTCATCTCATTATCATCCAGTCTATATTAGCAGCAGACACAGTACGGTAGTCCACGGCTGTAGCTACCTCTGTGTTGGCAGTCGCTCGTCCATCCATAATTGTATACCACCTACCCGTGGTTTTTTTTTTTCTTTCTTCTTTATACATACTACTATAGTAGCTTACTGTAGCAGTCTGCGGTGCTGCTGAGCTGACAGTGTCCAGCAGGTACGTCATCAGTCATTACATAATAAATATATCTACCTGTCCGGCTGCAGTACTAGTGTGATATTATATATATATATATATATTGATTTCATCTCATTATCATCCAGTCTATATTAGCAGCAGACACAGTACGGTAGTCCACGGCTGTAGCTACCTCTGTGTCGGCAGTCGCTCGTCCATCCATAATTGTATACCACCTACCCGTGTTTTTTTTTTTTTTTCTTTCTTCTTTATACATACTACTATAGTAGCTTACTGTAGCAGTCTGCGGTGCTGCTAAGCTGACAGTGTCCAGCAGGTCCGTCATCAGTCATTACATAATAAATATATCTACCTGTCCGGCTGCAGTACTAGTGTGATATTATATATATATATATTGATTTCATCTCATTATCATCCAGTCTATATTAGCAGCAGACACAGTACGGTAGTCCACGGCTGTAGCTACCTCTGTGTCGGCAGTCGCTCGTCCATCCATAATTGTATACCACCTACCCGTGTTTTTTTTTTTTTTCTTTCTTCTTTATACATACTACTATAGTAGCTTACTGTAGCAGTCTGCGGTGCTTCTGAGCTGACAGTGTCCAGCAGGTCCGTCATCAGTCATTACATAATAAATATATCTACCTGTCCGGCTGCAGTACTAGTGTGATATTATATATATATATATTGATTTCATCTCATTATCATCCAGTCTATATTAGCAGCAGACACAGTACGGTAGTCCACGGCTGTAGCTACCTCTGTGTCGGCAGTCGCTCGTCCATCCATAATTGTATACCACCTACCCGTGGTTTTTTTTTTTTTCTTTCTTCTTTATACATACTACTATAGTAGCTTACTGTAGCAGTCTGCGGTGCTGCTGAGCTGACAGTGTCCAGCAGGTCCGTCATCAGTCATTACATAATAAATATATCTACCTGTCCGGCTGCAGTACTAGTGTGATATTATATATATATATATATTGATTTCATCTCATTATCATCCAGTCTATATTAGCAGCAGACACAGTACGGTAGTCCACGGCTGTAGCTACCTCTGTGTCGGCAGTCGCTCGTCCATCCATAATTGTATACCACCTACCTATACCACCTACCCGTGGTTTTTTTTCTTTCTTTCTTCTTTATACATACTACTATAGTAGCTTACTGTAGCAGTCTGCGGTGCTGCTGAGCTGACAGTGTCCAGCAGGTCCGTCATCAGTCATTACATAATAAATATATCTACCTGTCCAACTGCAGTACTAGTGTGATATTATATATATATATATTGATTTCATCTCATTATCATCCAGTCTATATTAGCAGCAGACACAGTACGGTAGTCCACGGCTGTAGCTACCTCTGTGTCGGCAGTCGCTCGTCCATCCATAATTGTATACCACCTACCCGTGTTTTTTTTTTTTTCTTCTTTATACATACTACTATAGTAGCTTACTGTAGCAGTCTGCGGTGCTGCTGAGCTGACAGTGTCCAGCAGGTCCGTCATCAGTCATTACATAATAAATATATCTACCTGTCCGGCTGCAGTACTAGTGTGATATTATATATATATATATATATTGATTTCATCTCATTATCATCCAGTCTATATTAGCTGCAGACACAGTACGGTAGTCCACGGCTGTAGCTACCTCTGTGTCGGCAGTCGCTCGTCCATCCATAATTGTATACCACCTACCCGTGGTTTTTTTTTTTTTCTTTCTTCTTTATACATACTACTATAGTAGCTTACTGTAGCAGTCTGCGGTGCTGCTGAGCTGACAGTGTCCAGCAGGTCCGTCATCAGTCATTACATAATAAATATATCTACCTGTCCGGCTGCAGTACTAGTGTGATATTATATATATATATATTGATTTCATCTCATTATCATCCAGTCTATATTAGCAGCAGACACAGTACGGTAGTCCACGGCTGTAGCTACCTCTGTGTCTGCAGTCGCTCGTCCATCCATAAGTATACTAGTATCCATCCATCTCCATTGTTTACCTGAGGTGCCTTTTAGTTGTGCCTATTAAAATATGGAGAACAAAAATGTTGAGGTTCCAAAATTAGGGAAAGATCAAGATCCACTTCCACCTCGTGCTGAAGCTGCTGCCACTAGTCATGGCCGAGACGATGAAATGCCAGCAACGTCGTCTGCCAAGGCCGATGCCCAATGTCATAGTACAGAGCATGTAAAATCCAAAACACCAAATATCAGTAAAAAAAGGACTCCAAAATCTAAAATAAAATTGTTCGGAGGAGAAGCGTAAACTTGCCAATATGCCATTTACCACACGGAGTGGCAAGGAACGGCTGAGGCCCTGGCCTATGTTCATGGCTAGTGGTTCAGCTTCACATGAGGATGGAAGCACTCAGCCTCTCGCTAGAAAAATGAAAAGACTCAAGCTGGCAAAAGCACCGCAAAGAACTGTGCGTTCTTCGAAATCCCAAATCCACAAGGAGAGTCCAATTGTGTCGGTTGCAATGCCTGACCTTCCCAACACTGGACGTGAAGAGCATGCGCCTTCCACCATTTGCACGCCCCCTGCAAGTGCTGGAAGGAGCACCCGCAGTCCAGTTCCTGATAGTCAGATTGAAGATGTCAGTGTTGAAGTACACCAGGATGAGGAGGATATGGGTGTTGCTGGCGCTGGGGAGGAAATTGACAAGGAGGATTCTGATGGTGAGGTGGTTTGTTTAAGTCAGGCACCCGGGGAGACACCTGTTGTCCGTGGGAGGAATATGGCCGTTGACATGCCTTGTGAAAATACCAAAAAAATCAGCTCTTCGGTGTGGAAGTATTTCAACAGAAATGCGGACAACATTTGTCAAGCCGTGTGTTGCCTTTGTCAAGCTGTAATAAGTAGGGGTAAGGACGTTAACCACCTCGGAACATCCTCCCTTATACGTCACCTGCAGCGCATTCATAATAAGTCAGTGACAAGTTCAAAAACTTTGGGCGACAGCGGAAGCAGTCCACTGACCAGTAAATCCCTTCCTCTTGTAACCAAGCTCACGCAAACCACCCCACCAACTCCCTCAGTGTCAATTTCCTCCTTCCCCAGGAATGCCAATAGTCCTGCAGGCCATGTCACTGGCAATTCTGACGATTCCTCTCCTGCCTGGGATTCCTCCGATGCATCCTTGCGTGTAACGCCTACTGCTGCTGGCGCTGCTGTTGTTGCTGCTGGGAGTCGATGGTCATCCCAGAGGGGAAATCGTAAGACCACTTTTACTACTTCCACCAAGCAATTGACTGTCCAACAGTCCTTTGCGAGGAAGATGAAATATCACAGCAGTCATCCTGCTGCAAAGCGGATAACTGAGGCCTTGGCATCCTGGGTGGTGAGAAACGTGGTTCCGGTATCCATCATTACTGCAGAGCCAACTAGAGACTTGTTGGAGGTACTGTGTCCCCGGTACCAAATACCATCTAGGTTTAATTTCTCTAGGCAGGCGATACCGAAAATGTACACAGACCTCAGAAAAAGAGTCACCAGTGTCCTAAAAAATGCAGCTGTACCCAATGTCCACTTAAGCACGGACATGTGGACAAGTGGAGCAGGGCAGGGTCAGGACTATATGACTGTGACAGCCCACTGGGTAGATGTATGGACTCCCGCCGCAAGAACAGCAGCGGCGGCACCAGTAGCAGCATCTCGCAAACGCCAACTCTTTCCTAGGCAGGCTACGCTTTGTATCACCGGTTTCCAGAATACGCACACAGCTGAAAACCTCTTACTGCAACTGAGGAAGATCATCGCGGAATGGCTTACCCCAATTGGACTCTCCTGTGGATTTGTGGCATCGGACAACGCCAGCAATATTGTGTGTGCATTAAATCTGGGCAAATTCCAGCACGTCCCATGTTTTGCACATACCTTGAATTTGGTGGTGCAGAATTTTTTAAAAAACGACAGGGGCGTGCAAGAGATGCTGTCGGTGGCCAGAAGAATTGCGGGACACTTTCGGCGTACAGGCACCACGTACAGAAGACTGGAGCAACACCAAAAACGCCTGAACCTGCCCTGCCATCATCTGAAGCAAGAAGTGGTAACGAGGTGGAATTCAACCCTATATATGCTTCAGAGGTTGGAGGAGCAGCAAAAGGCCATTCAAGCCTATACAATTCAGCACGATATAGGAGGTGGAATGCACCTGTCTCAAGCGCAGTGGAGAATGATTTCAACGTTGTGCAAGGTTCTGCTGCCCTTTGAACTTGCCACACGTGAAGTCAGTTCAGACACTGCCAGCCTGAGTCAGGTCATTCCCCTCATCAGGCTTTTGCAGAAGAAGCTGGAGACATTGAAGGAGGAGCTAACACGGAGCGATTCCGCTAGGCATGTGGGACTTGTGGATGGAGCCCTTAATTCGCTTAACAAGGATTCACGGGTGGTCAATCTGTTGAAATCAGAGCACTACATTTTGGCCACCGTGCTCGATCCTAGATTTAAAACCTACCTTGGATCTCTCTTTCCGGCAGACACAAGTCTGCTGGGGTTCAAAGACCTGCTGGTGAGAAAATTGTCAAGTCAAGCGGAACGCGACCTGTCAACATCTCCTCCTTCACATTCTCCCGCAACTGGGGGTGCGAGGAAAAGGCTCAGAATTCCGAGCCCACCCGCTGGCGGTGATGCAGGGCAGTCTGGAGCGACTGCTGATGCTGACATCTGGTCCGGACTGAAGGACCTGTCAACGATTACGGACATGTCGTCTACTGTCACTGCATATGATTCTCTCCCCATTGAAAGAATGGTGGAGGATTATATGAGTGACCGCATCCAAGTAGGCACGTCACACAGTCCGTACTTATACTGGCAGGAAAAAGAGGCAATTTGGAGGCCCTTGCACAAACTGGCTTTATTCTACCTAAGTTGCCCTCCCACAAGTGTTTACTCCGAAAGAGTGTTTAGTGCCGCCGCTCACCTTGTCAGCAATCGGCGTACGAGGTTACTTCTAGAAAATGTGGAGAAGATGATGTTCATTAAAATGAATTATAATCAATTCCTCCGTGGAGACATTGACCAGCAGCAATTGCCTCCACAAAGTACACAGGGAGCTGAGATGGTGGATTCCAGTGGGGACGAATTGATAATCTGTGAGGAGGGGGATGTACACGGTGATATATCGGAGGATGATGATGAGGTGGACATCTTGCCTCTGTAGAGCCAGTTTGTGCAAGGAGAGATTAATTGCTTCTTTTTTGGTGGGGGTCCAAACCAACCCGTCATATCAGTCACAGTCGTGTGGCAGACCCTGTCACTGAAATGATGGGTTGGTTAAAGTGTGCATGTCCTGTTTATACAACATAAGGGTGGGTGGGAGGGCCCAAGGACAATTCCATCTTGCACCTCTTTTTTCTTTAATTTTTCTTTGCGTCATGTGCTGTTTGGGGAGTGTTTTTTGGAAGGGCCATCCTGCGTGACACTGCAGTGCCACTCCTAGATGGGCCAGGTGTTTGTGTCGGCCACTAGGGTCGCTTATCTTACTCACACAGCTACCTCATTGCGCCTCTTTTTTTCTTTGCGTCATGTGCTGTTTGGGGAGTGTTTTTTGGAAGGGCCATCCTGCGTGACACTGCAGTGCCACTCCTAGATGGGCCAGGTGTTTGTGTCGGCCACTAGGGTCGCTTAGCTTACTCACACAGCTACCTCATTGCGCCTCTTTTTTTCTTTGCGTCATGTGCTGTTTGGGGAGTGTTTTTTGGAAGGGCCATCCTGCGTGACACTGCAGTGCCACTCCTAGGTGGGCCCGGTGTTTGTGTCGGCCACTAGGGTCGCTTATCTTACTCACACAGCTACCTCATTGCGCCTCTTTTTTTCTTTGCGTCATGTGCTGTTTGGGGAGTGTTTTTTGGAAGGGCCATCCTGCGTGACACTGCAGTGCCACTCCTAGATGGGCCCGGTGTTTGTGTCGGCCACTAGGGTCGCTTAGCTTAGTCATCCAGCGACCTCGGTGCAAATTTTAGGACTAAAAATAATATTGTGAGGTGTGAGGTATTCAGAATAGACTGAAAATGAGTGGAAATTATGGTTTTTGAGGTTAATAATACTTTGGGATCAAAATGACCCCCAAATTCTATGATTTAAGCTGTTTTTTAGTGTTTTTTGAAAAAAACACCCGGATCCAAAACACACCCGAATCCGACAAAAAAAATTCGGTGAGGTTTTGCCAAAACGCGGTCGAACCCAAAACACGGCCGCGGAACCGAACCCAAAACCAAAACACAAAACCCGAAAAATTTCAAGTGCACATCTCTAGTAAAAAGTCTATTGCAGGTGAGGCAGTGCCTCACCTTGCTAACTTTTCCGCATATCTCTGATCAAAACTCACCAAATTTCCAGGAGTTTATACTGCTGCACCTGTGTATAATGCCCAGATGTACATTTTGGCTCATGTGTTGCATGTAAATCTGGCTCTGGTGCTAGCCAGTGCCTCCTGAGCTATTTAGCTCACCGCACGTCCATGCATACCAGTCCGATTGGAGAAATGACAAAACCACATTGAGATCCCACGGAGCCGTGGGAGGAATAAAAGGTGGTTGCATATGAAGAACACCCTTAAGGAAAGTCTGTACTTCTGGTAACATGGCAAGCTGTTTCTGGAAGAAAATAGAGAGCGCTGAAATCTGTACTTTGATTGAGCCTAAACGTAGGCCCATATCCACTCCCGCTTGCAGGAAAAGTAGAAAGCGACCAATTCTGAATTCCACGTGAGACATCTTTCTACTTTCACACCAGAAAACATACTTTTTCCAGATATGATGATAATGTCTTGACGTAACCATCTTCCTGGCCTGGACCATGGTGGAAATAACCCGGGAGGAAAGATCTTTTCTTGATAGAATTTCCCTCTCAACTTCCAAGCTGTCACGTAGCCGCTGTAAGTCTGGATAACTGCTGCAGAAGATTGTCGTGGAGCGGCAGAGGCAAGGGATCCTCCAGAGACAAGGTCAGGAGGTCCGAGTACCACGCCCATTGAGGCCAAACCTGGGCAATTAGAATTGCTTGAACGCTTTCCCTTCTTAGCCTTTTTAGTATCCTTGGGATCAGTAGTAGAGGAGGGAAAAGGTACACAAACTGGTACATCCATGGTGTCGTCAGCTCGTCCACCGCTACAGTCAGTGGATCCCTCATCCTGGAACAGTAATGGCGTAGCTTCTTGTTGAGTCAAGAAGCCATCAGATCGATCTGCAGACAGCCCCACCGGTGAACTAACTGTTGAAACACCTGGGGATGTAGGCCCCATTCCCCAGGATGGAGGTCGTGCCTGCTGAGGAAGTCCGCTTCCCAATTGTCCACCCTGGAATGAATATGGCTGAGATAGCCCTTGCATTGGCCTCTGCCCAGAGAAGGATTTTTGAGACCTCTCGCATCGCTGCTCTGCTTCTTGTTCCCCCTTGTCGGTTTATGTACGCCACCACCGTGGCATTGTCCGACTGAATCTGGATCGCCTGATCCTTCAGGAGATGAGAAGCCTGCAGAAGAGCATTGTAAATTGCCCTGAGCTCCAGGATGTTTATCGGCAGAGCCGATTCCTGTCTCAACCATATCCCCTGGAACTAGGCCCCTTGGGTCACAGCCCCCCAACCTCGGAGGCTGGCATCTGTCATCAGTAGAATCCATGAGTGGATATTGAAACTCCTGCCCACTACCAGGAGAGGATCTTGTAGCCACCATAATAGAGAGATCCGGGCTCTCAGAGATAATGTCACTTCCTGATGCATGTGAAGATGAGACTCCGACCATTTGTCCAGCAGATCCAGCTGAATGGGTCTGGCATGAAATCTGACTTATTGGATTGCCTCGTAAGCAGCTACCATCTTGCCCAGTAATCGGATGCAAAGATGAATAGATACCTTCCGAGAACTGAGCACCAAACGCACTATAGCCTGGATAGTCAAGGCCTTTTCTATCAGGAGAAACACCTTTTGAGACACTGTACCCAGTATCATTCCCAGGAACTTAAGACGCTGGGTCGGTTCCAGGTGAGATTTCTGAAAATTTAGGATGCATCCATGATCCGTAAGTAGGCAAGTCGTCAGATCGATGCTGTGCAGCTCCCTGGACACAGCTTTTATTAGGAGATTGTCCAAGTATGGGACTATGTTCACTCCTATCATGCACAGTTGCAGCATCATCTCTGCCATATCTTTAGTGAAGACCCTCGGAGCTGTGGATAATCCGAAGGATAAAGTCTGAATCTGGAAATGGTCTTCCAATATGGCGAACCTGAGGTAAGCCTGATGTGGTGGCCACATGGGAATGTGTATGTAAGCATTCTTTATGTCCAGAGACATCAGGAACTTCCCCTCCTCCAAAACGGACACCACCGCCTGCAGGGATTACATCTTGAATTTGAACACCCGCAGATACGGGTTTAGAGACTTCAGGTTCAAGATGGGGTGCACCGAACCATCTGGTTTGGGAACGACAAAAAGACTGTTGCGTAACGGAGGAGGTACAGGAACTATCACCCCTGTCTGCAAACGTTTTTGAATAGGCTCTTGTAAGGTAATTTTTGCTGTGGGTAAAGCTGGTAAGCCCGACTTGAAAAACCTGGGAGGAGGGAGTGCTTGAAATCCAGCCGGTATCCCTGGAAAATGAGGTCTCTCACCCAAGGATCCCGACAGGACTCCGCCCACACGTGGGTGTAGTGTTGAAGGCGAGCACCTGCCTGAAAGTCACCTTGTTGAGGGGGCCAACCTTCACGCGGAAGGCTTTGTGGCAGGGGATCCGGTGGTCTGGTCCAGGGAGACAGCAGATGCAGGTTTACAGGTCTTACCACGAGATCCTCTGGAAGTGGTGGAGACCCCTTAGCCCCTGCCTCTGAACCTTGCCACACGAAAGGACTGCAAGGAGGGTCCTGTGTAAGGACATCTAGCAGGCAGCGCAGCCGACTGCAGATAAGTAGACTTACCCACCGTTGCTTGGAGATCCATTTATTAAGTTCGTCACCAAACAAAGCATCACCTGTAAAGGAAAGATTTTCTACACCATTTTTGGAATCAGGGTCTGCCAACCAATGACTCAACCACAGAGCTCTGCGCTGCGCGCCGAAACAGCCACAGCAGTAGTGCAGCTATTAATCTTACACAACTCCTTAATAGCCTCGCTCATAAAATTTGCAGCATCCTGTATATGTTGCAGCAGAGTAACTACCTCATCTCGGGGCAAAGAGTCCAAACCATCGATAACGTTATCAGACCACTTGACTATTGAAATCTTCCCACAAACAATTGTGGGGCGTTGAGCAGCGCCTGCCGCCGTATATACTGCCTTGAGTGTGGTCTAAATCTTACGGTCAGCTGTCTCTTTTAGGGATATAGCCCCTGTCACCTGCAGTACCAATTTCTTAGACAGTCTGGACACAGACGTATCGACGGATGGGGGGTTTTCCCATACCTTCCTGTCCTTAGCGGGCAAAGGGAAAAGTAGTTAAAAACCTCTAACGAAAGTTAATTTTTTTATCAGGGTTTAACCATGTCTCCCTGGCCAGGGAGTTCAACTCTTTAGACACAGGAAACGTCGTTGAGGCCTTTGGTTTAACATTAAAATACAACTCCTCATCTGTCTCTGACTCCTGATCCGGTATGTGAAGGGCCTCTCTCACAGCGAAGATGAGGGCCTCCACTCCTGGGGCAGAGAGCTGTTCTCATCCATATCATCATCATTATCTACATAAGGCTGATAAGAATCAGAATGAGACTGGAGCACCTGTGGCAGTGAGCATTTTTGTGAAACCACTAGATGGGGCTGAGAAGCCTTCTTTGTATCTGCTGCCTTGGCCACAGAATCAATAGAATGCTTCAACACCTGTCTCTCCCTTTGAGCCGCAGCTAATTCTGAATGAACATGCTGGATCATGCTGGTAAAGCTGTCCAGCCAGGCACATGCTTGTGTACTGTGTCCTTGTGGAGACAAGGAACATTGTTCACACATGAGTCACCCCGCTAAAGACGGGGATGAAATACAGACAGTACACATAATCATGTCTACAGACATCCTTCACCCTGTAAAACAGCGCAGCCCACTGACCAAACACCTCCACACAGACCCTAGAGAGCCCCAGGAGGGACACTTGAGCTGCAGACACCAGCACCCAGAAACAGCAGTATAAGAGTAACTAAGTGTATGACCTGATAGGAGTGCAGCGGCGCTATCACTAGTGTGCTCCCCCCTGTCTAAGACCCCTGGTACCAGTACAGAGTCCTGTAGCAGCGTGGGTCTCTGGAGGAGCAGCATTCTGTGCAGCTTTATCTGCAGCAGCAGGAAAATGTTGCCTTCCTGCCTCAGGACCCACTCCGGGAAGCCCCGCCCCCTGTAATGGCATGCGGTCCCTGTTAATAGATTATACTGGCTATGTCAAAAATAGATATATACAGTATTCCCAAAGTCTGTCTGTGAAAGTGAGCACCAAGGGGCATCTGCCCCTTGACAGTTCATCCATGGCGGGCACCGCAGCTCAGGGCCCGTGACTGCCGCGCAACCTGCCGCCAAAACTGCACCGGGGACCCACTAACCGGGACCACGATGTAACACTCACCGCACCTGTATCTCCGGCATCTGTTAGAGGGTGGCAGCTAGCTGCTGGAGTGGACACACATACTAATGATGTGTGATCAGTACCTCAGGAGCTCACTGTCCTGTCAGCTGGGATTATGAACCATTTACCCTCAGGAGGTTGGTTCGGTCCCCCCTCTAAGTCCTACGAAGCAGGTAATCTGTCTGCCAAGCAGAGCTACCTGAAAATAATAAACTAAATTAAACTTGAAGAAAACATCTCTGGAGCTCCAGAGAAGTGCACTCGGCTCCTCAGGCACATTTTTCTAAACTGATTCTGGTAGGAGGGGCATGGAGGCGAGGGGCCAGCACACACATGCACACACTAAAAGTTTTAAAGTGCCAGGCTCCAGTGGACCCGATCTATACCCCATGGTACTAAAGTACAAGACCCCAGTATCCACTAGGAAGTAAGAGAAATGCTCCTGTTTTTTTAAAGTGGCAATCATTTACATGGCAAAACCAGGTTGATTGCCACTTTAAAAAAACAGGAGAATTTTACCAAAATCTCTCACTTTCTGATTCTCACACCCTATTACATTTCCCCCAATGCGTCTTAATTGCTAAAGGACACATAAGCATGTTTCCGCTGGTTAAAATGATATGCGACTTGAAGGGCTGTTTAGCGTGACTGCAGCAAAGATATTCCACAATTTTTTAGCTAGAAGACTTTAAGGCAGTTCCTCTGCAATAGACCTAAATTGATGCTCTAGATTGATGCAAGATAGAAATGTCCCACACTCAGTTTTTCTAGTCTACTTTTATTTTAATTAGTTACTTCATTATTATTATTTTCATTCAAATATATTATTTAGTTCAACTTTGATACTGTAATTCCAATAACATTAACACCGTCTCCCAATCCTAGCTCCATAGCCCCAATTCTATTTCCTTATCGCTGATCACCCACATTGATCCCAATGCACCACCTCGTCTCTGTATGCGGCCTATTTATTATAACGCAAATTTTTGCTCTATAAGTATTATTAGTATATACATTTATTTACCTAGCACAAGCATATTCTGTTTCACTTTACACTAGGGAACACAGTAATAAACAATGCTGGCATCAGCAGACAGACAGCAAGGTAAGAGGGCCCTAATCACAATAAGATTATAATTTTTTGCACAATCTGTTTTTATTGAGTTCATGATCGGCATAACATACAGATGGCAACCAGTGGCCTGAACAGGACATAGGTGGTTATTCTGAGTTGTTTGCTCGCTAGCAGTTTTTATCAGCCGTGCAAACGCTATGCCGCCTCCCACTGCGAGTTTATGTTAGCTTAGCAGAAGTGCGAACGAAAGGATCGCAGAGCGGCTACAAAAAATTTTTGTGCAGTTTCAGAGTAGCTTTAGACCTACTCAGAGCGTCCAGACTATTCAGTTCCTCTTTTGACGTCACGAACACGCCCTGCGTTTGGCCAGCCACTCCTGCGTTTTTCCTGGCACGCCTGCGTTCTTCCGAACACTCCCTGAAAACAGTCAGTTGACACCCAGAAACGCCCTCTTCCTGTCAATCCCTCTGCGGCCAGCAGTGCGACTGAAAAGCTTCGCTAGACCTTGTGTGAACTACATCGTTCATTGTAATAGTACGACGCACGTGCGTATTGCGCCGCATACGCATGCGCAGAAGTGCAGATTTTTTGCCTGATCGCTGCGCAGCTACCGAAATCTGCTAGCGATCAACTCGGAATGACCCCCATAATGAAAAAAGAAAGGTAGTTCTGTACAAGTAATTAACTTTAAGGAGTCCCAATCGCTGAACAAATAAAATATGAAAACAAAACAATAATAAAAGAAGAGAAAGAAAGGATAAGAAAGCAAAAGAAGAAAAGGAAGGAAAAAAACAGAAAAGGCACTAAGTGGGGAGGGTTAACGTTAGGCTGTGGTGAATAGGGGGATAGGTTTAGACATCACTGGGGTGAGGTTAGGCACTAAGGGGGAGGTTAGGGTTAGGCTCCGGGATGGGAGGGTTAGATATAGGAGGTAGGGGAGAGGGGGTACATACTTACATCGCCCCAGTCAGGATTTCAAACATCGGGATGCCGGAGTCGTTATCCCATCCGCTGGACAATCATACTGAACCCCTCACCAGAGGTTTAGCAAGACGAATGTACTGTATCTCTCAAGTCTGAGTTGGGCAGTTCTGCAGCAAGGGTGTTGTTTATTTAGAACTGCCACTTGCGCCTAATAAAGTCTGAGGAGGAGGAATTTTAAGCACTGATATTAGCATAAGCAGTAGTGTAGAGTACAGTTACCACCTCAGCTGCAAGCCTGCACTAACCAAACTTTACCAGGAGGTAGCAGGGAGTCTGCAAAGTGGAGCTGGTGAAATAGTTAAAGTGGTACTGTTTGAATAGACAGATACATATTTTATTATCATGCTGCATGTGTTGAATGTTGACTTTGTGTTTGTTTTTTTTGAGTGTGGGGGAGGGGGTTTGTAAACAGGACAATGCTCAAACATATGGCCATCATTTCACATCATTAGAAATGATTATTCCCTCAACCGATCCACACAGTAAAACAGATAAGCAATATGCAGTACTTGACCCAACTATATTAATAGACTGTAAATTCCATGAAATGCTGAATGTGAATTTACAGATACAGTGCAAATAGGTCACTGTACAGAATATGTTGTTGTAGTAAAAATTAATCTGCTATAGCTTTTTCTATGCTTATTGCTAGAGATGAGCGGGTTCGGTTCTCAGAGAACCGAACCCCCTCGAACTTTGGCTTTCGAGTCCGGATCCGAGCCAGGCTCGGATTTTCCATCTTGACTCGGAAACCCGAACTCGGCAAAACGTCATCATCCCGCTGTCGGATTCTCGCGGGATTTGGATTCCATATAAGGAGCCGCGCGAAATATAAATTGCAGTATAAAATTAAAGCTGTCTAACATTTGTGGGCTACACGCAAAAGCAGCCAGTATTTACCTTGCGCCGAAACAATATAACACACCCAAATCTAAAATCTTTATTCACGTTACATCTGCCGCGAAACAGTGGGTGACACGGGTACAAGCACAATGTCCTGTGTGGTGTGGGGAACGGGAAGCATGTATCTTGATGATGGCGGGAACACAGCAGCCTCTGCTCTGTCTGTGAGGGTACCCGCCCCTTGTGCTTTCCTCAGTTTGGCACTTGGTCAGGAAGACACTGGACAATCAGAAAAAATGTGCAGCTGTCTGTTAATTAGAGGCTGTGATGTGGATGTGATCATCGGCGCTGATAGGTGGCTCTGTCAGTCCAGCACACACAAGGTCAGCCCTGCCTCCCTAAGGTAAGGGTCAGGTCCGTCAGACAGTGGGGCCTGTCCTGCTCTCTGTATCAGGCCATTCATCCGCCATTTATCAAAATAGTCTGCAGTGGGACCAGGGGATATCTCTTTGCTGTTCTGGATAGCAGTGGGCCCCTTTGTCCTCAGGGGCCCCGATGCAATGCACCTGCTGCACCAATGGTAGTTCCGCCTCTGTGTTAGAGCTTTTCATTATGCATTTACTGTTATAGTACTGTCTATTCTCAGGCTAGCATGGTAAATACAGCGCATTCTACATACGGTAAGGCTTCCTTGTACAGAGAAAAGCATTTAACAAATGATCTCCATTTTAACTTTCCAATGTATTTCTCTTCTCCCGCAGTAAAACCTCTTCATTAGCAATAACAGGTATTTGCAGAAACATGCTGATACAGGCTCTAATAGGTGCCAAAGAAGAGAATTTAATATAAAAACATATAAATCTGCTATAGTACAATGGGACAGGAGACTGTGCCAATTTATTATAGGGATTCATTAAAATAAATAAGACATTGAATGAATGATTGGAATAATACAATGAAACACAATAGGGTTTTCTGCCTACAGCAGATAACAAAAACCCTGTGGTGTGCAAGCCAAAAGGTTATTTATTTTAATGCAGAAATGTGATAAATCACAGCCAAATCTACTTCAGTGTACCTAAAACAATTGCGTTTTAAAGAGATAGCATCTTAACTAGAGCTTAGTGAAATATTCAAATCCTTGAACATTTGGCTTCCATATTTTGCACGTTTTGCTGACAATTTGACATTAAGAATTCCCAATCCTACCAAAACCAAGCTACCAAACTACACAGTGCATTAAATGTTGTCAAAGTCGAAAAATATCCTGATACATATGCCTTGTACTAACCCCTCATGCACATGCCCGCTGCACGTGCACACGTTCTGCCGTGCGTGCACATATCCGCAATTTGCGTAAGATCGCTCCGGCGATCACGCGCAGTGTATGCGCATTTACGGTAGAGTTTGTAAGCGTCTAGCGTGCGACTCGATCATAACATATTTAACCCATATAGCGTATATTGTAGTAAATATTCCCCTACACAATGTCAGTAAGTATGTTTAGTTTAAACTGTTCCTGGACAGAGAGATTCCTCTTTGCATGATAGGAAGGGTCAGACAAAGGTTGAAAGGTGGTGTTTAGTATCCAGCTGTAGGGTATTTTATGAGTAACATTTCGATGCTAGTTAGGAAAGGATCGCTCGCTCCTGCGTATAGTTATGTACAAAAGTAGTTTATGGACATTTACTGTATTTGCTGTTCATTATCCATGCGGCGGGAATCCTGAGGATAACTCCCACCTGAGCAGTTGGAGAAAGACACAGCCCACCTGTTCAAACCCACCTATGACCTTTTGTTATAATGCAGAGACACATTCATGTGTCCAATGAACAATGAGATTATAGGGACCATTGTATTGTTACTGTATGCTGTGTATATAAGGACCACCATTGCCTGGGCCAGTCACTCACTCTCTCTGAAAGGCTTTCTCATTGAATGCTGAGGGCTGGATCCAGGACGCGCTTGCGAATCATTCCCATGTATGTATTATTCTCTGTAGCCATTTTGTTATCCATTTTGTTCGCCATTTGTTCTCATTGTGTTCTCATTCTGTCCGCTCTTGTTTGCGATCGTACGCTATTGTCCATGTATATTCCTTGTCATTCTGTTTAGATTTTGATGTTAGTTTTGTAGTATATAAGCTGTACTGTTTTTCCCTTTTTACTCTAAAGAATCATCCACGAAGGTGTTAGAGTCGAAGTGGTTTTTAAATCCAAACCAGGTCTTGTGTTTTCACTAGTGACTGTAAAGGGTTTTCTTAGCGTCTCAATTGCTCAAACACCATACACATTGTTTAAAAGGTTCTAATCGTCACATCTTTCTAGTACTTGGTTATTAAGGCTTAAAGTATAACTGTGTTTCATTAGCAAGGTTTAAAAGGTTAACAAGTGTGTGTGCACCCGCTGTGTGTAATCTGTACACACAGCGCAGCGTGCGTACGCCAAGTGCGTACCACGTGCAGGTCTCTGTACGCAAATAGTGTGCAAAGTGCGTAGCACATGCACGTGGTCTAGCGGCCATTACGGCTTCACGGTAGTGGTATATAGCTTCATGTTTAAAGGTAATATTTGACATTATCAATTGGGGGCATCGTCCGGGCCTCCTCATATCCACAGCCTAGCGGGACAAGGCAGACTTTATCCATCAGCAAAGGGCGGGAAGGTAGTATCCCCTGTTAGCCGTTCGGTGGTCGGGGATACGGTAGTGCTGATTAGATAAGCGTCTGCTCCGCTTGGTTTGTAGGGATGCTGGTGGGATCCGGATCCGAAAGGTAAGAACGTTAAGCTATTGTCTTTTAAATCTGTTTTAATTTCTGTATTGGTGCAAATTGCACACGCAACACACGCACACACCTGTATTTTCATTTGTGTATTTTCACATATCTACCCTCTTGTTTGCCATTAGCATTGATCACGTGCTGAGAAAATTTGTTGCTATTTAGTTAAAAGTAAGATTAATATTTAAGAGAGTAATTGTAAAGCACACACGCAGCCTGACCCAGTAATAAAGGTTATGCAGGAGATACTGTGTGGTGCTTGGTAAGCGATTATAGTTAAATATTGTTTGCATTTATAGAAGCGTGTTATTTTGTGTTATTGCGGACGTATCCGGCCTGTGTACACGTGTCTCTGACCGAGTGCGAGACAGCGTACGCAACGCAAAGGCCTACACACGTGGCGTAAATTACGCAACGTGCGTACAGATACGCCCACTAAATACAAATCACACGATAGCATTGTTTTAATAGGCGATACGGAAGCCACGAGATAATAGCACAAATTTGTTCAGTTTCCAAAATTCTAGTTTAAAGAGATCCTTCTCTCGTTGCATCACCTCTGGGATTAGCCTGTGTTACCTGAATGAAAGAAATTTTCTGTACAGAAAAATCAAAGTGTATATGAAGTGAAAGAAGTGTGTATATGCAAATAAAGGTTTTTGTGTGAACCCCGGAAATCGAGATCTCGTCGAAGGACACCCGTGAAGTGAACACGTGGTGGCGTGGGAGAAGGCCATCTCTCTTTCGCAGTGTATAAGGTAAAAGGAGCAATTAGTAGTACAGCAGACCAAAAGGTCCGCCAAAGTCAGAAATCCGTTTAAGGTAAGTAACGAAGCTCTGAAGACCTTGACTTAAGAAAGGTCAGAGGTAGTGAGCGCAGCCCCGGGGGTTGGCGCAGTACCCATATAGGCCCGTTTTGAGACGCTCCGGCTGAAGGTTTCGCAGCCTAAACAACCGATTCCGCTGGTCGTTCAGCGGATAAGTAATAGTTACTTATACGCAGTGCGACTGTACCGCATGTAATTGTGTGCATTAGTTGGTTATCTTGATACCCATTACGCAATTTGCGTACGCTTTGCGGGATCATAAACGCTATTTGTACACTTTGACGTGATTTGTGTAGGTTTTTTTTTATTTTAAGGGAGGTTCACTGATCACTCAGGAATTCTCCAGCAACTGATATTTACTGGGAAGGGTAGCATACTCCCACACGCCCCAGTAAATAGAGGTTACATAGGGGCCCTGGGTTGAGTATGCAGGCGCTGAGGCAGTGTGTGGGCGTATTGGTCGACGTGGGCGTGAGTGTGTGAAAGCACTCGTTGAACTTTCACCGTTGCCTTACCTCTGGGAACGTGGTTTTTGTAGGAATTCACTGAGAAGGCAATACCTGCAAAGAATGGGGGCCAGTGGCTCAAGTAAGGGACGATCAACCAAGGTTCAGGTTGATATAATGCCGCGGCCAGTAGGGTCGGCGAAGTATATAATGTGTGAAAAATATGGATCACACGCCGAGGTTTTATGCAATGAGTGGGAACGTATGACTGTGAACGATGGGGAGAAGTTCCCTAGGGTAGGCAGTTTTAATCCTGAGGTTTTGCAAAATTTAAGGAGAAGGATATGTCTGATAAAATCCGGCAAGCAACGGATTAGACATTATGATTATTTACAGTTATGGCAACAAGAAGGTGAGATACAACGAGGATTAGCTCAAGCAGCTGGTTCCAACCCTATCAGGAAACTGATAGCTACCGCACCACCACCACCATACATAACAGGAGAGAAAGTGGCTACAGAGAATGGCATACTGGTATATGATAAAAGTGCACTTAATAAATGTATTAATGATAAGAGTAAAGTAGATAAGTGTATTGATGCTAATGTTAACCCGTGCAAGTTGTACCCTGTCTTAAACTTCCCTCAGGACTGCGACCAGGAAGATGAGCCTACCACAATATCGGCACTCTCTCTAGCAGCCACCATACGAGAGACTACAGTGGGCACGGCCCAACCAGTAAGAGGAGTAGCAAAGGCCCCTAGTGGAGGGACAGGTGAGGTCGTGTCCGCAGGTAAGTACGGTACTGTACATTATGCAGAAACAATTACACCACACATTGTAGAATCAACCCAGAGTGATGTGGTTGAACTTAATCCTGTCAGGGTAATTGCAGTCCCAAATGGAAAAACTGACGCTTCAGGAATCACTCCCATCAGGAACATCGCAATGCATTGTCCCTTTTCCCGGACAGAATTAAGAACAATGATGTCTGAATTCCTTGATCCTAGGAAAGATCTAGTTGCAAGCCAAAGGTTCATTAAAGAACTAGGTAACTCCGCAGAACCCAATAACAAAGATTGTCGGACATTGCTGAGGGCATGTTTGCCCCCCAATATCGACTCTGCGAGATTTATCACTGATTGTAGGTTAGATGAAGAGGTACCTCTCACTGATGAGTACAATCAAGACAATGTAAAACGGATCAACCTGCAGTTAGGAGTATATTTCCCAGCTGTTGTCAAATGGAACAAAATCTTCTCCATAAGACAAAAAGAAGGTGAAATTGCTTCTGATTATTTCCATCGGGCACTGCAGGAATGGCTAGGTACACTGGAATAGAAGACATTAAGACAAATGTGCACCATAGGGAAGTAGCAGTTTCTGTATTAATGGATGGTTTAAAGGAAGTGTTGAGGACAAGGGTACAGACCACTCAACCTAACTGGAGAGGTATGTCGGTGGCTGCTTTGAGAGAGACCACTATTGAGCATGATCGGAACATCATGAGACACAGGGAGTCACAGGGCGATAAGCTGATGGCAGTAAGTATACAAGCCCTTACAACAAAGCCACCTCAGCCTAAGCCCCAGACCCCTGTTGGTAATTCAAATGTGATTACATGTTATAACTGTCACAGAGAAGGACATATTGCACGAGGTTGTATGTTTAAAGACACATATAAGGTATATCAACCCCCTAGACAACGACATGACACACGTAATTGGGATCAGGGACCGCAGAGACGGAGTTATGAGCCACGTACAGGGGAAACAAGAAGGTACCCACCAAGAAGAGACTGGCAAGTCTCTGAAAATTTCCATTTACCCCCTTCACATGTTGTAGCTGCCAGCGCGCTGCGGGGAGGTCACCACATACAATAGGGGTGGGGCCACACCTGTAGTCTGCAGCCAGTGAAATTAATTGCGAGCCTTGGAAGTGAACCCGAGGTCACAATTGATGTAGCTGGTAGACCTCTACCTTTCCTTGTAGATACGGGGGCGGCCAAGTCAGTGTTAAATTCAACAGTGGGTATGTAGACCACTGGTAAAACAATTCCAGCCATGGGAGTAACAGGAGTAGTACAACACTACCCTTTAAGCAAACCAGCAGAGATTATGATAGGGCCTTTGCAGACCAAGCACTCCTTTTTGCTAGCTGCATCGGCTCCGACTAATCTACTTGGGAGAGATTTACTGTGCAAGATGGGGTGTGTCATATATTGTACTCCTGGAGGTGTGTTCTTAGATATACCCGAGAATCACGCTCAGGAAGTGCAGGATATGTGTCACGATCCGGGTATCTGGACGCCATTTCTTACCCATCAGATGCCTCCTAAGGCTGGCTCAGCGCTCCAGGACCGGATCCCATCTGTTATCCTGATGTGTACATTCCTGTATCCTCTCCTGTCACTCTGGGACGCTGTCACAGTAAACGCCATATTACACCTGGCATGGCGTCTCCCGCGGCCTCCGCCGCCGTCCCTGAACTTCTGCATGCAGAGTGTCTGAGTGGCGATTACGTCAGCCGCGGCCTCCGCTGTGTCCGCGTGGTTGGATGTGCATCTGTCAGCCTGGCGCCTCCTGTCTCCGGTGGCCGGCGCCGCCATTACTGTTTTCATTACCACATGGATTACAAACCAAACTTCCCTCCAAGTGTCTGCATGGGCGCAGCCATCTTGGATTCTGTCAGCTGATCATTTCCACCAATCTGTTCTCAGTATTGATAATCTGCATAATTGCCTAGCCAATCCCTTCCTTGCTGCAGGTATAAATACACTGTGCCTGAGCAAGGAAGGCGTCAGTGCTTTGGTTGTCAAACCTAGTTCCTGTTTGTCTCTCTCCTGTGATTGTCTTCCAGGTTCCAGCTCCTGTCTCAAGACTTCCACCATAGAGACCCGCACCAGCATTCCACCTGCGGTGTAGCCTGACTCTCCAATCCATTGTGGTTTCATCTGTTTCCAGCTACAACTTTACCTGCTTCCAGCTCAGCTTCCAGCAGAGTACAGCTTCCCTTAAAGGGCCGGTGTCCTTTCTACACTTTACCACTCTCCACCAGTATTATTATTTCTCCGCTCTCAAGTTCTACATTTCAGTTCATATTTCATCGCTCCCAAGTTCATTTATTATTTAACTGGTTCCAGCCAGTATCCACTCCGTGCTAACAACAGTCTGGTTCCAGCCAGTATCCACAGCAGCTGTTTTATCTTCAGCAACCCAGCTTTTCCTGGAACACCAGCTGGCACAATCCTGGGTTATCTCCATTGCTACAGTCGGGCCTGGTAAGGACTTTCCATCTAGAAGATCATAAGAACTATCTCACACTACCAGTGCCCTGTGGCTCCTGCCATCCTGTAGTACCCAGGAACTGTATTTATTCTTTGCTGACTTTTACGTTTTCTTTTACTGCTGCTGTGTTGCGGAGTTGTCATAATAAACATCATTGACTTTTATCCAAGTTGTCGTGGTCACGCCTTCGGGCAGTTATTATTCATGTTACTTACATGTCCAGGGGTCTGATACAACCTCCCAGGTTCCGGTACATCTCAGCCCCTACAACTGAGGCTGCCTCCCGTCAGCTCAGGCCCTCAGTTGTGACAGTAAGCACTGACCTAATGAATCCAGCCGGAGACCAGGATCAAGCGGCCAGGCCGATGCAAGAACTGGCAGCCCGACTAGAACATCAGGAGGCTGCACAGGGCCACATCATCCGCTGTCTCCAGGATCTCTCTACTCGGCTGGATGGGATTCAGACAACTCTCCGTGGATCAGGCGCGTCTGGTGCGTCAACCACAGTGACTCCAGCTATAACCCCACCCACCTTACCCATTTCTGCTCCACGTCTTCATCTTCCAACGCCAGCAAAATTTGACGGATCTCCAAGATTCTGCAGGGGATTTCTCAACCAGTGTGAGATTCAGTTTGAGCTACAACCTGGCAATTTTCCCAGTGACCGTACAAAAATTGCCTACATTATTTCTCTTCTCAGTGGCTCAGCCCTTGATTGGGCATCACCGTTATGGGAGAGGTCCGACACCCTGCTATCTTCCTACACTGCCTTCGTGTCAACATTCAGGCGCATCTTCGACGAGCCAGGCCGGGTAACCTCAGCTTCATCCGAGATTCTCCGTTTACGCCAGGGGTCACGTACTGTAGGACAATATCTGATACAGTTCCAGATCCTGGCATCCGAACTGGCATGGAACGACGAGGCCCTGTATGCTGCATTCTGGCATGGCTTATCTGAGCGTATTAAAGATGAGTTAGCTACCAGAGACTTACCTTCTAAGTTAGATGAGCTAATCTCACTCTGCACGAAAGTTGATTTACGTTTCAGAGAGAGAGCAACTGAGCGTGGAAGATCATCTGCTCCAAAATCTTCTGCTCCTCCTCCTCGTCAACTGTCACCATCTAAAGATGAGCCCATGCAACTTGGCCGTTCCCGTTTAACTCCTGCTGAGCGCCGAAGACGTCTCTCCGAGTTTCTCTGTCTCTATTGTGCAGCTCCGTCTCACACCATTAATGCCTGTCCCAAACGTCCGGGAAACTCCAAATCCTAGCTCGCCAAGGAGAGGGCCGGCTAGGAGTAATAATCTCCTCTCCATCTCCTCAAGATTGTAATCTCCCAGTCTCGCTTCAAGTTGCTCAACGTTATCGGAACGTCATTGCCCTCCTTGATTCCGGAGCAGCTGGGAACTTTATTACCGAAGCCTATGTTAAACGGTGGTCCCTACCCACCGAGAGACTTCCTTCGTCCATTTCTTTAACTGCCGTGGATGGCAGCAAAATTTTTGATGCAGTTATTTCTTTAAGGACTCTACCAGTTCGTCTGAGAGTGGGAGTTCTTCATTCCGAACTTATTTCTTTTTTAGTGATTCCAAGAGCCACACATCCTGTGGTCCTGGGCCTTCCATGGCTCCGTCTTCACAATCCTACAATTGATTGGACGACTACGCAAATCCTGGCATGGGGTTCCTCCTGTGCTGAGACATGTTTGTTTAAAGTATTGCCTGTCTGTTCTTCCTCCCCCAGGTCGTCTGATGTTCCACCTCCTCCATATCAAGATTTCACGGATGTGTTCAGTAAAGCTTCTGCTGATATCCTTCCTCCTCATAGAGAATGGGACTGTCCGATTGATCTCGTTCCAGGGAAGGTTCCACCTCGAGGCCGAACTTATCCGTTGTCTCTGCCTGAGACGCATTCTATGGAGGAATATATTAAAGAGAACCTAGCAAAGGGGTTCATTCGACCTTCTTCTTCTCCAGCCGGCGCAGGCTTCTTTTTTGTAAAAAAGAAAGATGGTGGTCTGCGGCCGTGCATCGACTACAGAGGTTTGAACGACATTACCATCAAGAACCGTTATCCTTTACCCCTGATTACTGAGCTCTTTGACAGAGTTAGCGGAGCTACCATCTTTACAAAGCTGGACTTGCGAGGTGCATACAATCTCATCCGGATCCGTGAGGGTGACGAGTGGAAGACCGCCTTTAACACCCGTGACGGACATTATGAGTACCTCGTCATGCCCTTCGGATTGAGCAATGCTCCAGCTGTCTTCCAGCATTTTGTCAATGAGATCTTCAGAGACATTCTATACCGTCATGTCGTGGTCTATCTAGACGATATCCTCATTTTTGCCAACGATTTAGAGGAACATCGTTTTTGGGTTAAAGAGGTTCTGTCCCGTCTCCGTGTCAATCATCTCTATTGCAAATTAGAAAAATGCGTCTTTGAAGTCAAGTCCATTCCGTTTCTAGGGTACATTGTGTCCGGTTCCGGACTAGAGATGGATCCTTAGAAACTACAAGCAATCCAAAATTGGCCGGTACCCTTAACCCTCAAAGGGGTCCAGAGGTTCTTAGGGTTCGCCAACTATTACCGAAAGTTTATACGAGACTTTTCCACCATTGTGGCGCCTATTACTGCTTTCACTAAGAAGGGTGCTAACCCGTCCAAGTGGTCTGAAGAAGCCATGCAAGCATTTCATCTTTTAAAACAAAGGTTCATCTCTGCGCCTGTTCTGAAACAGCCTGACATCGACTCTCCTTTCATCTTAGAGGTGGATGCCTCCTCCGTTGGAGTAGGAGCGGTGTTATCTCAGAGGGCTAAAGATGGCCATTTACACCCTTGCAGTTTCTTCTCCCGGAAGTTCTCCCCAGCTGAGCGCAACTATGCCATTGGCGACCAGGAGTTGCTAGCCATCAAGCTCGCTCTAGAAGAGTGGAGGTATCTGTTGGAGGGAGCTTCTCATTCAATCACCATACTTACAGACCACAAGAACCTTTTATACCTGAAGGGCGCACAATGTCTCAACCCTCGTCAGGCCAGATGGGCACTTTTCTTTTCCAGGTTCGACTTTAAACTCCAGTTCTGTCCGGGCTCTCAGAATCGCAAGGCCGATGCCCTTTCCCGCTCATGGGAGCAAGAAAATGAGTCAGAGTCTTCAGACAAGCATCCTATTATAAATCCGTTGGCATTCTCCACGGTAGGGATGGACTCTACGCCCCCATCAGGGAAAAGTTTTGTGAAGCCGATGCTAAGGAAGAAGCTCATGCATTGGGCCCATGCTTCCCGTTTTGCCGGACATACAGGTATCCAAAAAACCCTGGAGTTTATCTCTAGGTCCTATTGGTGGCCAACTCTGAAAAAGGACGTCTTGGAGTTTATTGCATCTTGCCCAAAGTGTGCCCAACATAAAGTATCCCGCCAGTCGCCTGCGGGGCAACTGGTTCCACTATCCGTTCCCCGTCGACCATGGACCCACTTGTCGATGGATTTCATTACAGACTTACCCATGTGCAACAAGTTCAATACCATCTGGGTGGTAGTTGACCGGTTCACCAAGATGGCACACTTCATTCCTCTCACCGGTCTTCCGTCAGCTTCCAAGTTGGCTCAAGTATTCATACAAGAGATATTCCGACTCCACGGTCTTCCTGAAGAAATTATCTCAGATCGAGGAGTTCAATTCACAGCCAAATTCTGGCGAAGTTTATGTCAAGTCCTCCAAGTCAAGCTAAAGTTTTCCACGGCTTACCATCCTCAGACCAATGGTCAAACCGAGAGGGTGAATCAGGACTTGGAGGCCTTCCTCCGCATCTATGTGTCCTCCTCTCAAGATGACTGGGTTCAATTACTTCCCTGGGCCGAGTTCTGTCATAACAACCAGTATCATTCTTCATCTGCTTCAACACCATTCTTCACTAACTTTGGATTCCACCCTAAAGTCCCTGAGTTCCAACCGCTTCCAGCAACTTCTGTTCCCGCAGTGGATATCACCTTGCATCAGTTTGCCAATATCTGGAAGAGCGTACGATCAGCTCTGCTCAAGGCATCGTTCAGGTACAAGAAGTTTGCGGATAAGAAGCGTCGAGCAGTTCCTGCTCTCAAGGTGGGTGATCGGGTATGGTTATCCACGAAGAATTTGAGGTTAAGAGTTCCCAGTATGAAGTTTGCACCTCGCTATATCGGTCCTTTCAAGATTGAACAAGTCATCAATCCTGTTGCTTACAGACTCCAGTTGCCTCCCTTCTTAAAAATACCCAGGACATTCCATGTTTCCCTGTTGAAACCGCTGATCTTGAATCGGTTTCATTCCTCACTTCCTCCAACTCCGAAAGTCCAAACTCAACGAGGCGTTGAGTATGAAGTGGCCAAGATCCTGGACTCACGTCACCGTTACGGTCAACTACAATATCTTATTGACTGGAAGGGTTATGGTCCTGAGGAACGTTCATGGACCAATGCTTCTGATGTCCATGCTCCTGCCTTGGTCCGGAGATTCCATTCCAAGTTTCCTCAAAAGCCAAAGAAGTGTCCTGGGGCCACTCCTAAAGGGGGGGGTGCTGTCACGATCCGGGTATCTGGACGCCATTTCTTACCCATCAGATGCCTCCTAAGGCTGGCTCAGCGCTCCAGGACCGGATCCCATCTGTTATCCTGATGTGTACATTCCTGTATCCTCTCCTGTCACTCTGGGACGCTGTCACAGTAAACGCCATATTACACCTGGCATGGCGTCTCCCGCGGCCTCCGCCGCCGTCCCTGAACTTCTGCATGCAGAGTGTCTGAGTGGCGATTACGTCAGCCGCGGCCTCCGCTGTGTCCGCGTGGTTGGATGTGCATCTGTCAGCCTGGCGCCTCCTGTCTCCGGTGGCCAGCGCCGCCATTACTGTTTTCATTACCACATGGATTACAAACCAAACTTCCCTCCAAGTGTCTGCATGGGCGCAGCCATCTTGGATTCTGTCAGCTGATCATTTCCACCAATCTGTTCTCAGTATTGATAATCTGCATAATTGCCTAGCCAATCCCTTCCTTGCTGCAGGTATAAATACACTGTGCCTGAGCAAGGAAGGCGTCAGTGCTTTGGTTGTCAAACCTAGTTCCTGTTTGTCTCTCTCCTGTGATTGTCTTCCAGGTTCCAGCTCCTGTCTCAAGACTTCCACCATAGAGACCCGCACCATCATTCCACCTGCGGTGTAGCCTGACTCTCCAATCCATTGTGGATTCATCTGTTTCCAGCTACAACTTTACCTGCTTCCAGCTCAGCTTCCAGCAGAGTACAGCTTCCCTTAAAGGGCCGGTGTCCTTTCTACACTTTACCACTCTCCACCGGTATTATTATTTCTCCGCTCTCAAGTTCTACATTTCAGTTCATATTTCATCGCTCCCAAGTTCATTTATTATTTAACTGGTTCCAGCCAGTATCCACTCCGTGCTAACAACAGTCTGGTTCCAGCCAGTATCCACAGCAGCTGTTTTATCTTCAGCAACCCAGCTTTTCCTGGAACACCAGCTGGCACAATCCTGGGTTATCTCCATTGCTACAGTCGGGCCTGGTAAGGACTTTCCATCTAGAAGATCATAAGAACTATCTCACACTACCAGTGCCCTGTGGCTCCTGCCATCCTGTAGTACCCAGGAACTGTATTTATTCTTTGCTGACTTTTACGTTTTCTTTTACTGCTGCTGTGTTGCGGAGTTGTCATAATAAACATCATTGACTTTTATCCAAGTTGTCGTGGTCACGCCTTCGGGCAGTTATTATTCATGTTACTTACATGTCCAGGGGTCTGATACAACCTCCCAGGTTCCGGTACATCTCAGCCCCTACAACTGAGGCTGCCTCCCGTCAGCTCAGGCCCTCAGTTGTGACAATATGCTAGACTCCCCACAAAGGTTAATGTCACACACTGCTGTTACAGATAGGTGTCCATCCAAGGTAGAGGAAATGATTTTTTCAGATACCGGAGTCACTTTGGACACTGGATTAATGGCAAATGTAGCTCCTGTAGAAGTTCAAGTAAAAGATGGTAGGATAGCTCCAAAAATCCCACAGTATCCTCTGAAGCCAGAGGTGGAGTTAGGAGTTTACCCAGTAATAGAGCGCTTGCTACAACAGGGCATTCTGGTTGAGGACGTCCAGCACTGCCAATAGTCCCATCTTCCCCGTGAAAAAGAGTGGGGGGAGGGGTTACAGGCTAGTGCAGGATCTAAGGGGGATCAACAAAAACGTTGAGAGCCTATTCCCCGTAGTGCCAAATCCAGCTGTCATCCTTATGCAAATCCCTCCCACTGCGAAATTTTTCACTGTGATTGACCTCTGCTCCGCTTTTTTTTCGGTTCCTCTGCACCCTGACAGCCAATACTTGTTCGCATTTACATACAGAGGAGTACAGTACACCTGGACTCGCTTACCACAAGGTTTCATTGACAGCCCTAGTATTTTCTCACAGGCTTTGCATGATTGTTTACAATCCTTTCAACCTGAGAGCAGATCAGTATTAATACAGTATGTAGACGATTTACTGCTGTGTTCTGATTCACTCGAAGCGTCCTTGAGAGACACAAAACAGCTTCTGTTTCATCTTTCTGATACGGGATACAAGGTTTCAAAGGATAAGTTGCAATTATGCCAGACCAAGGTAAAATATTTGGGACATTGTTTGACACAAGGACTGAGACACCTCACCGCTGATAGAATACAGGCGATTCGCGACATGACTTTCCTAGGAATGTGTGGGTACTGCCGTAACTGGATCCCAGGGTTTTCCATATTGGCCTTACCTTTACAAGAGATGGTCTCATCGAACAAACCAGATCGGATTTCGCACACAGATGAGTCCGAACTGGCATTTGAGAGACTCAAACAGTGCCTAACGCAGGCACCAGCATTAGGTATGCCAGATTATGGGAAACCCTTTGAACTGTACGGTACGGAAAGTGCTGGGTGTGCGGCAGGTGTTTTAACCCAGAAGCATGGTGATGCCAGCAGGCCGGTAGCCTACTACAGCGCTCAGCTAGACACGGTAGCACGATCCCTCCCCACATGCTTGCGAAGTGTTGCAGCGATAGCTTTGCTAGTGAGTAAAAGCGAAGATGTAGTGCTAGGACACAACCTGACCATCCACACACCTCATGCAGTGTCAGCCTTACTGAATTCTGCCCAAACCAGACACGTCTCATCTGCACGGTTTACAAGGTGGGAATTAGCACTAATGGCCCCTGTAAACATCACCATAAGGAGATGCAGCGCACTAAATCCTGCAACGTATCTCCCAGGTGTGCCTGGACAGGCACAATGGGTGAGGGATGAGAGTGATGGTGAAGAGGATTTAGTACAGACACTGACACACATGATTGTATGGAATATTTGACCCAAAATTTCACTGCAAGGCCTGACATCAGTGACAACCCACTGGAAGGTGTAGATTTTACTTTTTACACTGACGGTAGTTGCCACAGACAGACGGACTCGGGAGACTTGTGTACTGGATACGCAGTCGTAGATGACAAAGGTACCATAGAAGCGGAACCCCTGGGCCCACCACACTCCGCACAAGTTGCTGAGCTGGTCGCCCTAACCAGAGCGTGTGAATTGGCGAAAGGTAAGTCAGCCAATATCTACACGGATTCTAGGTATGCCTTTGGAGTAGTGCATGATTTCGGGGCCCTATGGCGCCTCAGAAATTTCATGACGGCAGCTGGCACACCCGTGGCGCATGCAACCCACATCAAAAGACTTCTAGCAGCGATACAGGAACCTGACAGAGTGACTGTTATCAAGTGTAAAGCCCACACATACAGCCAAGACCCAGTGTCACTTGGTAACAGCCGGGCAGACGAAGCTGCTAAATCAGCAGCCAGTACCCCCATACAGACAGACATCACACAACTGATGGTATTCAATACCGTCAACACACAGAAATTGAGTGAAATGCAACATTTGTGTTCTCCACAGGAAAAGGCAGTCTGGAGGTCAAAAGGATATGGCCAGGAGTCCTCAGGACTCTGGACAGATGGACAGGGTAAGCCAGTGGCACCCAGAGCATACCTTCCAAGTTTAGCAGAGGCGGCACATGGGCTGACTCATCTTGGCAAAGAAGGTATGTGCAAGTTGGTAAGAGCCTACTGGTGTGCACCAGGATTTTCTTCCCATGCGGGTAAGAGGGCAATGACATGCCTCACCTGCTTGAGGAAGAACATTGGAAAGGCAATACCAACAGAACCATCCCATATCCCGCCAACGGACGGCCCTTTTCAGGTAATACAAATTGATTTCATACAATTGCCACCTTGTAGAAATTTAAAGTATGTATTGGTTTGTATTGATGTGTTTTCAAATTGGGTTGAAGCGTTCCCCGCTGCCACAAATACCGCTACGTTTACTGCAAAGAAAATTGTGCAGGAATTTGTGTGCAGGTATGGTATCCCTAGGATAATTGAAAGTGATAGGGGTACCCATTTTACAGGTGAAGTCTTTCAGGTAATGTGCAAGTTAATGGGAATTAATAGTAAGCTGCATACTCCGTACCGCCCACAGGCGAGTGCGAAAGTGGAAAGAGTAAACAGCACTATTAAGAACAAGTTGAGCAAAGTGATGGCTGAAACTGGATTGTTGTGGCCAGAAGCTTTGCCACTTGTATTATACAGCATCAGAACCACTCCCAGGTCTCCTCTTAATCTGTCCCCCTTTGAAATTCTTTTTGGTCGACAACCCCATGTAATGATTGACCCCCAGGATGATTTGAAATGTAACAATTAAGTCACTGTAAAGTATTTGGTTAAGATGAGCAAGCAGTTGAGGAATCAGAATAGCAATCTAAACTGGTGATTACTGATCTGCCAGACAGTAATTGTCATGACATTGAACCTGGGGATTATGTAATGATTCGAAATTTTCTACGAACAGGTTGCCTGATTGACCGTTGGGAAGGACTGTACCAAGTCTTACTGACCAGCACGACAGCATTGAAGGTTGCCGAGAGAGAGACTTGGGTCCACTCATCCCACTGTAAGAAGGTCACTGACCCAGAGAAAGCCCGTGACAAAGAGCAGAGTGTGGAGGAAACCATATCACTGGAGTGTCTGTTCCGGGAAGGCTGAGAGGCAGGACTGTTGTCACAGCACCTGAGCACAGAGAACTACAAGATCAGAGGCGGTTGTCGCGCCAAGTTTTCTTTCCCTTCTAGTTGTATTATTTCCCCCATTACAACTTTTTCTTTCTCCTCCTGTAAGATGGACTCGCCCCAAGAGACTGCAGTTCGTGTTTTCCTGTTGACTCTGTTGTTGACCAGAGCAGTCTGTTTCGGTGAGAGTACCAGTGAGGTTGAGAAAGGATCTGGAATAGGTTCTGATGACCAGGATGGATTCGTAGAATTCCGAGAGCAACACAATCACCGAGCAAAGGCGAGTATCAGAAAACGATCTGGTAGCCATGACACTAAGATACATTGTGAAGGATTGTTAGCTGAAGAGAATTGTATCTGTAGGAATTGTGAAAATATAGTTGAGGATGGGTGCATCCAGAGATGTCAGTCCAGCATTAATATCAACATGGACCGTCATCCATTGAGTGACTATCACTCATTAGTGGGTAAGGTTTTAAACCAAACGGAATGCTGGGTGTGCTCACAAGTACCTCAAGGTCATAGAAAGTAAGGACTAGTGCCATATGCTTTAACGATAGATGAGGTACTTGAATTAAGGGATGGGAGACCGGTGGACAAGAAATGTAATATTTCTAAGCCTCCTAGTTTGAAGCTCCACCAATATCATGTGGATAGGTCCTTAACATGTTTTAACATTTCCAATCCCCGAAAGCCGGGAAATTGGGAAGTGACATGGAACAACCAAACCATGACATTCTCACAAAGAGCCGATAGAATGCCCGTAGACTCAGAGCTTATACGCCAAATAGCCAATGGTGGGAGATATTTTCAGTATAGGTACACTCTAGGAAGTAGGACCATGCGAGTTGGAGAAGTATCACCAGGATACTGTGCGCATATCATACAGCCTGATACGTGTACTAGACAAATGAGAGAGTTAGGGATAGGATTTTTCACCTGGAAGGTTTGTAATATGGTGATGTCATATTCTGTCCCATATGTCCTCCCCGATGATGCATATTTCATATGTGGGAGGAAGGCGTATAAGTGGCTTGCCCCAAACTCAGAGAGATTGTGTTACATTGGAAGAGTGTTACCGGAAGTAATGACCATTACCCATGATAGAATGAAAGACGTTCACCGCAATGCTCAAGCTCCTTACACTCACACCCATTACGAACACATTGTAAAGAGACACCTTATAGATAGGACAGAGCATGCAGCCTCTGACTTGATCCACGAATCCATCGGGATTCAACTCCTACTCGTGCTAGATATCACCCGTACCGCCAGAGGAGTTATAAATTTTAGGTATATTACCGCGCTAGCGAACCTGATAGACAATATCACCGAGATGTATGATGACACCTTCAGGTATACTGGGAGAGAATTGCAAGCTTACAAAACGGAACTGATCCAGCACAGGATGGTTCTAAATTACATCACAGCAGTGACAGGCGGGTATTGTGTCACCCTAGCAACTCAGTATGGTGTAAAGTGCTGTACGTATATCACAAACAGCACTGATGACCCAACCGAGGTCATAGATCAAAAGATGGACGATATCTTGCAACTGAAGTGGGAGTTCCGAAGGAGGCACAACCTTACACTTACTTCTGTGAGTAATGAACTGACCGGCTGGGTATCATGGTTGGACCCAAGCAATTGGTTCTCAGGTTTAGGAGAATGGGCCCAAAATGTTATCGTTACTGTAGGGAAATTTCTCTTATGTATCCTAGGAGTTGTCATAATGATTGGTTTGATATTCAGATGTGTTCGGATTTTAATAAATTGCAAGCACAGTATCAAATTGATGAGTTTAAGGAGCGAGGGCATTGTAACAACAACTGGTTTAATTTATGACCCATCAATCGAGACAATGTTGTGATAAGACGTGATTCCACGGTCCGTTTCTTTCACCCGTTTCTCCTTTGTTTTTCTCCAAGGTAAAAAGACATCCACTCGGAAGAAGATTTTGATGACCTTTTATACAGACCATTGATGAACTTTGTCACAGACATTTGATGAACTTTTAGAGACTTTAACTTTATGGACACTTAAAAAACTTTGCTTGCCATTTACAGCAAAAATACAGCAACCCGGACAAGACTTCAATAAGACTTCAACAAGACATCCAAGGACAATCACATACAATATCATATGAGTGCATTTATAATGCATGTTTCTTATCTTCATCTCTACGATCTTCAGGTAGTGACACACATAGTCGACAGGTAATATAAGCACACATATTAGCATTCACATATTTTCCCCCATCATGTATCATCAACTAATGTGCACCCCATTTGTTGGAACTAAAGGCCGAAAAGAGCTCGGTAGAGTTTGTTAGCCCACTTACAGACCCTTATTACGGGATAAGAAGGATTCAATGTATACTTTGCAATACCTCGAAGCTTATTTTAGAACATGTACGGCACGATGATACATGACCCCTCAGACACGAATTTCATACATACATGCTTTTACTATCCCACTAGGTCATACATTTCCCACCTTCTCCTCTCCTCCCCACACCCAATCATAAATAGGTATTTCACGGTTCTATATATTTTTCTGCTTAATTGTTTAGATAGTGGCAGTTATTGTTGACTGCCAAAAGGTGGACTGTCAAAGTCGAAAAATATCCTGATACATATGCCTTGTACTAACCCCTCATGCACATGCCCGCTGCACGTGCATACGGTCTGCCGTGCGTGCACATATCCGCAATTTGCGTAAGATCGCTCCGGCGATCACGCGCGGTGTATGCGCATTTACGGTAGAGTTTGTAAGCGTCTAGCGTGCGACTCGATCATAACATATTTAACCCATATAGCGTATATTGTAGTAAATATTCCCCTACACAATGTCAGTAAGTATGTTTAGTTTAAACTGTTCCTGGACAGAGAGATTCCTCTTTGCATGATAGGAAGGGTCAGACAAAGGTTGAAAGGTGGTGTTTAGTATCCAGCTGTAGGGTATTTTATGAGTGACATTTCGATGCTAGTTAGGAAAGGATCGCTCGCTCCTGCGTATAGTTATGTACAAAAGTAGTTTATGGACATCTACTGTATTTGCTGTTCATTATCCATGCGGCGGGAATCCTGAGGATACCTCCCACCTGAGCAGTTGGAGAAAGACACAGCCCACCTGTTCAAACCCACCTATGACCTTTTGTTATAATGCAGAGACACATTCCTGTGTCCAATGAACAATGAGATTATAGGGACCATTGTATTGTTACTGTATGCTGTGTATATAAGGACCACCATTGCCTGGGCCAGTCACTCACTCTCTCTGAAAGGCTTTCTCGTTGAATGCTGAGGGCTGGATCCAGGACGCGCTTGCGAATCATTCCCACGTATGTATTATTCTCTGTAGCCATTTTGTTATCCATTTTGTTCTCATTGTGTTCTCATTCTGTCCGCTCTTGTTTGCGATCGTTCGCTATTGTTCATGTATATTCCTTGTCATTCTGTTTAGATTTTGATGTTAGTTTTGTAGTATATAAGCTGTACTGTTTTTCCCTTTTTACTCTAAAGAATCATCCACGAAGGTGTTAGAGCCGGAGTGGTTTTTAAATCCAAACCAGGTCTTGTGTTTTCACTAGTGACTGTAAAGGGTTTTCTTAGCGTCTCAATTGCTCAAACACCATACACATTGTTTAAAAGGTTCTAATCGTCACATCTTTCTAGTACTTGGTTATTAAAGCTTAAAGTATAAGTATCCTCACTGTGTTTCATTAGCAAGGTTTAAAAGGTTAACCACTGTGTGTGCGCCCGCTGTGTGTAATCCGTACACACAGCGCAGCGTGCGTACGCCAAGTGCGTACCACGTGCAGGTCTCTGTATGCAAATAGTGTGCAAAGTGCGTAGCACGTGCATGTGGTCTAGCGGCCATTACGGCTTCACGGTAGTGGTATATAGCTACATGTTTAAAGGTAATATTTGACATTATCAATGTAGAGATGTGCGGAGAACACTTTTCAGGTTTTGTGTTTTGGTTTTGGATATGGATCCCCGCTCGTGTTTTGGATCTGGATTGGTTTTGCCAAAACCAACCTTCCAGGTTTTGGGTTTGGATCTGGATGATTTTTGATAAAGACATAAAAACAGCTAAAATCAAAGAATTTGGGGCTAATTTTGATCCTATGGTATTATTAACCTCAACAACATTCATTTCCACTCATTTCCAGTCTATTCTGAACACCTCACATCTCACAATATTGTTTTTAGGCCAAAAGGTTGTACCAAGGTAGCTGGATGACAAAGCTAAGCGACACAAGTGGGCGGCACAAACACCTGGCCCATCTAGGAGTGGCACTGTAGTGGCAGACAGGATGGCAGTTTTAAAAACTAGGCCCCAAAGAGCACATGATGCAAAGAAAAAAAGAGGTACAACAAGGTAGCTGGATGACTAAGCTAAAAGACACAAGTGGGCGGCACAAACACCTGGCCTATCCAGGAGTGGCACTGCAGTAGCAGACAGGATGGCAGTTTTAAAAACTAGGCCCCAAAGATTAAAGAAAAAAAAGAGGTGCAAGATGGAATTGTCTCGGGCCCTTCCTCCCACCCTTATGTTGTTTAAAGAGGACATGCACAGTTTAATAAACCCATCATTTCAGCGACAGGTGTTCCTCCTAGAAAAAGTTTTCTAGGTTCTCTGAATCATAGCCAGCTACAAACATACCACCTCCATATTTGATGACTTTTCACATTATGAGAAGCGGCAAGAGGAAGAGAACAATGTCAAGAAGTTGATTCAAAATCAGAGAGGCACATGCAATCAGGAACAACACACAGGCTTTCACCTCTACTCCTATATTGGTGTGGAACAGGAAGGACTTCAACCAAGCAAATATTTTATTATTAATTGCCACATTACTTGACAAACTGAAAAACTAGGGGCCAAAGCCTCCTTCTCCATTTTCAGGGATTAAGATACTGTAATCTCGGATTTAATGCTGGGATGCTAATAAACTGGTGTATACCACAGGATCAAGATTGGATATTTTCCCCTCCACAGAGTCTGGAGACTTATTTTGTGAAAATCTCATGGATTTCATTTTTTCCCATTTTTTTTTATTGCATTTTTATTTACATATTTTGTGGCAGATGCCTTATTTTCATTTTTCACAGCACCCAGTTACATGCATGTGAGCATACCTGTGTGTCCCAGTTACACGCATGTGAGCATACCTGTGTGTCTTGTTTATTTTATTCATATTAAGTACTAAGCACAAATGTGCAGTAATTTTCTTGTTATTGAGCCCCTGCCCTGGTGGAGCTTACCACTCTACAGTCCAAACTAATTTCATACTATAAGTAGGACTCTGGGAGGAAGCAATGCTAACCTCCGTGCCCACAGCATGCCTCAGCCTGGCAAACAAGACATCTTCCTGGCTGTAAACCACCATGAGACTCCATACTGGGCCTTATTCAGTAACTGGTTGTGCCTCACAGGAGCTCCTGGCCCTTCTAGTGCTGCAGTGCAATGAAAAGCTGATGCAATGCAAGATCACTGAAACTCTGTTCTTCTAACACCACGAGGTCTTGCGATAAAACTACGCAGCCCTTAGGAAAAGAATATCCCTGTACAACAAATGCGCATCTTCTAAATAAATAATCCCAAAAAGTGAAACATCAATAATAAATAAAAAATTAGGTTGACTTATTGGAGCCATTCATTTGAGTGAGTCCCTAACATGAAATAATTGTGAAGAACCTCTCTCTAATGCTCCGGCAGAAAACATCACATTTACCTCTCTGGCAGTTGCGCTGGATTATGATTCAGTCTCTTCTGAGTCACACTGACTTTGGCCACAAATGTGGTATCTCCCCACTTTATTTAAAAACACTTCAGCAATTTCCATTTCCACCTTTGCAGGTAGTTTTCACAAATCTGTTTGTGATGTTGAATCTTGTTTCATATCTGCTCAAGGCTTTCATTTAAACCTAGGATCAAGTACAGCAGCACCCCTGGACTTATACAGCTTAGGCAGCACCCCTGGAGAATTACACAGCACAGCAGACAGATAACAGCACCGCTTGACTTAAATTGCTGTGGGGCAGCACCCCTGGACTGATAGGAAAAAGGGGCAGCACCCCATATAGGGCAGCACCCCTGGAATGAAGTGGCAAAGAAAAGACGTGCAAGATGGTATTGTCCTTGGGCCCTCCCACCCACCCTTATGTTGTACAAACAGGACATGCATACTTTAACAAACCAATCATTTCAGCAACAGGATCTTCCACGTGACTGTGGCTGAAATGATTGGTTTGTTTGGGCCCCCGCAAAAAAATAAGCTATTAATCTCCCCTTGCACAAACTGGCTCTACAGTGGCAATATGTCATCCTCATCCTCAGATTCCTCCCCTTCAGTGTTTACATCCTCATCCTCACAGAGAAATAATATTCAAATAAACAAACCATATCATTTAGCTGTCAGTGGACTGCTTACGCTATTACCCAAAGTTTCTGAATTTTACAATGACTTATGATGAATGTGCTGCGGGTGACGTATAAGGAAGGATGTTCCTAGGAGGTTAACGTCCTTACCCCTACTTATTATGGATTGATAAAGGCAACAGATGGCTTTACACCCATTGTCTGTATTTGTGGAGAAATAATTCCATACGGAAGAGGTGGCTTTTTTGGTATTTTGCCCAGGCATGATAATGGGCTTTTTCATCCCATGGCCAACAACTGTCTCCACTGGTGCCTTATTCAAACAAACCACATCATCATCAGAATCCTCATCGTCAACTTCCTCTGCAGCACCAGCTACACCCATATCCTCCTCATCCTGGTGTAATTCTACAGTGACATCCTAAATCTCAATATCAGCAACAGGACTGGTGGTGCTCCTCCCAGCAAATGGTGGTAGGAGCCTCCTCTTCCCATGTAGTGTTTTGAAGGTCAGGCCTAGACATCACAACCTCAGACAGTGCCAGCATCCCTGTATTTTCACAACACCCCTGTAATTTTATAGCATACAAGACAGGGCCAGTGTACATTGATTTTCACTGCACAGTAGAATTATTACAGCATGCAAGACAAGGGCCAGAGTACATTGATTTTCACTGCACCCTAGAATTATTACAGCATACAAGACAGGGCCAGTGTACATTGATTTTCATTGCACCCCTGAATTTGTATAGCACACAGGGCCAGTGTAATGTTATTTGAACAGCAACACCCCTATATTTTACAGCATACAGCAGTGTGCTTTTAATTTTTAACAACTGCACCCCTGCATTTTTATAGCATACAGGGCTAGTGTAATGTTATTTGAACAGCAACACCCCTATATTTTACAGCATACAGCAGTGTGCTTTTAATTTTAAACAACTGCACCCCTGAATTGTTATAGTATACAGGGCCAGTGTAATGTTATTTGAACAGCAACACCCCTATATTTTACAGCATACAGCAGTGTGCTTTTAATTTTTAACAACTGCACCCCTGAATTTTTACAATATACAGGGCCAGCAGCACCCCTATATTTTACAGCATACATGAGTAGTGTGCTTTTAATTTTAACAACTGCACTCCTGAATATTTATAGCATACAGGGCCAGTGTAATGTTTGAACAGCCACTCCCCAATATTTTACAGCATACAGGAGCAGTGTGCTTTTAATTTTTAACAACTGCACCTCTGAATTTTTACAACATACAGGGCCAGCAGCACCCCTATATTTGAAAGCATACAGGAGCAGTGTACTTTTAATTTTTATCAACTCCACCCCTGAATATTTATAGCATACAGGCCCAGTGTAATGTTATTTGAACAGCAGCACTCCAATATTTTACAGCATACAGGAGCAGTGTGCTTTAATTTTTAATAACTGCACCTCTGAATTTTTATAACATACAGGGCCAGCAGCAGCCCTATATTTTTACAGCATACAGGAGAAGTGTGCTTTCAATTTTTAACAACTGCACCCCTGAATTTTTACATCATGCAGGGCCAGCAGCACCCCTATATTTTCCAGCATACAGGAGGACAGTGCCCCTGCACCCTGTATAACACAATGACAACCAGGACAGCAACACCCATCTACAGCTGCAGCACCCGGCCATAACAGCACATGAAACACCAGTGACAGTCAATACAGCACCCCTAACACAGCACAGGTACACCACAGTGACTGCAGCAGCACTCCTAAAGAGCACACACTATCCCTACCCGACGCCACCACACAGAGAGAGAGACAGAGGTCTGTCTCCCTCACTCTCCAAGTCCATAGTGAAAATGGCAGCGACAAGTGGCTGTTTATATGGGATCCAAAACCCGTGAGAATCCAACAGTGGGATGATGACTTTTTGCCTCGCTCTGGTTTCCGAGTCTGGTGGGAATTCCCGAGCCTGACTCGGATCCGGGCTCATGACAGGATGTTCGAGAGGAGAAATGAACCCGCTCATCTCTAATTAAATGTTCATCACTTTCACAGCTGTATTCATAAAATGTTAAATCATCAAAGTGCAAATTCACGAATACAATATAGCCAGAGCTAGGTTAAGACTTCATGGGGCCCTAAGCAAGACACTGGTCTGGGGACCCCATACTTCATACATTCATAGCAATCTGTTTACCCTGTACACCAGTGATTTTCAACCTTTGTTTACACGCGGCACACTGAACAATATTTTAAAATTGCCAAGGCACACCATCAGTTCCCGACAGAAAAAAAAAATATCACACATTGGCCCTCACAGTAAAAAAAAAATCCACACATAAATTGGCCTACACAGAAAAACAATCACATTGCTCCCCACATAAATCATGTTGCTCCCTACATAAATCCTATTGCTCCACACATAAATCAATCACATTTCTCCCCACATAAAACCTATTGCTCCGCACATGAATTATTCACATTGTTCCCACCATAAATCCATAAATTCTTATTCTCTCCACATAAAACCTATTGTTCCCCACAGGAGAAATAAAATAAAAAATATTGTTATCAGCTGTCCTCCTCCCTGTCCCTCAGTGGCGGGGCTTGTTCATAGTGGTGTTCTATGAATACTGAGCAGCGGGTGGTCGGGCAGGTGTGGATGTGGGTTGGCAAGGAAAACTGTGTATGCAGGCAGGAACTGGAAGATGTGTATGCAGGCAGGTGGGCTGGCTGGGTGGTGAGATGCGGCGGCCGTGACCTATGATATCACACCGTTTTCAAGGCATAGGTCACGGCCGGAGCACGACTGATCCTCTAAGAAGAGCCCGGGCCAACAGCTCACTCTGAAGGTGCAAGAAGCTGCTCTGGCTCCGCGGCACACCTTGCAACTGGTCGCGGCACACAAGTGTGCCACGGCACACTGGTTGAAAAAGCCTGCTGTACACAGTACACATACCTGGTCACTGTGCAAAGGTCACACTGATAACACACCCCTGATACTCAGTGATTATTACTCACAGGTCACACTGATACCACACCCCTGATACTCACTGATCATTACATACAGGTCACACTAATACCACACTCCTGATACTCAATGATCAGTACACACCATAGTTGCTTACCCTCCCTCATTCTGCAGGAGACTCCGTGAAATATTATCATTCTCCCTGACCCCCTGAATAGTCCAGCAATCTCTCTGATTACAACTTACCCCTATTACGTAGTTGTTACATTTTTGTTTGGGAGGGGGGGGGGCAGAATGCAGAGATACATACTGTACATTCAAACTGGATCATCAGTGCCATTTCCCTGCATTGGTTATAATGCACAATGATCCCTATGGCTACATGCATTCTAAATAGAGTTTCTCCTGGCCACTTACAGTATGTGGAACCTCTTGTAAAACACAATACATGAACAACTCCTGAAAAATATCAGTGTCTTTTCTTTAACAAGTAGATCTTACTAACTTTGGGGCTCATTTACATTTGGATGTAAGTAATTTTTATGACACGCCTCTCAGATGTAGCAGTGCACGTCTGCACTGATAGGTGTTACTTTCACACAAGGATGGACATCGCTTTGTTACCCACCGATGGGTAACCTTGATGGCGTGAAACCGACAGCAAGGGAACCATCAATGGTTCCACCCACTGATGGTCATCCTCATCCCTGCTTTACAATTCAGTAAGTTGTGGGCCAATGAGAGCCCAGAAGCTTAGCATTGTGGGCATAGGTGTGCGCAGCACATTGTATTAGGGGGTGCACCATCGAAGGGGCGTGTCTAGCACCATCTATTGACGGTCAACGCAATATAAAATATCCATCCTTGTACCAATCCTAATAAAGCAGATACATTGTCAGATGTAGTGGTATGCACCAAACAAACACCCCTGATGGCACTCACTGCAATTACACTGCTCCTCCTCAGCCTGGTCTGGCTCCCCCTCTCTTTCCCCTGCAAGCTGCTGAAGCTTACTTACAAGTCAGTCACTCACTGACACTAACAGTCGCAGACTAGTACTGCTGCTGCTGGAAAAACGAGTGATGTGTCAATGTTGCTGCCGACCGCCTGCCAGTATTGAATTTGTCTTCCTAAGAGGAACGCTGGATGCATACTGATCCTCATCAGTGGCTGGTGTTGGCATAGCAAAGAAGGAGAGAGGTGGGCATGTGGCGGGTGGGCGTGCGAGCAGCATGATGTAATCACGTCACATCACGCTGTTTTTGTACATGGAGGTGGAGCCGGGAGTTTGAAAGCCGGTGGCAGTGGCACCCTTGATTAACCCAGGCATCCGGTCAGTAATGCAGTCCTGACAGGGTGCAGCGCAGAGGGGACAGTAATCAGCCTGCTCAGTGATCGCTGCATCAGGCATGTGAGATCGGGGTGCCAGACATTAGGGGGTGCCTGTGCGCACCAGGCACCCCCCCTGCGCACACCTATGATTGTGGGAGTGTCAGGGGCAGAGCTAAGCTCTATGTCCCAACACTTTGTAAAGAAAATAATATATTCATTGCTTGAGCATCATCAATGGTGGGAAAACATCTGTTTCTCCCCCATCAATGGCAAAAGTATTCAACAATGGTCATAGGCCATAAATGATTTTGAATCATTGATGGTCGATGGCCATCCCTACTTTCACAATCTCCCTGAAATGCTTTTTCAAAAGTAGGCAAGTATGTTACACACAGGTCACACTGATAGCACACACCTGATACTCACTGATCATTACACACAGGTCACACTGATAGCACACACCTGATACTCACTGATCATTACACACAGGTCACACTGATAGCACACACCTGATACTCACTGATCATTACATACAGATCCCACTGATAGCACACACCTGATACTCACTGATCATTACACACAGGTCACACTGATAGCACACACCTGATACTCACTGATCATTACACACAGGTCACACTGATAGCACACACCTGATACTCACTGATCATTACACACAGGTCACACTGATAGCACACACCTGATACTCACTGATCATTACACACAGGTCACACTGATAGCACACACCTGATACTCACTGATCATTACACACAGGTCACACTGATAGCACACACCTGATACTCACTGATCATTACACACAGGTCACACTGATAGCACACACCTGATACTCACTGATCATTACATACAGATCCCAATGATAGCACACACCTGATACTCACTGATCATTACACACAGGTCACACTGATAGCACACACCTGATACTCACTGATCATTACATACAGATCCCAATGATAGCACACACCTGATACTCACTGATCATTACACACAGGTCACACTGATAGCACACACCTGATACTCACTGATCATTACACACAGGTCACACTGATAGCACACACCTGATACTCACTGATCATTACACACAGGTCACACTGATAGCACACACCTGATACTCACTGATCATTACATACAGATCCCAATGATAGCACACACCTGATACTCACTGATCATTACACACAGGTCACACTGATAGCACACACCTGATACTCACTGATCATTACATACAGATCCCAATGATAGCACACACCTGATACTCACTGATCATTACACACAGGTCACACTGATAGCACACACCTGATACTCACTGATCATTACACACAGGTCACACTGATAGCACACACCTGATACTCACTGATCATTACACACAGGTCACACTGATAGCACACACCTGATACTCACTGATCATTACATACAGATCCCAATGATAGCACACACCTGATACTCACTGATCATTACACACAGGTCACACTGATAGCACACACCTGATACTCACTGATCATTACATACAGATCCCAATGATAGCACACACCTGATACTCACTGATCATTACACACAGGTCACACTGATAGCACACACCTGATACTCACTGATCATTACACACAGGTCACACTGATAGCACACACCTGATACTCACTGATCATTACATACAGATCCCAATGATAGCACACACCTGATACTCACTGATCATTACACACAGGTCACACTGATAGCACACACCTGATACTCACTGATCATTACACACAGGTCACACTGATAGCACACACCTGATACTCACTGATCATTACACACAGGTCACACTGATAGCACACACCTGATACTCACTGATCATTACACACAGATCCCAATGATAGCACACACCTGATACTCACTGATCATTACACACAGGTCACACTGATAGCACACACCTGATACTCACTGATCATTACATACAGATCCCAATGATAGCACACACCTGATACTCACTGATCATTACACACAGGTCACACTGATAGCACACACCTGATACTCACTGATCATTACACACAGGTCACACTGATAGCACACACCTGATACTCACTGATCATTACACACAGGTCACACTGATAGCACACACCTGATACTCACTGATCATTACATACAGATCCCAATGATAGCACACACCTGATACTCACTGATCATTACACACAGGTCACACTGATAGCACACACCTGATACTCACTGATCATTACATACAGATCCCAATGATAGCACACACCTGATACTCACTGATCATTACACACAGGTCACACTGATAGCACACACCTGATACTCACTGATCATTACACACAGGTCACACTGATAGCACACACCTGATACTCACTGATCATTACATACAGATCCCAATGATAGCACACACCTGATACTCACTGATCATTACACACAGGTCACACTGATAGCACACACCTGATACTCACTGATCATTACACACAGGTCACACTGATAGCACACACCTGATACTCACTGATCATTACACACAGGTCACACTGATAGCACACACCTGATACTCACTGATCATTACATACAGATCCCAATGATAGCACACACCTGATACTCACTGATCATTACACACAGGTCACACTGATAGCACACACCTGATACTCACTGATCATTACATACAGATCCCAATGATAGCACACACCTGATACTCACTGATCATTACACACAGGTCACACTGATAGCACACACCTGATACTCACTGATCATTACATACAGATCCCAATGATAGCACACACCTGATTACTGTGCACAAGTCCAGGAAAGAGGAGGGGCCTGTGTGCAGTCTCCATGTGGGACCACCCTCTTGCAGTGGAACTGTGCCAGAGTCTCGTGCACATAAGCATATCTCTGGAGAAATGTCAACAGAGCTATTTTGCCCGTGATTTTTCTACTGTACATGGACACATTTCTGGAAAAATGGCAAAAAGCAGGACTGTCCCATCGAAAGCAGGACTGTTGGGAGGTATGCTCTGTGTTTAGCGTATTATAAATAGGGGGCACTAAATTGCAGCATAATATTAAAATATAATTTTTACTTTTTACCGTTTGACCACCCCACATGTCCCATCAGTGCCCCTCAGACCACCCCACATGCACCATCAATGCTCCTCAGACTATCCAATGTGCCCCATCAGTATGGTAAATATGTTCCAATTAAATAAACATGAAAACAAAACTGAAAACAAGAATTGCACATAATAAACAGAAAGAAATAATACTGGTGATCCAAAGGCCAGTACTCAACGGCAGATGTGGGGAGAGATATGTGCTGAGCGGTTCGCTCAGCACACATCTCTCCCCCCGCTCAGCACAGCGCGATGTGTGCTGAGCGTGCGGGGGGAGCGAGGGGGCCGCTCATTTCACGCAGCGGGTGAAGTGAGCGACCTGCTAGATTGGCCTGCATGCAGGCCAATCTAGCACCAGCGATAGCGATGCGCGGGGCTGCGCATCGCTATCGCTGTGAGGGGTACACACAGAGTGATCGATGCTTAAAATCTAAGCAATCTAGTCAGATTGCTTAGATTTTAAGCAGCGATCACTCCGTGAGTACCCTCCATAAAGTGCTGTTAACGCTACTGATAGCAAACAGGTTCAATGCTCATGTCACCAATGAATGCAGCAGACACTGTGAGAGAGGATATCACTGGCAGTATTGAGGAAATCATTAGAGTACAGTGCCATGAGATGTCAATGGAGCGCCAAGGTAAGCACAACGCCAGCAGATGCTGTAGATGTTATAAAAGAAAGTGTCACTGCCCATGAATCCAATAGCGAAGAATGTCTCAAAGTCTATATCCCTTGCTGTCAAGATAATATCCAAGAAAAACACAGGGGCAGATTTATTAAGCTCGGTGAAGTGATAAAGTGGAAGGTGATAAAGGACCAACCAATCAGATCCTAACTACCATGTTACAGGCTGGGTTTGAAAAATGACAGTTAGGAGCTGACTGGCTGGTCCTTTATCACCTTCCAATTTATCACTTCACCGAGCTTAATAAATCTGCCCCACAGTCTTGTGATTTGTAGTCCAACTTTTCTTTTCTTTTGGAATATGTACATAAGCCAGTGGTAGAACTAGCGAGCGGTGAGCCCAGTGCGACAAAATGCTTTGGGCCCCCCATCCCATCCAAGTCCACCCCCTCACCCCTGGAGAGGATCTGGTGAGGGGGACCTGCTCAGGGCCAGAGAAATGGATACCTAGCAACAGTGCCGTAACTAGACATTTTAGCACTGTGTGCAAGTAACGGCATCGGAGCCCCACCCCTGCATGCAAAACAGGGGCAGTGCGCACCGTAGGCGTGCACAAAAAAATACATAGTGGCGTGGCTTCGTGGGGAAGGGGTGTGGCCACAAAATAATACCAATTCATAACACGGTGCACAGTACTCTCCATTATTCAAATTACGCCGCACAGTAGCACCACTACACCAGGTAGAGACCTTTTTACACCTTACGGCCGACAGATTCCTCTTTTTACACATTACAGCAGACAGCGTCCCCTTTTTACACATAACGGCAGACAGCGTGCCCTTGTTACACATAGCGGCAGACAGCGTACACTTTTTACACATTACGGCAGACAGCGTGCCCTTGTTACACATTACGGCAGACAGCGTCCCCCTTTTTACACATTACGTCAGGCAGATTCCCCCTTTTTACACATTGCGGCAGACAGTCCCCCTTTTTGCACATGGAAGGAAAGAAAGAAAGAAAGAAAGAAAGAAAGAAAGAAAGAAAGAAAGAAAGAAAGAAAGAAAGAAAGAAAGAAAGAAAGAAAGAAAGAATTATACTTACCCTCTCCGCTGGCTCAGGCTCCTTGGTGCAGCTTCAGGCAGATCACGATTCCCGAGCAGGAGAGAAGGAGGAGGAGGGAGGTGGAGGATTGAGCCGCAGCAGCGCTGTTATTGGTGGAGGCGCTGCTGCTGCTGTCCCTCTGCTTCACTATAGGCTGTTCTCGGAAGAGAGCCTATAGTGAAGCAGAGGGTCAGCAGCAGCAGCGCCTCAACCAGTAGCAAAGCGCTGCTGCAGCTCCCTCCTCCAACTACCTCCTCCTCCTTCTCCCCCGTACCGCTGCGCTCCTCTCCTCTCTGTCCGGGCGGCTGTGTGCTGCGGGCAGCGGTTGCCCGCAGCACGCAGCGGCATGTAATGAGTCAGTTTGACTCATTACATGCTTTGGGCCCCTGGACAGTGGCGGGCCCCAGTGCAACGCACTGGTTGCAAACAAATACTCTTATGTGACTTATGTCTGGTTTCCTATTGGTCCAAGCTTCAATCTGTGTTTTCCCTTTCACTGCAATAGTGGGCGCATTGTTGTATAGAATAAACACGGGTTGAGCTGCTTCAGCCCAAAATTTATTTTCAAGGCCAGCATCATTCAGCATTGTATAGGCTCTTTTCAATATCATATGACTGCATGTTCACTTACACCATTTTGTTCTGGCATATACACAACATGGCTAGCTGATGCTTGATCTCATATTTTCAGAAAAGTCAGAAGTAAAAAAAAAATGTTTGCTTTGGTACTTTCCTCCATTGTCCGATCTTAAAGTATTTAGTTTGTAACCTGTTTGGGTTCCTACTACATTCTTATAGTCCATAATTTTGTGTGTCTCATCACCTTTTACTCTTAGAAAGAACATATGGGTCCTATCTACAAAATTGTCATGAAATACCTGAATCTACTAATCGATTCATGTTCCATAGGACCACATATATCTGTGTGCACTAACAACGATAATGGTGCCTCAGCTCTAGTTGCTTATATTGGTAAAGGGCATATGGTTTGCTTACCCTTGATGTAACATACTGGATGATCAGGATTGCTTTTAGCCATTCTTGTCACCATCCCTTCTTGAAGTTTTTAAATGTTCTCATATCCTAAATGTCCCAGTTCCATCATCTAATAAGAGTCAGCAGCAGTCATTGCATAACTCTGTTCAGTCGGACATAGAGTTGCTGACATCAGGCAGCGGTAACTTTTACTGTGCCTTTCGTATTGCTCGTGGTACACTTGCCTTCTGCAATGTTGATTTTGTAGTGTTTCTTTCAAGGGTACTTATGGTGATTAAGTTGATTCCAAGGTCTAGTGCAAATAAAATTTCTTCAAAATCTGTGACTAGTTTTGCCTTATACAGTAGGTTCATTTTAATTTTCCCAATTTTAGATTGTATGAGGACTTTATCCCCGATTCCTCTGACAGTAATGGTTTCACATTCACTCAATGAGTTGAACCATTTTTTCACTGCAACTAAAATGTCTATTGCCCCCCCCCCCCCAGTCTAAATACCAGCAGTCTCTCCAGTTTTATTAGTCTAAAAATACTTGATCACCATATTCATCAGTTTAGGCCCAATCACCTCAGAATGTTGATCCCTATACATTGGCAGGCTATTCTTTACGAAGAGTCCCCTAGCTAAATATTTTCCTTTCTCCCTATTTTGTCTAACTGACTAAAAAATGTCGATGTCATAATTATATGGTAACAGAGTGTTGATCCCCATACATTGGCAGGCTATTCTTTATGCAGAGTCCCCTAGCTAAATATTTTCCTTTCTCCCTATTTTGTCTAACTGACTAAAAACTGTTGATGTCATAATTTTATGGTAACAGGTTGCCCTAAGTATAAAGATATCAGGACCTTAGGTAGCTCAATTATATTGAGATTTGCTCTGTATATACTTATTTTCAAGTCCCTTATTATTATTATTATATATACTCGCTTTCATTTTTATCCTCATAATTGATTGTACCAAATCAAATTATAGAGTTTAGAATGGATATTTAAATATGTAGTTTTAGGTAACCAACATCTCATTGTAGTCTAATAGGCATCCATTAAATATGCATGTATGCGTTTTAGATTGCCTTTGAATATATCATTGAATTTAAAATATATAGCGTTAATAGGATCAATGCATGTTGTCCTATTGCTGGTTCTCTTTCAAATAACAGTATATAGAAAGGGTTAAATATAATCTGTTCTCTTTGGTAACCAATAAGGAGCCACAAGCTGGTATAAATAGAGACTGCAAACATCCCCAGTCATACCTCTGATGAAACCGCCCACTCTGGAGGCGGAGAAACGCGTCAGGTGACCAGTCACGACTGTGGAACGCAGGTGGACCGCAGCCGGAAGCCCCGAAACCGGAAGCCGCGGAACGCGCCATCACAGCGTCCCCTGCTACCCAGGACTTGCACGTTTGACTCCCTGTCTCTGTCCCCATCCTGGCTCAGTGCTAGCTGACAGCACACCGCACCATCTACAACAGGCACTGCTAAAGGGAACCGCCGTTGAGCGGTCGGCCAGCAAACCAGTGAGTGGATCAAACAAGCCTCACGGACATGAGACAGATGTGGGATCGGCTCGTTTAACATCTAGCCACACTACTGAATACCTCGCCATCAGCCCTTTCTGGTGAAGTATCAACAGGCTCTAACAAATACTAACCAGCCTTTTCTCCCTCAAAGTGCAGTTTGAGCTTATTATGCACTAACCTCTATTGCCATTAACAGCTGGCTTATGCATGCATGAAAACTAACACTAATTAGGGTTGGTGTTTAAATACCAGCAATTTCTGAGGCCCAGGACACAGTCATTTATTTTTAATCATTGTTTTAATTTGTTTTTTATTTTTTATCTGATTGTGTATATGTAATATAAATGGCACTCCAGCCATTCAGTGTCTATTTGTTAGAATTATTTTACCAATAAACAAATTTATTATTTATAAAACCAGCAGCCGTTGTACTACTATCCCCTCCGAGCGCCCACATTATATTTTTTTTGTCTCTCCTGACTATCTGCTATGCTCAAAGTTGACTCACTTTTGTTATAATGCTTTTTCTGCATACCACTTTGGTTTTATAGTCTGCAGTCTGTAACCTTGTGTCCTACTTCAAGGCAAATAAAGTATTTGCACTTTGTTTTTGTTTTTTATTGTTTTTTTTTTTTAAACTTGATGTTCCAGCAATATAGTCCATAGGCATCTGCTCCTGGAATTGTAGCATCTTTGCCCTTATTATATAAATAGTTAATGCAGCAGTATTTCACGCCAATGTCCCTACCATAAAATGTAATTCTGGGATCAGGTTTTGCAACATCGCCATAGCGACCTCGTCATCATCTACCTTTATTCAAGCAGACGCCAATTGGTCGGTAATGGACAACATCTTATCGATGTATTCATTAATGTCCTTATACTCACTTAGTTTAGTCCCATATAAATAAAAAAGAAATATGGGAGCGCTAGTATTGTGAAGTTATCTGTGTACCTGCAAAGTCAAAAAACAATTATTTATTCACAAAGTGCTGTGTAGCAATATGTTTACACTCTTTTCAGAGTAGTTTAGTTGGGATACCGGACGGCCGGTGCGGAGGTTGCTAGTATCCGATTTTCCGAGTTCTGCTGGCTGGAGGTGGAATCCCTATCTAACTATCCCTTTCCTACCTTCCCTCCTTGCGCTGCTGCTGTTCTTGCAGTCGTCCTCCGTTTCTGGCGTGTTCCACACTACCGGAAGTGTCCGCTCCGTGACTTCCGGTGTGACGTCAATCCGGTTTTCCCAGCATCCAACGCATTTCGTGACAGGGCACTTCGTCAAGGATGATTGTAGTTCCTGTTGGGATGAATCTTTATAAAGGAAATTCTGATAAAACTTTATTCATAAAAACGGAAGTCCTTACAGGAAGTGACTTCATAAAATAGCGGGTAGCACATGTTCTATTGACTTTGCGGTATATAGCTAAAAATACTTTTATAGATGTAAACAAGTCCTGCAACTGGAGTTTAGACAGTCTGACCATTACATTTTGGTAAATAATATGTCTAAATAACTTCACTCAGACATGGGATGTTATTTAGACAGATGAGTTATGCACAATATCACACAGTTTAAGAGAGCACATAGTGATTAACCATTTTACTACACATCAACACTTATGCAGTGCTTAGATCTGCCATTGCATATTGTATATATGCTCTATTATTTCTCTAAATCTGTAATAAAATGCAGCTTTCCCTTGGGAAGGTTGTCTTATCATACACTTATGGAGGACTCTCAGCTCTAATTTCTGCAAGGAACCACAAACCTCCTCAATCTTTCTTGCAGCAGCTTTACTATCTGGATACAACTATAGTACAGATGCCGCTTGTATCTTGCTTGTAGCTTCCTTACTGCTTTTTAACAGCGTCTACACACTCTACTTTGCATACTTGTGAATCATAGGCTTTTTGTGTCAGACTGATTGGAATTTGCAACCTCCCCTCTGGGAATGCATCTGATTCTCTCCCCTGCCCCAGTCATCATGGGGCTAGTAGTCTCAGCACGGTTCTCACTTTTAATGACCATGGGGTATAATGATTGTACAAAGGTCACACTAGTATCACACACCTGGTACACAATGATCATTATACACAGGTTGCACTGATATCACACACATTGTGCACAAGGGGCCTAATTCAGACCAGATCGCTGCTGTGCATTTTCGCACAGCAGCCGGCCAGGTCTGTACTGCGCATGCGCCAGCGCCGCAGTGCGCCAGTGCATGCCAGACAGCCAATGGCTGTCTCAGCCCTGCGATCGCCTCTGCCTGATTGATAGGCAGAGGCGGTCGCTGGGCGGGAGGGGGCAGGCCTGCGGCGTTTGGCCGCCGTTTAGGGGACATGGTCTGGGCAATGCAGGCGTGCCGGGACCGTTGGGGGGGGCAAGCCGCTGCGGCCGTCACAGCGACGAGAACAGGTAGCTCCTGCCACCGTGCAGGAGCTGCACTGGCAGGGAGCTACTCCTAAAGTACAAAAGTATCGCCGCTGTGTGATGCTTTTATACTTGTGCGGGGGGGTCGGGCCTGACATGCCGGGCAGACAAGCCCTGTGTTGGGCATCCCCCCGCATGTATATGTGACTGATCGCAGATGTGCTAAATTTAGGGTCTGAATTAGGCACACTGTTCACAATACGCAGGTTACACTGATATCACACACATATATACTTTCTGATCAGCAAGGGCGTAGCTACCATAGGTGCAACAGTGCAGCTGCTATGGGGCCCAGAGCTGAGAAGGGCCCACCTTCCCTGTCAAAGTTACATGTGTCATATACATTTTTCGCCATTAGGTGGTACGTAGGGGTCCTTTCAAACTTTTTCTTTGGGGCCTGCAATATATCTAGATATGCCACTGGACCTGCTCATTGTAGTGTGGAATAAAATTAACTGGAGGGCATTTTAATGTAATATAACATGCACCGGAGCACTGTAATGAGGCACAATATGAACAGGGAGCACTATACATCATAATGTGAATTGGGGGTACTGTGTGGTGACCTTAAGCACTACTGTGATTCATAAAAGAAGCTAGGGCAGTACTATGGGGCATAACATTAAATAAGGCACTACTATGGTTCAGAAAATAAACTAGGGCACTATTATAGGGCATAAAATGAACTACTGCTGCAGAGAAGTGTCTCTCTAGAGGCACTTGGACAGGGGCCCCTTCAAAATGTTGCTATGGGGCCCACAAAGTTCTGACTACTCCACTGCTGATAAGCCAAATGAATGGGATCTGGTCAGGATCCCGGCGGTCGCGATCCCGGCAATCAAATATTGACACCAGGATCCCGGCACCAGTACTTGGAATGCCGACACCAGTATCCCGACAAGGGTCACCACCCTGGCACTGAAGTCCCGACTGCCGGAATTCTGAATGAGCATGAGTTGGCACATCTGAGACATAGGCCGCAAGGGGGAGGGATTAGGTTTAGGTTGCAGGGGCAGGGTTAGTTCAGGCTGCGGGGAGGAGGGTTAGGTTAGGCACCTCCAGGGAGGGTTAGGGTTAGGCTGTGTGTGTGGGGGTGGGGTAGGTTTAGGCTGCAGGGAGTGGGGTTAGGTTTAGGCCCCACCGGGGTGGGTTAGGGTTAAGCTGCAGGGGGGGGGGGGTTAGGCTGCTGGAAGGGAGGGTTAGGGGGCCATTGGGGGAAGATTCTCAACATCGGGATGCCTTAGTCGGTATTCTGACCACCGGGCATCCCGACCCCCGTCATATCAATCCCAACCAAAATGAATTATTTCTGTAACATACCATTTATCTTTCGATACCATGTCTACTTAATTAGTGTAATGTACTGCCCTTTATAATGAACTGAGAATGCATAGACTTTATGAGATTAACTTTGTATGGTAACTAATGTCTCAAAATAACTGTTGGATTAGAGTGGTCTATACTGTCTCATCCAAACCACCGGAATCCTGTACTGCCAGAGTCACATCAAAGTGTGATTCCCAACACGGCCAGCTGAGATGTGAACTGTGCATCATGGCTTATCCAGCCGGCTTTCAGCTCCTTTGTAATAGGACGTATCCCTTGTTTGTCTGTCCTGTTTAGAGAGTGTAAATAATGCCAGAGACCCTGGAAAAGTGGTCTATGTGCAAATCACAACAGTACTCTGGAGAACTGCAGAATTGTGATTTTACTATCTGCATGGTATACTGAACAATTGCTGCAGCAGCACTTCCTGTAATAACAAAAATGTCCTTCTTCTATGACAAGTGGATAGCAGTGATGCAATTCACATACAGCACATCTACAGACGCTGCAAGTGCCACTGCTAGTTGCAGGGAATACTTAACTGGCACCAGGTGAGAGCTTCATTATACAGCACACCACCTGAATTAACCCCCACATGTTTCTGGCTGGAAATGTTAAACCTGCTAAATACATTGTATACCCTACTGTTTTAACTCAATCTGGCTAAGTTACTCATTGTAATCATTGATCTCTATAAAACAACATACCTCCCAACATGACCCTCCCCAGGAGGGACACAATGCTCTACTTCTGGACTTTTCTTATACTTTGTGATTGGCAGCACCTGTTTTAAACAGGTCAATGGATAAGAAAGGTGTTTCAGCACAGGTGATGGCAATCATCAATTAGGAGGGAAGTCCAGGAGCAGAGCATTCTGTCCCTCCTGGAGAGGGTCATGTTGGGAGGTATGAAAAACAGCTGCTAATTAGATCAACACCTATAGGTTCTGCCAATAAAATATGTGTTGTAGCGATACACAAAAGAAACAGCACTACTTTTGATTAACATAATCTTTTCTTTCCAGTTTGTGCAGCACGTCATGAACACCATGGAAAATACAGAAACTGTTCACATATTCTAAGCAGCCTATTTATGAGGGAGAGAAGTCATACAGTACATCATTTTGCAGGGCTCTGGCAGTTCTCCTCCTGTTTCTCCTTGCACAAAGGCGGAGGTAGCGGTCCTGCTGCTGGGTTGTTGCCCTCCTACGGCCTCCTCCACGTCTCCTGATGTAATGGCCTGTCTCCTAGTAGCGCCTCCATGCTCTGGACACTACACTGACAGACACAGCAAACCTTCTTGCCACAGCTCGCATTGATGTGTCCTCCTGGATGAGCTGCACTACCTGAGCTACTTGTGTGGGTTGTAGGGAGGTCATACAGGCACGTGGAGGCCACACACACTACTGAGCCTCATTTTGACTTGTTTTAAGGACATTACATCAAAGTTGGATCAGCCTGTAGTGTGTTTTTCCACTTTAATTTTGAGTGTGACTCCAAATCCAGACCTCCATGGGTTAATAAATTTGATTTCCATTGATAATTTTTGTGTGATTTTGTTGTCAGCACATTCAACTATGTAAAGAACAAAGTATTTAATAAGAATATTTCATTCATTCAGATCTAGGATGTGTTATTTTAGTGTTCCCTTTATTTTTTTGAGCAGTGTATATGTATATATATATATATATATATATATATATATACTGTAATTACACATATATAATAATATATAGGGCAGCTAGTTCTTATAATCATACAGGCACCATACCAATGTGTTGCAGCCAGGCAGAATTGGCTGGGTGCCTGTTTCTGTTGTTGCACCTACTTGTTTCTGGCTGGGTAAGCTGAAGGTGGAGCCGTTAGTCATAGGTGTGCGCAGCACATTTTATTAGGATGTCGACGGGGCGTGTCTGCTACCCCTTCACTCTGTGCCTCTCACCCTTCACTCTGTGCATCCCAGCCTGCTCCCGCCTCACTCTATGCCTCTCAACCTGCTCCCCGTCACTCTGTGCCTCCCAGCCTGCTCCCACCTCACTCTCTGCCTCTCAGCCTGCTCCCCCTTCACTCTGTGCCTCTGAGCCCATCACCCTTCACTCTGTGCCTCTTACCCTTCATGCTGTGCCCCTCAGCTTGCCCCCCCATCTCTCAGCCTCCCCCATTCACTCTTTATGCCTATTTCCCCCTCCCTCCTTCTGTGTCGCTCAGCATCCTCCCTTCTCCCTCCTCCGTTCATTGGTTGCCTCCCTCACCTGTATGTGAGCCGGACAGTGAGGCCAGGCGCCGCTTCCCTACCGCAGTATTCAGGCAGGGCAGGGCGCCATGATGTGGGACAGCCGCAGCACAATGAGTGACAGGCTGGCCAGCCAATCAGAAACAGGGGCCGTCGCTTCCGATTGGCTGGCGACCGACGCTGCATTTTAAATGGAGCTGGTGAGCCTGTCACTTTCCCTATGTACTGCCCGCCGATGTAGTCCATTTTCACCCGGCTCCATGTGGGGGGTGCCTGTGCGCAGTGGCGGGCCAGGCTCTGCAAGCAAAGACTACCCAAAGCAGCTTCCCCAGCACCCATGTTTTGTTGGTCTTTACGGTGCTTCTACGCATGCGCAGAAGTTCTCACTTAACGCTGCCAGTTCGGAGCTGAGCTCCGCTCGCGGCAGCAGCCTGACGCAGGGGTGGTGAGCCGCCGCTGAGGGGACAACTGGACCAGGCAACCAGGATCTGGTCCGACGTCCTGGTGTCCCAATCCGCCCCTGCACGCAAGTCCCTACCCCTCTATATTACAACACACAAGTACCTGTTCCCCCTTTTCTTGACTCTACACTCTTTGAAGCCTTTTTAGTCTTTATACTTTAGTCTCGTTTATTATGTCTTTCTTTTTCTCTATCTTACTGACATATTTTCCTTCCTAATCCCTGACATAGAGCCTCTTACTTGACTTATTTTCTCTCTCTCTCTCTCTCTCTCTCTCTCTCTCTCTCACATACTTTTCTTTGCTGCCTCGTTTTCTTTTCTTTCACTCCACTTTTATTCTCATTACTAATCCATATTCCTCTCTGTACTCTACCTCATCCCATCTTCTACTGCATCTTACTGTACTTAACCTTGCATTGAACTACTGAACTTCTTTCTGCCCCTGCACTCTGTTTAGTCACTTCTCTGTAGGACAGGCTTGCTGCAGAGTTAAGATGGCTACTAACTCTCTGTCTCTCTCAACACAGTGACTCGAATCATCAGGAAGTATGAATGATTCGAGTCACTCACAGTTTAATGAGTTGAGACAGCTGCAGCAGTAGCCTCTCTCAGCCAGAGGGGGGAGACTCAGTGTGTCGTTGTGATTGGCCAGCGGCAATACCAGGTAACACCCATTGGGAGGGACGAGGGAGCAGTCACAACTCACCAGTCAGTGAGTGCTGCGCTGCTGTGCCTGATTCATTCATCCTGATTCCTGAGTCTGCCTGTGAGTCGAGACAGTTGTACACTCCTGTGTAGGCTCAGTGACTCAGAGGACGGATCTGATTCATGCAGCATTAGCCTGCAGGAGGTGTCGCTAGGGTTGCCACCTCATGCATCATCAATTCCTGGAGATCCACCCCCCCCCCCCCCCCACCCCCTAATCCCAATCCCCCTGCGGCACCAAGCAATGTTCATGTAAATAAAATGATGTACCATATTTATAAAATATTTTATGTACAAACAATCTAAATGAAACAGTGTATCTATATAAATAGGAATATAATAGTTGCCACTTGGATAAATTACAGGCATTTGGTGCCTTAAAACTAGATTGTGTGAAAGAGGGAAGAACCAAGGAAGTATGAGTGTTGCACACAACCTAATCAATATCGAGCTTCAACAGGTTAAACAAACAAATGCACTACTAAAAGGTGTCTGTTAGTGATTAAAAAATATACATATATCTATATACAACTTGACAGTGGCGTAAGTTCGTCCTAGTCGCCCGGAGGCATGATACATTTTGGTGCCCCCCTACACATACACACACATACCATATGTAGCTATCCGGCACCCAGGGTGAACAGTAGCAGCGTGCTCAGGTACCTTTCCCAATAGTAATATAGATACACATAGAAAGTGGACGCACTCCAAGTCAGTCATTACAATAAAACAGACACCAGCATACCATTATAGTACACCTACAGTGCTCCCTCACCCGCCAGGTCTCCATGGAGATGCTTTGGCGCAGCGGTGTGCCAATATAATTAGTGTTCACTGTGGTATTTTTTTTTAGGGCAGGGTGCTGATCACGGGGAGGGCACATTTTTCATTCGGGAGGGCACATTTTTAAGTTAGATGGGCAAACTTAGGTACATACTATAATGCTTGGTGCTCCCATTCCTATGGCCAAAACATGGACAGTGCGCACCGAAGGTGCGCAGCAAAAATCTAGGGGCGTTGTTTCGTGGGGAAGGTAGTGCCCCTAATACACATTGCACCAGTTAGAACCTCCTATACACACTGCGCCAGGTAGAGCACGTTATACATATTGCGCCAGATAGAGCACATTATACACATTGCGTCAGATAGAGCACATTATACACATTGCGTCAGGTAGGGAGCACTGAGGCACATTGCACCAGGTAGAGAGCACTGAGACACATTGCACCAGGTAAAGAGCACTGAGGCACAATGCACCAGGTAGAGAGCACTGAGATACATTGCACCAGGTAGAGAGCACTGAGACACATTGCACCAGGTAGAGAGCACTGAGGCACACTGCACCAGGTAGAGAGCACTGAGGCACACTGCACCAGGTAGAGAGCACAGAGGCACACTGCACCAGGTAGAGAGCACTGAGGCACACTGCACCAGGTAGAGAGCACTGAGGCACACTGCACCAGGTAGAGAGCACTGAGGCACACTGCACCAGGTAGAGAGCACTGAGGCACACTGCACCAGGCAGAGAGCACTGAGGCACACTGCACCAGGTAAAGAGCACTGAGGCACACTGCACCAGGTAGAGAGCACTGAGGCACACTGCACCAGGTAGAGAGCACTGAGGCACACTGCACCAGGTAGAGAGCACTGAGGCACACTGCACCAGGCAGAGAGCACTGAGGCACACTGCACCAGGTAAAGAGCACTGAGGCACACTGCACCAGGTAGAGAGCACTCAGGCACACTGCACCAGGTAGGGAGCACTGAGGCACACTGCACCAGGTAGGGAGCACTGAGGCACACTGCACCAGGTAGGGAGCACTGAGGCACACTGCACCAGGTAGAGAGCACTGAGGCACACTGCACCAGGTAGAGAGCACTGAGGCACACTACACCAGGTAGAGAGCACTGAGGCACACTGCACCAGGTAGAGAGCACTCAGGCACACTGCACCAGGTAGGGAGCACTGAGGCACACTGCACCAGGTAGGGAGCACTGAGGCACACTGCACCAGGTAGAGAGCACTGAGGCACACTGCACCAGGTAGAGAGCACTGAGGCACACTACACCAGGTAGAGAGCACTCAGGAACACTGCACCAGGTAGGGAGCACTGAGGCACACTGCACCAGGTAGGGAGCACTGAGGCACACTGCACCAGGTAGAGAGCACTGAGGCACACTGCACCAGGTAGAGAGCACTGAGATACATTGCACCAGGTAGAGAGCACTGAGATTAATGTTTACAGCTGCAAAATACTTACAAGGTTAATTTAGCCCAGGGGGACTCTCATGTACGTACCGGGTCTGGCGGCGCACGGCTGGCCGACGTGGAGGGGTCCGGCAGGCAGCAAACGGCGGGGCGGCAGGGCGCACAAAAACGGGCAGGGCGGTATTCAGCTGTCTAAAAAAGGGGCAGACACCTAGCGTGAACACTAGATATATATTAAAAAAAACACAAACGCCTCATTCACTTAAACACTCACACACGTCTCACTTAAACACACACGCCTCTCACTTACATACACATGCCTCTCACTTACACACACCTCTCACACACGTGCCTCTCACTTACACACACCTCTCACACAAGTGCCTCTCACATACACGTGCCTCTCATATACACATGCCTCTCACTTACATACACATGCCTCTCACTTATAGGCCCTACACACATAGCGATTTCACTGCACGATATGAACGATCTTGTTCATTAATGAACGAGATATCGTTCATATCGTGCAGTGTGGAGTCCCCAGCGATGAACGATGTGCGGCCCCGCGCTCGTTCATCGCTGGGGCCATGTCGGCTGTGCATGCAGGCCAATATGGACGAGATCGTCCATATTTGCCTGCAAGTCTACGGAGCCGAGTGACGGGGGGAGTGAAGAAACTTCACTCCCCCCGTCACTGCCCCCCCGCCGCCGGGTCGCTCGTCGGCCGTATCGGCCGTCGGGCACCTTGGTGGCGCATCGCCTAGTGTGTAGGGCCCCTTACATACACATGCCTCTCACACACACACACACACACACATGCCTCTCACTTACATACACATGCCTCCCACTTACATACACATGCCTCACACACACACACATATGCCTCTCACTTACATACACATACATGCCTCTCACACACATGCCACTCTCACACACACATCACACATGCCTCTTTTACTTGAATGTACAACTTTCCTTAAAAACACACACACCTCACTTAAAAACAAGCACACACAAAACACAGTACTTCCCCCCCAAATACACCTCTCCCCCACCCCCCACACAGTGCCTACCTTTGGCTATCATCCAGAGCATGGAGGAGCAGAGAGTTCTGAGCTTCCCTCGGCTGGCTTACTAAGGGCCCGGGAGGAGCTGTGCTCTGGAGCTCCCCCTAGCTGCAGCCAGTGCCATCTCTCTCTACAGGAGGCAGCTTCCGTGTCACTGACACAGCTCCTCCATCTGCAATAGCAGCGCAGTTCTCAGGCTGCGGGAGACAGTGGAGGAGATGCGCCCCCTTGTGGCCAGGAGCCCGGCGGCAGCCGACTCCACTGCCTCCCACAGTTCCGCCCCTGCAACTTGAGCTTATATTTGTTTCATGCATGCTCATTATATTATAAATATATGTGTGACATGCCTGTCACCTCTCGTTGCTTCTCACATGAGCCGGGCCCGCGTTACTTCATCACCGCAGCCCGGGGAAACGCTGAGGAAGAGCTGCCGATGGCAGCATCACGGCAGCTTCAGCTCAGTCGGGGCTGAACACAGTCTCGCAAGATTTGATGTCATCATCTCGTGAGACACTCACTGTAGTTCACTGAGTTCCTCGGCTGCCAAGGAGCACTGCTGGTGCTCCCAGGTTCCCCTTATTCCTGGAGAATCCTGGAATCCTTGTGAAGGGAAAAGCCTCCTGGAGGGTTACCACCAAATCCTGGAGAATCCAGGAAATCAGGGAGAGGTGGCAACCCTAGGTGGAGCCCCTGTGGTACAGTGCTCTCAGCTCAGTGCTCACTGTTCCTGCTCAATGTGATTGTGACTGAATGATATGTATTTCATGGCTGTTAAGCTTTCTCTCCTCAGCCAGAAGTAATTTGCATATTCAGTAACTAGTATGCAATAATTGGTTATTAATAATGTATCAACATAACACTGAATCTATGTTAATATATTATTAACAATCAGTGCATAAGCAGCTACCACCCCCAGATGCACTGCACAATCAGTGCAGCTGAATAACTAGCTGAGCCAATTCCCAGAGGACTGACTCACTCCCTCCATGAGTCACCAGCACTGGTCTGCCAGCACCGAGTCTCTCTGGCAACTCACTGAATCAAGGCCCTCATTCCGAGTCGTTCGCTCGGTATTTTTCATCGCATCGCAGTGAAATTCCGCTTAGTACGCATGCGCAATAATCGCACTGCGACTGCGCCAAGTAATTTTACAATGGAGATAGTATTTTTACTCACGGCTTTTTCATCGCTCCGGCGATCGTAATGTGATTGACAGGAAATGGGTGTTACTGGGCGGAAACAGGCCGTTTTATGGGCGTGCGGGGAAAAACGCTACCGTTTCCGGAAAAAACGCAGGAGTGGCCGGGGAAACGGGGGAGTGTCTGGGCGAACGCTGGGTGTGTTTGTGAGGTCAAAACAGGAACGACAAGCACTGAACTGATCGCAGATGCCGAGTAAGTCTGAAGCTACTCTGAAACTGCTAAGTAGTTTGTAATCGCAATATTGCGAATACATCGGTCGCAATTTTAAGAAGCTAAGATACACTCCCAGTAGGCGTAGGCTTAGCGTGAGCAACTCTGCTAAAATCGCCTTGCGACCGATCAACTCGGAATGAGGGCCCAAGTGTACTGTCTCTGCAATACATTCCAATCCAAATGAGTCATGACTCGTGCCGAGACACTGACTCGAGACACTCTGCTGAACTGAGTCATGTGTCTCAACTCTGTTCAGTGAATCACTTTGCCCATGACTACTGCAGAGCAGTGCAGAGTGCTAGCCCTGCCCCCTACATGATGTCATGCAGAGTCCAGAGCTTGCAGTTTGAGGAAGTGCTGCACGGATTGCAGCATCACTGGTAGTTGCTGTGCACTGTGTGCAGGGGCCGTTTCCAAGCTCTTCCTGGTCGGAGCTGAGCTCCGATCGTGGCAGGAGGCCAGGTGGAGGGGTGAGTCAGCCTGTTAAGGGGACAATGGGACCGGCCAAGCAGGAACTGGGCCGGTGTCCCGGCATCCTAATCCCCCCTGGTCTGATTATATAGAGAAATTCAAAATAGAGCTTTATTAGGGAAATTAAAACTGTATACTTTTGGCAATACAAACATCAATGTAATCAACAACGGGACGATGCCCAGTTGTGTCCTTCATTACACTGCACCGGGTCTCATGCCATATCTTTCAGTTGGCCGTGCAGCACGGTCAACCGGATATTCTCGCATGCGACCCACAGGAGCTCGCAATAGTACATACACATTAGGCGATATGCATGATTTGGCATTCCAATACGCCAATTCGCGCCGATATCGGCCTAATTTGTACTCACCCTTAGTTTCCTCAGCCAAAAATAGCAACGCAATTAATGGTCACTGACCACTTCCTCAGGCCACTGGCGTGCATGAACATTTGGACTCCCGGGTCATAAACCTGGAAGTCTTTTCATCACAGGAACAGCTGTTTATTGAAAGAGCCGCATACCCTCCAACATTTTACACAAAACACGCCCCTTTTCCTATACTTTCAATGGAAGTTTGGAGAGCCAAAAATCGGTACAGACAATAAAAAAAAGGTACTGTACCTGCTAAAAAGGTACAGTTGGAGGGTATGGAGCTGTCCCAGTGGTTAAGTATACAGTACCTGTAAACCAGCAATATGGTGCATTGCACCAAACAACCCCTCAGTGTGCTAGGTACCGCAAGACTGTACTAGCGTGAAGCATCTTTGTTGCAGAAAATGTATCTTAGTCGCAACACAATGTGACTAGGATGCACAAAAAGACTGTGCGGATTAATTTTCTATTTGTCATTTGTTATCTGTGTGTGACTGAGTCTCTGTTGTGCTTCGTCTACACACTCAGTCACAGAGTTCTACAGCAGCTGGGTTGCATGGAACCTGGCAGGTCACTCGCACTAGGAATCACATGATGCATGGCATATTGAGGCTAATTGTATGAGGACACATCTGTATAACCATTTTTTTCAAGTTGGAGGAGTTTAGAGGTGCATTCATTTCCAAGAATGCATTAAGCATTTCGAAAAAATGCAGTAAGCATAGTGTAGTTCACCTTTAGAAGAATATCTGTAAACTTTCCAGATATACACAAGGACTGTGCCACCTTCCCAGCTGTCATAATTTTTATCCCTACTGCTTTGATGTGTGTGTCCTGTTCACCACTGTGAGCAGATATGGCGCATACCTTCCACTGAGGTGTACAGGAGGTTTAACAGAGGGGAGAGGCTTTGTAGGTGGCCTAAAGACTTATAGGATTGATCATGCTTCTTAGGGGATGTGGCCTGCCCAAATGTCAAAGTGTACCTTGAAAAAATTAATATTGAATGTCACTTCTTCATAATAATACTTGACCATTTTTGTCAGTTTTAACAACTACACATTTTACTAGCGTTTGCCAACAGCTTTGCTCATGTGGATGTCTCTTTTTCCTCATCGGAGCTAATTTTACAAAGACAATAGTGCCATAATATTGTGAGGTATATTTTCTATTGTAAACATTGATGACAACATTTATTTGTAAACATTATTGCCAGTTTTTCCTTCTAGGATTGACACAACAAAGGTGCTTGGGGCTATTAACTCATGAGCAAGCCACATAAAGCTGCCCATGGCAGAAACAGCTGGTCCAGAGATATATGCCTGCAGGTCTGAGCATTTGCCCCTGTGACTTGTTGATTGTCATAGCAAAGCAGAAGCTTACAAGAAATTGCAGGCTCTTGAATTGAAAAGGAAAATTGTTGGATATAAGGGGTATACGCGGGATAAACACAGTCTTACCTGCCGTTAGAATCTCTGACTCAATTAAGTTCCTCTGCTGAGCAGTCACTTTAAGTCAGGTTCCTTTTCATAAATTGGGCGGACTCAAGTTCCACAGAAGCATGATAGGAACACCAACTTCCAGTGCAATGCTGTGCGCTGGAAGTCCAGCTGCACTAAGTGAGTTCAGAAATTCCACACATATAGTCATTTTGGACATGAGGAGTCAGCACACTTCATAAGCCCAGTGTCAAGCGTCTGGTTGTTCCCTTATTGCTCCTCTCCCAAATGTCACATCGAGATCATATTCCAAACCTCAGTTTCTTTCTAGGTCACTCAGCTATATAATATTGAAAACGCGATCCAATATCATCCAGTAGTTTTTGCATGATGTCAGACAAATAGACAGACAAAAATGTAGAGAAAAAAAGTCTCCACAGTTCATAAACAGTCCATAGAAGTATATTTCTATTAAAAAAAAATTGCTATGTACAGACATAACCCTTATAGTTTTATTATATGTATCGATATATTGTTATAAGATATGTGTCATTTTAGACATTTATGCTGGTGGGACTAGTAATTCTAAAGCTCCAATTGAAGAGAAATAATTTAATTTTCCACATAATACCAACACTCCCAACAGAGAGGATTAATCCTTACCTTATGAAAGACTGCAGGCATAATAACAAAGCCAGAAATTAAGCACAGATGCTTACAAAATGAAAAGCCGGCCTTACTTCCCTGTTGATGGAACCGAGTCATATTTTTTCATTTATTTATTTCTTTTATACCATTTTTCTAAAGCCCCGTACGCACCAGGTGAGATTTTCTAAATTACCATGCAATGAAAAATGGATGAGGCAAATCTCTTTAAATAGCAGGGATCTTGTATTTAGAATGTTTCACAAAAAATCTGGAATATTGTACTTTCTAATAAAAGGTGCAATGTATAAAAGATTGCTACCTAAAAATGTCTAATAATAAAGGGTGGCTAATGCCAGCCTGCTGAGATTAGAGAAATGCCACCATTAATCAATTTGTAGCGGCTAATTACAATCAACAATGAAAAAAAATATATAAAATACAATGATGTAGCGACTGAGTGATCATTTGATGATTGGGGACTTATTGTAATTCAGAGTCAGCGGGAAATGTAAGTTTTTAATAAGTCTCACCTCTGCTACCTATTCACAGTCAGTGGCACTGACAAATCCTGAAGTGTGCCTCCATCCCCTTATCATACCTGGCTGAGATGAGACTGGACTGCGCCTGGAGGCATGGTTTCATTGACTACAGAAATGCTAAAATTCACAGCACACTGTGAAAGGGTGTAGTATGGTTTGCCGGTGGCCGCACATCCCAACCGCCGGCATGCTGACAGCGAGGCGAGTGCAAATGAGCCCCTTGCAGGCTCGCTGCGCTCGCCACGGTGCGGGCGCGGTGGCGTGCTACGCACGCCGCACTATTTATTCTCCAGGGGGAAGCTACAGTATGTATATTCTTTAATTAATTAAATAATTAATCAAATAAATAAAACTATCTCATGGACCCATGGAATTTACAGCTTGCTCAGCTCTTTCAAATGAATTCCCAATTTCCTAAAGCTAGTTAAAAAATGCGTATCTAATATCTGTTATCAATACATTTCTGGTTTAGTAATTACAAGCGATCTCATTAATTATCCTGATGTACTTGGTCTTAGATTAATAAATCAATAACTAACCCTCTTCTTTGGACCAGTGATGAGTTCCTACTACAAAATCAGTGGACTTTAGTGCAATGTAATTCCAAAGGTTTTTATGTTCAAAGGTAACTATTTCAATTAGTTTTAATAATAGCTACAGTATGAGGAAGACAGTTTTCCAAGGAAACCACAAAGAGTACGTACATGCTATCTCTAATACATATTGCATACCTGGTATTAGAGATGAGCGGGTTTGGGTCTCAGAGAACTGAACCCTACCGGACTTCACGTCACAAGCCCAGATCCGAGTAAGGCTCGGGTTTTCCCGCCTGACTCGGAAACCAGAACGAGGCAAAACTTCATTATCCCGCTGTTGGATTCTTGCGGGGTTTGGATTCCATATAAGGAGCCGCGCGTCCCAACCATTTTCCGGCATTAGAGAGTGTAGAGAGAGGACGTGTCTCCGTCCTCAGTGTCCGTGTCTTGTGCTGCATCTGTCCAGTCACAGTGGTTGTGTTCTCTGCTGTCATATGTCCAGTGCTGCTGTATAAGTCCCTTACAGTGTTGATGTGTTGTACTTCATCAGTTCAGTGGTGGTGTATTGTGCTGCATCAGTCCAGTCACAGTGGTGGTGTCCTCTGCTGCCATATGTCCAGTGCTGCTGTATAAATCCAGTCCAGTGGTGCTGTGTTGTGCTGCATCAGTCCAGTGGTGGTGTGTTGTGCTGCAGTCCAGTCACAGTGGTGGTGTCCTCTGCTGCCATATGTCCAGTGCTGCTTTATAAATCCAGTCCTTTGCAGTGATGCTGTGTTGTCCTACATTAGTCCAGTGCCCCTATGCTGCCGTATATGTCCAGTGATACCTCCATATATGCCCAGTGATCCTGCCGTATATGTCCAGTGATCCTGCAGTATATGTCCATTGATACTGCTGTATATGTCCAGCGGTACTGCCGTATAAACCCAGTGATCCTGCCATATAATTCCAGTGGTACTGGCGAATAAGTCCAGTGATCCTGCCGTATATGTCCATTGACACTGCTGTATATGTCCAGCGGTACTGCCGTATAAGTCCAGTGAACCTGCCGTATATATGTCCAGTGGTCCAATCTGAATCATATCATTTAAATTATTGATTATTGCTAGAGTCATTATAGACCTGTGTAAAGGCCAGAGAAATTTGTTGCTATTTAGTTAAAATATAGAGTAAATATTAAGGAAATAAACGTAAAACACAAACACAGTCTGGCCTAGTTAAAAAGGTTTATACAGAAAGACAACTGTGTTGTGTTAAGTGAGCGATTATAGGTAATATCGCTTACATTTATAGAAGTGTGGGATTTGTACTATTGCGGACGTACGGTTTTTGTACACGTGTCTCGGACAAAGTACGGGACTGCGTACGCAACGTAAAGACATACGCACGGTCGCGTAGTTACGCAACGTGCATAAGGGCACGGCCGCTAAGTACAAATTACACAATAGTATCGTTTAGTTTAGGGGCGGGACAGTAGCCACGCTACATTAGCACAAATTGCTCAGTTTCCAAGATTTAGTTTAAATAAAACTTTTTTTACTGTATTGCCTCTGGGAATAAAGCTGTTTTACCTGAGTGAAAGTTAATTTTCTGTACAGAAAAACCAAAGTGTATGTGAGTGAGCGAACGTGAGTGAGCGAACGTAACATTGAACGTGGTGGACCCCAGGAATTCGGGATCCCGTAGAAGTGGTACACCGAGTGAGTGGAGACTCGGTGGCGTGAGGCAGCTGACTCATGTTAATATAGATTGAAGTACAAAGGAGCAAGGTAGCAGAGTACCACAGACCAGAAGGTCAGCGAGGTTTAGAGTACCGCAGACCAGAAGGTCAGCGAGGTTTAGAGTACCGCAGACCAGAAGGTCAGCAAGGTTTAGAGTACCGCGGCCCAGGGGGTTAGCGAGGTTTACCCATATAGTTTTTTTTTTTATACGCTCCGGCTGAGCTTGAAAATCGATTCCATTGGTCGTACAGCGGATAAGTAACAAGTACCTATACGCTGTGCGATTGGACCGCGCGTTCGTGGGTGCAATATTTAGTGCAACGTGATACCCTTTATACGAGTGGTATCATTAGCACTGGATATAGCATACGCAAGCGTGATTTGTGTATAATAAAGGTTTAGGGAGTTTTCGCTGGCCTCTCTCAGGAAAACTCCAACGCCCGATATTTACTGGAAAGGGTAAGTTATTCCCAGATACTTCCAGTAAATAGAGGTTCCATAGGGGCCCTAGGTTGGGTACATTGCCTTCGCTATCAACAGTGTATGGTAGTACTGGCCAACGTGGGCGTGAGTGGGTGAAAGCACTTGGAGTTGCCTTATATTGAGTATTTTGTTTTTTTGTGGGATTAGCCGAAAGGGTAATACCTGCAAATTTTGGGGGCCAGTTGCTCAAGTAAGGGACGTGCAACCAGGGTACAGGTTGACATATCGTGGCCCAGGGGGTCAGCGAGGTTCAGTTAGAGTACCGCGGCCCAAGAGGTCAGCGAGGTTCATGATGTGTGAAAAGTATGGTTCACACACAGAAGTTTTATGCAATGAATGGGAACGTATGACTGCGGAAGATAGGGAACCATTTCCTAAGGTAGGCAGTTTTGAACCAGAGGTATTACAGAATTTAAGGATTAGGATATGTATAATAAAATCCAGAAAACAAAGGATTAGACATACAGATTGTTTAAACTTATGGCAACAAGAAGGGGATATGCAAGGGAAATTAACATACGCAGCAGGTTCTAAACCCAGCGGGAATGAGAACACAAACACACCATTGTCGACACAGGTCGAAGGGGAACAGAAGGCTACAGTCAATGATACATCCGTAAATTATAGTAATATGAAAGAGCAATGTATTAACCCTAACTTTTGCAAAATGTATCCTGATTTGAAGTCTCTCCAAGGTTTTAGGTCACAGGAAGATGAAGGATTCAGCCAAATCGCAGCTCTCCTCCAAGCAGTCACCTTGCAGGAAACTCAGGGAGGGCCTGTCCAACCAGGTAGTGCAGTAACAATATTCCCCAATGAAAGAACGGGTGAGGTCACAGCTACCGGTAAGTGTGAGACAGTTCATTGCACAGAGACAACAACACCTCACTGTAAACAGATTAGGAACGGAATGGTAGAATTACACCATGTCTTGGAAATAGTAACTCCCAATGGGGGAACCGATAGTCAGGGAATAATCCTCACCAGGAATAATGCAATGTATTGAGCTGCGATCAATCATTTCAGAATTCCCCGACCCTCGGAAGCATGTAGCCAGATGTCAGAAATTTTTCAGAGATCTGGGTAATGCGTATGAACCGACAAACAAACACTGGCGGATATTTTTGAAAGCGTGCCTACCTCCCAATATTGACACCCAAAAACGTATCACTGATTGTAGATTAGAGTCGAATAGTCTTATGACTGACAAAACACAATCAGGAGAACTTAGAGCAAATTAACATGCAACTAGAGTTGTTTTTCCCCACAACTGTTAAGTGGAGAAAATTTTTCTCCATAAAACAGAGGGAAAATAAAATGACATCTGAATACTTCCATCAGGACCTGCAAATAATAGATAGATACATGGGGGTATCAGATACAGGGAACGATGCGAATTACAGGGAGGTAGCTGTTTCTGTATTAATGGACGGACTCAATCAGACAGTAAGGGACAGGGTACAAACATTTATTTATTTTTTCTGCCTGATTGGATAGCTTGTCGTAGAGAGTGCGCGATTGAACACCATAAGAATATTGCTAGGCGTAGAGAACTGCAGGAGGAGAGGCAGAGTATTGAAAGTATGCAGGCTCTTACACCAAAGTCTCATCAGCCCAAACCCCAAAACCCTAGTAGTAACAAAAGACCGAGAATATGTTACATTTGTAAAAATAAAGGACATTTTGCTAGAGATTGTAAGAGTAGTCCAGCACATAGCCAATATATACCCCTAGACAGAGTAAACAAGCCACGTTATTAAACACATAGACGGGATCAAGGGATATATATTAAGGAATCACGAGCCATATATATAAAACACAGATTCGGTTAATGGGAAGAACAGAATAAATGCAACTTTACCCTTTTGACAGAACTTACTGGGGTTAGGAGGAGGAGGCCTCTAAACTTCTGCTTCTCTCTCTAGCAGAAGTGACCTCTAAGTAACTTAACAGGAGTTTTGTTAGAGATGGTAAACATATAGAGTGCTCCCACCCAGGAAGCACAAAATATGTTAGATTATTATTATTATTACATTTTATTTATAGGGCGCCACAAGTGTTTCGCAGCGCCGTACAAAGGACAGTACAGGAAGACAAAACTTAGCATAACAGTAAATAAATAACAAAAATGGAGTGCAGGTAACAAAGAGCACCACAATTCTCAAAACATAATACAGCTTAGATGTAAGTAGCGAAGGAGTAATCATTGTACTACTTGGGGCTGGCGGCCATAGATAGAGAGGGGCCATTTACCAGCAGGAGAAAAAGCAGGTAAAGATGGTCGCTGAGTGAAATGTGTCAAGAAGAGGGCTTAGACAAGAGGAAAGAGGGCCCTGCTCTGAAGAGCTAACAATCTAGTGGGGAGGGGCAACAGACAGATGACATGAGGTGCAAGCAAGCAGGTAGAAGCCTGATGGTGGTATGCGAGCAAAGCAGAGATGTCCAAGGCATGGGGCAGGGGGGTGGAGGAGCAGCCTAAGGACTAGGTTATGCATTGGAGGGGTACGCTTTGATAAATAGGTGGGTTTTCAGTGCCCGTTTGAAGCTTTGCAAGGTCGGGGAGAGTCTAATGGAGTGGGGGAGCGCATTCCACTGAAGGGGTGCAGCACGGGCAAAATCCTGAACTCGTGCATGGGAAGCAGTGACCAAGGCAGAGGAGAGGTGACGGTCATCAGCCGACCGTAGTGGGCGGGAGGGAGTATGAAGGGAGAGGAGGTTGGAGATGTAGGGAGCAGTGGAATTAGAGATGGCCTTGTATGTGAGGGTAAGGAGTTTGAAGAGGATTCTGTAGGGGAATGGGAGCCAGTGTAGATTTTGTCAAAGGGGAGTGGCAGAAGTGGAGCAGCGGGAGAGGAAGATGAGCCTAGTTGCGGAGTTGAGGACAGATTGGAGGGGAGCGATGTGGGAGCAAGTGAGGCCAGTGAGGAGCCACGAAGACTAATGTTGCATTTCACTGTTTTAGATGCATGTCCATCACAGGTAGAGGAAATTATCTCAAGGATACCGGGTTCCCTATGAACTTAGAATGGACAAGACACTGGATTGATGGCTGGGATAGTCCCAGTAGAGATATAACACACATAGAATTTTTTTTTAAGGGGAACAGACCGATTAGGGAATCATTCCCCGTAGTGCCCAATCCAGATGTCAAACTTTGTAAAATCTTCTTTGCCTTTACAAGCTTACCTGTTACTAAACTCTATGTGATTGGTTTTCAAAAGCTCCCTCTTCATCCTCTTATGTTCACCAACAGGATTACAGTTCAAACGTCACATGCCTACTCGGTCTTTTCAGAGTTCTGCCCAAACCCAGTATATCTCACCAGCATAGGGACACCAGTATCAGTGTGCCTGGACATGCACAAAGGGTGGAGAATGGGAATACTGGTGAAGGGAGACTGTGCATAGATACCGATATACATGATGGTGTGACAGCCTGATGGTGAACGCAAATCTGACAAATTTTCTTTTTATTATTTCACCTTTCTTTTCACTTTCCACAGATGGTTTACTTCACACAACTGATAATACACAACAGTTAAACACATTGAAATGCAAGATTTATGTTCCCTACAGAAAGGTCGCTGACTCGGAGAGAACCCGTGACAAAGAGCAGAGTGTAGAGAACATCGTATCACTGGAGTGTCTGTTCCGGGAAGGTTGAGACGGCACCTGAGCGCAGAGAACAACAAGACCAGAGGCGGTTGTCGCACCAGTTTACTTTTTCTTTTTCCATCTCCCACTACCCTCCTTCTCTTATTCTCTCCCCCCCCACCCCCCTTCTTGTCTCCCTTCTCTTCCCTTAACAAGATGGACTTACCCCAAGAGACTGCGTTCCGGGTTTTCCTGTTAATCCTGATGTTGACCAGGACAGTCTGTTTCGGTGAGGGTCCCAGAGAGGTCGAGAAGGGATCTGGAATGGGTTCTGATGGCGGGGATGGATTTGTAGAATCTCAAGAACAACACATCACTCGAACAAAGGCGAGTATCAGAAAACGATCTGGTAGTCAGGGAGCTCGGAGGCACTGTGAAGGGTTATTGGCTGAGGAAAATTGCATTTGTAGGAATTGTGAGAACATAGTCGAGGATGGGTGCATCCAAAGATGTCAGTCCAGCCTTAATATCAACATGGACCATCATCCATTGAGTGATTACCACTCACTAGTGGGTAAGGTCTTAAACCAGACAGAATGCTGGGTGTGCTCACAAGTACCTCAAGGTCAGAGCAAGTCAGGATTAATATCGTACCCTTTAGCAATAGATGAGGTACTCGAATTACGGGGTGGGAGACCGGTGGACAAGAAATTTAATATTTCTAGGCCCCCTAGTTTGAAGCTCCACCAGTATCATGTAGATAGATCCTTAGTGTGTTTTAACATTTCTAATTACCGAAAACCAGGAAATTGGGAGGTGACATGGAATAACCAGACCATGGCCTTTTCACACAGAGCTGGTAGGATACCCATAGACTCTGAACTTGTACGCCAAATAGCCAATAGTGGAAGGTATTTCCGGTATAGGTATACTCGAGGAAGCAAGACCATGTGGGTTGGAAAAGTATCACCAGGGTACTGTGCTCATATCATCCAGCCCGATACTTGTACAGAGCAGATGGGAGAACTAGGGATTGGGTTTTTCACTTGGAAAGTTTGCAATATGGTGATGTCATATTTTGTCCCCTATGTTCTCCCCGATGATGCCTATTTCATATGTGGGAGGAAGGCGTACAAGTGGCTTGCCCCGAGTTCAGAAGGATTGTGTTATATTGGAAGAGTACTGCCAGAGGCCATGACCATAACTCATGACAAGATGAAAGAGGTTCACCGCAGTGCTCAGGCTCCTTATACTCATACTCACTATGAACACATCGTCAAGAGACACCTCATAGAGAGGACAGAGCACGTAGCCTCTGATTTGATCCACAAATCCACTGGGATTCAATTCCTTCTCGCATTAGACATCACCCGTACTGCCAGAGGAATTATAAATGATAGGTATATCCATGCGCTAGCGAACTTGATAGACTGAGATGTATGACGACAACTTCAGGAATACAGGAAGGGAGTTACAAGCTTACAAGATGGAACTGATCCAGCACAGGATGGTCCTTAATTATATCACAGCCGTGACGGGTGGGTACTGTGTCACTTTGGCAACTCAATATGGTGTGAAGTGCTGCACGTATATTACAAACAGCACTGACAACCCCACAGAGATTATCGATCAAAAGATGGATGATATATTGCAGTTGAAGTGGGAGTTCCGAAGGAGACACAACCTTACCCTGACTGCTGTGAGTAATGAACTGACCGGCTGGGTCTCATGGTTGAACCCACGCAATTGGTTCTCAGGTTTAGGAGAGTGGGCTCAAAATGTTATTATGAGTGTAGGGAAGTTTCTCCTTTGCATCCTGGGAGTCGTTATAATTATTGGCTTGATATTTAGGTGTGTTCGAATTCTAACGCGGCGCAAGCATGGCACAAAATTGATGAGTCTGAGGAGCGGGGGCGCTGTTACAGCAGCAGATTTAATTTATGACCCATCCATAGAGACAGTGTTATGATAAGGATTGCAAATGAATTCCATGGCCTGTTTCTTTCACCCGTTTTTCCTTTGTCTCCCCCTCTGCCCAAATACACCCATCCGGAAAAGACATCGACCATACCCAAGAATATTTACATAAATGTTTATGAAAATGTTATGTGAATGTATTTTAGATATGTGTCTTATCTTCATCTCTACAACCCTCAGTTAATGACACACATAGTCGACAGGTTATATCCACATGTACTAGCACTCACATATGTTCCCCCTCCATGTATCATCAACTAAATGTGCACCCCATTTGTTGGAACAAGAAGCCGAAAAGAGCTCGGTAGTGTTTGTTGGCCCACTTACAGACCCTTAATACGGGATAAGAAGGATTTAATGTATAATTCGCAATACCTCGAAGCTTATTTAGAACATATACGGCACGATGATACATGCCCCTCAGACATGGATTCATACATACATACTTTTTACTGTCCCACTAGGTCGTACATTTACCACCTACAACTCTCCTCTGACCATCCAATCGTCTGTAGATATTGTATTGATATTTTTCTGTTTAGTGATTAGATAGTGGCAGTTATTTGGTGACTGCCAAAGGGTGGACTGTCAAAGTCGAAAAATATTGCAGAACACACAGCACGTATAAACTGCACACACATGCCCACTGCGCGAGCACTTGTTCTGCAGTGCGTGCACATGTACGCACTTTGCGTATGGTCGCTCCCGCGGTCCTGCGCATCGGCGCGTGGTATGGGTATTTACGGCAGAGTTTGTGTACGCATGGAGGGCCACCAGAACACATTACATATTTAATCCAAATAGTGCACAATGTACACATAGCCTCCCTGCATCACATCAGAAAATTATAGCTGTTTAAATGGTAACAGAACAAGGGGATTCACCTTTACAGGATAGGAGGGGACAAAACAAGGTTACAAGGTGGTGTTTGGTATCCAGCTGTAGGGTATTTTAAGGGAAACATTCCGGTGTTGGTTTGAGGAAGATCGCATGTTCCTGTGGATAGTTATGTGCAGGGGCAGAATATAGATATAAACTGTATTTACTGTACATTATGTATGCGGCGGGAATCCAGAGGAGACCACCCACAAGAGTAGTGAAAATAGACATCGCCCACCTATTCAAACAGACCTATGACCTCTCCTGTACTGTAAATGACCATCCCTGTGTCCAATGGACAAAGAGATTACAGTATCCATTGTGTTATGTTTTGGATGAAGTGAATAAAGAGAGCCTGCAGCAGGCTTAGTCAGACAGAAGGCTTACAACGCTATCTATCAGATGGCGGAGGACAGGACCGGGTAGCGCAAGCGAATCCACTCACGTATGTATATTGACTGTAGCCATTTACTCTGTTGTATTGTAGTGCATAAATTGTATTGTTAACCCCCTTTCAGATATATTACTCTGTGGTGTCGGAACCCAGTGTTGTGTCCTCTTTTCCCTGCTAAGGTTTAAAGTGTATTTCATTATTGTATTGCTTAGCTGTATAAGGTTTAAAAACGTATCAATTGGGTGTGTACGCGCTGCGGGTACTTTGTACCGTCAGCGCTGCATAAGGTTTAAAAGTGTAATAGCATCACACTGCATTGCTGCATAAGGTTTAAAGTGTAATATCATGGCATTGCATTGCTGCATAAGGTTTAAAGTGTAATATCATTGCATTGCATTACTGCGAAGGTTTAAAGTGTATCTCTTGGTGTGTGCGCGCTCAGTGTACTTTGTACCCCCAGCGCGGCGTTTTTACGCTAAGTCCGTACAATGTACGGGACTCTGTACGCAAATAGCGTAAAAGGTACGTAGAGTGCATATTAAGTCTAGCGGCCGCAGCGGCTCCATGGTAAAAGTGTGTTTAAAGGTATAGCTTTCTGTTTTAATATAAAATCGACATGGTCAGTATAGTATGCTGTCAACGCAATGTCAGGACACACATAAGTTGATGGTTCCCCAACTAGTTGGTGATGCCCTAAGTTTTTTACTTATTTTTCCTTTTTTTTTTTATTGTTAGGTAGAGAAGATAATTTTTTTTTACTCTTAATAATTAACAGGGAGTATTAATGAAATGCACTATCGGGTTCCCAGCAGTTGGAATACAGACCCTGTCAGAATGCTGATGCCAGAACCCCAACAGAGTCAGGAGACTGACAACCAGAATCCCGACCGTAAATATAGAGGACGGGTTAGGGTTAGGCGCCACCCGGGGAGTTTAGAACTAGTCTGCAAGAGGGTGGGGTATGGTTAGGCTGCAGGTAGGGGGGGTTAGGGTTATGCACTAAGGCGGAGGTTAGGGTTATGCTCTAAGGAGGGTTAAGGTCAGGCTGCAAGGAGGGGATGGTTAGTGGGTAGGGGAAAGGGGGTAGCATACTTATCTCAACCCTGTCTAAACATCGAGATGCCGGCATCAGTATTGTGACTGCCGGCATCCTCTCCGTCCGTCACACATACCGAACCCATATTAAGGTATGAAAACACTTAACCAAATTATTAGAGATGTGCAGTGGGCACTTTTAGAGACCTGGTTTTGGATTTGGATCAACGCTCATGTTTTGGATCTGGATTGGTTTTGCCTAAACCACCCTTTCAGGTTTTGGTTTTGGATCTGGATGATTTTTGAAAAAAACATAAAAAAGCTAAAATCACAGCATTTGGGGGAAATTTTGATCCTTCGGTATTATCAACCTCAATAACATTCATTTCCACTAATTTCCAGTCTATTCTGAACACCTCACAATATTGTTGTTAGGCCAAAAGATTGCACCTAGCTAAGCGACACAAGTGGGCGGTACAAACACCTAGCCCATCTAGGAGCGGCACTGCAGTGGCAGACAGGATGGCTGTTTTAAAAAATAGGCACCAAAGAGCACATCATGCAAAGGAAAAAAAGAGGTGAACCGAGGTCGCTGGGTGACTAAGCTAAGCGACACAAGAGGGCGGCACAAACACCTGGCCCATCTAGGAGTAGCACTGCAGTGGCAGACAGGATGGCAAATTTAAAAAATAGGTCCAAAAGAGCACATCATGCAAAGAAAAAAAAGAGGTGCACCGAGGTCGCTGGGTCTAAGCGACACAAGTGGGCGGCACAAACACCTGGCCCATCTAGGAGTGGCAATGCAATGGCAGACAGGATGGCAATTTTAAAAAATAGGCCCCAAAGAGCACATCATGCAAAGAAATAAAAGAGGTGCACCGAGGTCGCTGGGTGACTAATCTAAGCGACACAAGTGGGCAGCACAAACACCTGGCCCATCTAGGAGTGACATTGCAGTGGCAGACAGGATGGCAGTTTTAAAAACTAGGCCCCAAAGAGCACATAATGCAAAGTAAAAAATTAGGTGCACCGAGGTCCCTGGGTGACTAAGCTAAGCGACACAAGTGTGCGGCACAAACACCTGGCCCATCTAGGAGTGGCACTGCAGTAGCAGACAAGATGGCACTTTTAAAAACCAAAGCCCTAAACAAAACAGCACATACTTGACAATGTTCTTCAATTTAATTTAATTGTCACTTGACAATGACTTCTGATGAATGTGCTGCAGGTGACGTATAAGGGAGGATGTTCCTAGCTGGTTAAAATCCTTACCCCTACTTATTATGGATTGACAAAGGCAACACACGCCTTGACACCATCAGAATCCTCATCATCAACTCCTCAGCGCCAGCAATACCCATATCCTCATCCTGGTGTACTTCAACAGTGACATCTTCAATTAGAATATCAGAAACTGGACTATGGGTGCATGCAAATGGTGGAAGGAGCCACCTCTTCCCGTCCAGTGTTGGGGAGGTCAGGCATCGCAACCACCGACACACTGGGACTCATCTTGGGGATTTGTGATACCATCTTAGAACACACAGTTCTTTGCTGTGCTTTTGCCAGCTTAAGTCTTTTCATTTTTCTTGCGGGAGGATGAGGGCTTCCATCGTAATGTGAAGCTGAATATAGGCCAAGGCCTTAGCCGTTCCTTGCCACTCCGTGTCGTAAATGGCATATTGGCAAGTTTATGTTTCTCCTCAGATGATTTAAATTTCTTTTTTTTGGGGTCATTTTACTGAACTTTGGCTTTTTGGATTTTACATGCCCTCTGCTATGACATTGGGCATCGGCCTTGGCAGACGACGTTGATGGCATTTCATCATCTATGTCATGACTAGTGGCAGCAGCTTCAACACTAGGAGGAAGTGGCTCTTGATCTTTCCCTATTTTATCCTCCAAATTTTTGTTTGCCATTATTTTTCTGGAGTTATATAACAATATGCGGCACAGGAGCGCGTACCCCTACACCACACAGGGCAAACTCTGTAAAAAAAATGTGGATAATATTAACCCTTTTATTTGAAGTTATTATAATAATATGAAGCACAGGAGAGCAAACCCCTAAACCACACACATACGGCAAAGCCTGTAAAAATTATTTGGATTAAATATTAATAACCCATTTATTTGGAGTAAATAATATACAGCACAGGACAGCACCGCTGGAGTTATGCGGCAGTACCGCTGGAGTTATACAGCAGTACCGTTGGAGTTATACGGCAGTACCCTGGACTTATACGGCTGTTCCCCTGGACTTATACGGCTGTACTCCTGGACTTATACGGCTGTACCCCTGGACTATACTTATACGGTAGTATCGCTGGACTTATATGGCAGTACCGATAGACTGGACTTATACGGCAGCACCACGGACTGGACTTATATGGCAGTACCCCTGCACTTATACGTATGTACCGCTGGACTTATATGGCTCTATCCCTGGACTTATATGGCAGCACCACTGGACTGGACTTATACGGCAGTACCGCTGGACTTATACGGCAGTACCGCTGGACTTATACAGCAGCACCACATGACTGGACTTATACGGCAGCACCACTGGACTGAACTTATACGGCAGTACCACAGGACTGCACTTATACAGCAACACCACTGGAGTGACGGGACTGATGCAGCACAAGACACCACCACTGGACTAATGTAGCACAAGAGAGCACCACTAGACTGGACTTATGGCAGCACAGGACACCACCACTGGACTTATGGTAGCACAGGACACTACCACTGGATTGATGCAGCACAAGACAGCACCACTGGACTGGACTTATACAAAAGCACTGGACTTATGGCAGCACAGGACACCACCACTGGACTTATGGCAGCACAGGATGTCACCACTGGCCTGATGCAGCACAAGACAGTACCACTGGACTGGACTTATACAGCAGCACTGTACTTATGGCAGCACAGGACACCACCACTGGACTTATGGCAGCACAGGATGCCACCACTGGCCTGATGCAGCACAAGACAGCACCACTGGACTGGACTTATACAGCAGCACTGTACTTATGGCAGCACAGGACACCACTACTGTGACTGGACTGATGCAGCACAAGACACCACCACTGTACTGATGCAGAACAAGACAGCATCACTGGAATGATACAAAAGAGCAGGTCGCCACCCCACGCGCCAAGCCACTTTCCCACACAGACACTGAGGAGACACATCCTCTCACTACACTGTCCAGGACTGGAGTGAAAATGGCGGAGACGGGCGGCTCTTTATATGGAATCCAAAACCCGCGAGAATCCAACAGTGGGATGATGACGTTTTGCCTCGTTCTGGTTTCCGATTCTGGCGGGAAAACCTGAGCTGGACTCAGATCGACTCGGAGCGTGAAGTTCGGAGGGGGGTTCGGTTCTCAGGGAATCAAACCCGCTCATCTCTACAAATGATGATAAATATTACTTAATTTCCTGCATTTAAAGATGCACTGCCAGGCAGGATGAAAAATGCACCTTCCCCAGGATGTCATTTATGGAAGCATCAGGGACAGCTCCATACAGTAAATTTTGTTAGCGCTCTATGGTCCATCTCACAGACCCAAATGAAAAATAGTAGCCGTTACTATTTATGAGTACATTTTCTATAGTTATATATGGTGACCTTAAAACATTATAGGTGATCCTAGGATAATGCAGCTAGAGCTTTAAATACAAAATACAAAGTCTTTGCTTTTATTCACCATTTTCTTAGGGAGTGTGAGCTTATGTAGGTGTTGCCTTGCTTTTGATTGCACAGGAGGAGGACTCAGAGGACACCTACACCAAGATTGCAGATTGGGAAAAAGTAGTTTGATATTGACTTTTATTTTAAAATTATGTTGTGCAATTTACAGTATGTAACTTTTAAAAAAATATTATGAGTACTATCATAATATGTTGCCATTTTTTAAGAACATTTTGTTAAAATACAGGTTATTTAAATACTCAATTGCAATATACATGCAAGCCACAAGGTGACCACTTACATTTACTGGAATGTAAATGAGTAATGCACAAATCATACTATGGGCGGGATGTTATGACGCCCAAGATCACCAACGGTGCGGGTTCCAAGCTGATCTCACGGTTTTGCCCTGTAATTGATTATTGCCTCTTTAAAAAAAAAAGGTCAGAGATCGGCCGGGAACCCACACCTCTGGCAATCTCGGACGTCTTTACATCCAGTCCTATGTTATCCCTCCAGTACCTTTGTCATTCAAGGTAGTACAGCTAACTCCATCCAATGCATTTCATCATGAATGACTTCTTCAGGGGTGTTAAAGACAAAAGTGTAACAGCTTGCCTTTCTCCTCGTGCTTGGGCAGAATCATAACCCTCCACTTTCTCTCTCATATGTTTATCCATACGTTGTTCTTAATAACAATATATTATTTACTTCTTACTGTACATCACTTTTGGATATCGTGTCACTGACTTAGTTAACTAAACACAAGGCTGTGCACTTGAAAATGGACCAGGAGAACAACTAGCCAGAGGGAAAAGTAGAACATCAAGAAATGTATGATCTGGACATAACTTTGAAGTTGAAAGGTTTTTGGTTTTTTTTTCTCTTTTTTTTTCCCATCTCTAAGGCACTTGTACAGAGGTGAATATTCTACATGACAGGCTTCATGATCTTTGATATTGGCACCGGACTCACATTGCTGCAGGAAGAAACACAGGCAACTTTTAATATAGAAATTAAAATTTAGATGACTGGTCATCTTGAGTGCTGGAATCTTTTGAGGACAATCTCACAGTGAAAGTGTTTAGATTTTTCCTTTACGCTTTTGGGGCCCATATGTATTTTTTGTGCCACCAATTATTATTTAGTTTTTTATCCAGGCATCCAGTTTTGTAATACATAGGTCAGAACCAGCAGCTGAATGTATTTTATGCATTCATGGAATGAGTACTGTATTATAACATTAAAATAAGTATTTTAAGTATTCACAAAGTATTTTTTACTTAACATGAAGTTTATTATCTTTTTAATAAAATATATTTAAAAACGTATTTAAATTATATATCTCTAAACTTAAAAGGTCGTCCCTGAAGAATTTAAAGTGTTTTCCAGCTGGCCTATTGCTGGCACTAGTGATTTCCTCCAGCTTTTCTGTATCCAGTACGCGGGGACAAGTTATCCAAAGAGACAAGGAAAATGCCAAAGTACCCAAACCGGCCCTAGCCAATTTGATGCCCTAGGCAAAATTTTGGCAGGTGCCCCCTAGCACTGCCGCTAGTTCTGCATCTGACCCAGCAACACTCAGGCAGTGGGGCCCACTGGGGGGTTTCCGTGTGGGCCAGTTAAACCCTGCATAATGCCCCACAGTAATGCCCATAATGGGGGGTCTTTCCGAGTTGATTGCTCGATAGCTAGTTTTAGCAGCCATGCAAACGCTATGCTGCCGCCCACTGGGGAGTGTATTTTAGCTTAGCAGAAGTGCGAACGCTTGTGCAGCCGAGCTCTGCAAAAACAGTTTGTGCAGCTTCAGAGTAGCTCTGGACCTACTCAGCGCTTGCGATCACTTCAGCCTATTCGTGTCCGGATTTGACGTCATACACCCGCCCAGCGAACGCCCAGCCACGCCTGCGTTTTTTTAGACACGCCTGCGTTTTTGCAAACACTCCCTGAAGACAGTCAGTTGACACCCAGAAATGCCCCCTTCCTGTCAATCTTCTTGCGGCCGTCAGTGCGACTGAAAACTTCAGTAGAACCTGTGCAAAACAACAAATGCCTTTGTACCCGTACGACGTGCGTGCGCATTGCGGGGCATACTCATGCGCATAAATGCCGTTTTTTCACCTGATCGCTGCGCCATGAAAATCATCAGCGAGCGATCAACTCGGAATTACCCCCAATACACATAATTCCACACAGTAATGCACCTTACACATATGCCCCACATTAGTAATGCCCATAATACACAAAATTCCACACAATAATGCATCTTACACATACGAACCAGAACCACATTAGTAATTCCCACAATACACATAATTCCACACAGCAATTCATCTTACATATACGAACCACATTAGTAATGCCCATAATACACAAAATTCCACACAATAATGCATCTTACACATACGAACCACATTAGTAATGCCCACAATACACATAATTCCACACAGCAATTCACCTTACAGATATGCCCCACATTAGTAATGCTAGTAGCTTTTTAATTTTTTTTATAAAACTTACTTTTGCTTGCTGGCGTGCTTGCAGTAAGTGTGTGCACCCATGCAGCTCTCTAGATCTGTGACTGCGTTTTGTGAGATGGGGTGGCAGGATGGGTGAGTACTTGCGCTCGCACCCGTACAAGGAATGTGACCTCACAGGGTATGCCGTCCTTTGCAAGCCTCATCCTTTATTTTAGCTTGCTGGTTGAACACAGATGGCAACAAAGTCCAGATACTGCCATACTTGCTGGTTATACACAAATGCCAGTATCAAACATGTAGCAACTGTCCATTCTCTTCACTGTTCAGTGTGTTTGCTGGTGTCTGTTACTCCCGGCAACTGCATGGCCTTTATTTTATACTGTGGGAGCAATATGCTCTGCTCTCCAGTCTGAAGCTTCTGAAAGTCACGCTGCACTGACGTACTGACGTTTCATATAGAAATAGCACAATGCTACTTACTGACCACGTTACAGTGCTGGATGGCAAGGGAATTTTACGGCATGGACTGACTGAGAAATAAAATGTGGGGAGAACACTGCCCATGTTATATCCCTGCAGACACCTGGGGTTTGCAGGGATAAGGGACACAGATTAGAACACCTCATAACATCGGACCAATACAATTGATAGTTTTACATTGACAAGTATAGAAAATGCAGATTTACTAATGGTCGGTTTTAAAAGCCACCAAAACCTGATGGTAAAACAATGGCAAACCCACCCAAACAATAGACTTGCCTGATTCAGGTGAGTTTGGGAGAAGCGCTGCACACATCAATATGACCTATGCAGGCTTCATTACGTAATGTTTAAAGAAAGCGTTTAAAAATAAAAACGTAAATCTATAACCAGCCCCACACCCCTTAATCTGGTCTAGTACTGCAAAATGGGGAAAAACCGAAGTAGAGTCTCCGCGATTTTCATATAACCAGCACTGGGATAAACTAAACAGGGGGCTTACACTATAGCATGAAGATGCACATTGTTCCCCCTCCCACACCGTAAGCCAGCATCAAACTGGACAGCACAGGCCTGGAATTCCTCCCCACCTCCCTCCTGAGGAAACCCCAAGCCTAAGCTGGAAGTAACAATCATACTGATCTGTACAGTGCTTTTGTTTGGACGGGTTTGCTCTCATTTTTGACCTTCTATTACCATAAGTCTAGAACTGGGAGAAGAAAACCAAAGGCATTTAGAGCTGCAAAAATCAACTGACAATGCTGAAACCTGACGGATGATAAATAGCAAGTTTTTAGAGACAAACACACCATCAAAAAACAGTCGGTTTTGAACATGACCAAAAACTGACCTTTAGTAAATTAGGTATTAATAATATTCTCTCTGGCCAATAATAACTTCTGTACTAACCTGACAACTCTATTTTTGTTGACTATATGACAATAAACCCTAACTCTCAAACTCACTGCTTAGGTGTCATGCATGACTCTAAACTGTCCTTTGTTCCATACATTCAATCTGTGTCCAATTCATGTTACAGCACATACATGTGCGGAATACGCCCATATCTCACATAAGGCACTCCAAAAACTCTAATTCATGCACTCATTATTATCTCACACATAGACTATTGATAGTCTCTTCACTGGTCTTCCCCTAAACAGATTTCCACCCCTATAATCTTTTCTGAATGCGGCTGCTAGACTGATTTCTCTGCTGCTCTGTCAGTCCTTACATCGGTTGCCTGGTTTTGGTGGGGTTTTTTTTGTTTATTTTCTAAGAAATGTATTCCTGTGCCTGCAGGCAGAGCCGGCGGAACCCACTCAGCAAAGGGATGCAGTGCAGGGAGGCGCATACCTGGAAAGGCGCTCTCACTGCTCTGTATCTCTTTGCTGTGTGCTGTTGCTGCCAGCTGCGCCTATCAATGTACATACAGCGGCAGCCAGCCGCCTGGATACCGGCTCTTCAAGTCCCCACTCCAGCCACGCCGCTGATGTAATCTCCTCCTGTGTCCTGTCCTGTGCCAGGGCAGTGGCGCTAGCAGTGGGAGGTGTGGGGGCGGGACTGACGAACAAAGGACGGCTCCGGGAGCAGAGAGCTGCAGTTACTGCTGACTGCAGTACTGCCAGGGGCCACTAGATGCCCCCATATACATGGACCCATCTCATCACCTGACAGGACTCAGGAACAAAAGAGAGACTGCCGGGGACCAGTACAGAGGAACTAAGTGAGTATTTTGTATGTGTGATTATCTATCTATCATCTATCTATGTGTCTTTCTGTCTGTCTGTCTGTCTGTCTTTCTGTCTATTATCTATCTATCTATCTATCTATCTATCTATCTATGTGTCTGTCTGGTTTTTTTTCCACTCTGTCTCTCTTTGTTGAAGGAGTCTCTGCCTGCTATAATGTGTACAATGGGGACTCTTGCCTACCGTAATGTGTAAAATGGGGACTCTTGCCTGCCGCAATGTGTAAAATGGGGACACCTGCCTGCCGTAATGTGTAAAATGGGGACAACTGCCTGCCGTAATATGTAAAATGGGGACACCTGCCTGCCGTAATGTGTAAAATGGGGAGACTCTTGCCTGCCGTAATATGTAAAATGGGGACACTTGTCTGCCTTAATGTGTAAAATAGGGAGACTTGCCTGCCATAATGTGTAAAATGGGGACTCTTGCCTGCCGTAATGTGTAAAATGGTGACTCTTGCTTGCAGTAATGTGTAAAATGGGGACACTTGCCTGCCGTAATGTGTAAAATGTGAACTCTTGCCTGCCATAATGTGTAAAATGGGGACTCTTGCCTGCCGTAATGTGTGAAAAGGGGACTGTTGCCTGCCGCAATGTGTAAAATGGGCACTCTTACCTGCCAAAATGTGGGTATTTAATGTATCAAGGGCACTGCGGTGTGCAGGGTGCATTACTGTGTAGGGATTAATATGGTAGATTTTTTTTTCTCCTATGGTGGCCATGATCAGTTGGTGCAAGGTCAAAAACTGGGGTGTAAGGTAGTCTTTTCAGACAAGGCTACGCCCATTTTAATGAGGTCATATCTAGGGTGGGGTGGGGCGCATTTTTTTATGTCAATGTGAGGGGGGGGGGCATTTTTAAATCTCGCACTGGGAGCCAAATTGGCTAGAAACAGCCCTAAAGGTGAGATGTGTTTATTACTGTTTGTATATGCCTGAGGACGATGTAAAGTAAAGAACATTAAAACGATGCATTCAATCCTGCCTCAATGAGTATTTTTTCATCCGGGTGCCGCTGGAATTGCTGTACTATTGTTGGACTCCTGGCCGGGGAGGACCTGCAGCGGGCACCGGAGCCCATACTATGTTAAAAGGTGTGCTGCCTCAAGATTGTTTGTATATATATACATATATATATATATATATATATATATATATATATATATACACACACACAAAGTGCTCGAAGTGGGGTATTATACAGTGGTATGGCATGCCGCCACTTTGAGCACTGGCGGGTCACCTATAGTGGGAAGATTCTCTGTGGGGACACTTTTCATCTGTGGTCCCATCCCCCTAAGCGCGTTACCCATCACAGCTTTCTTACATTACAGAAAGCCCACTGGCACAACTGTTAGAGTGAGAAGAGGCTCCAAGCCCCCATCCAGCAGAAAGGGAGCTCAACCACACACACCAGTGATGCTGTGCACATCTGTACAGTAAGTTAAGCACTGCACTCCCAGTTGCCAGCCTGCCACATTTGTTACAAGACAGATTTGGTATGATTTACCGATGTTCGGAAACCAAGCGGTCAGGAGACCGATGCGGGAATCCAGACAGTCGGAGTACCGACAGTGGTGAATCGAGTTCCCTCTGTGCGCTATGCGCTGTGTAATGTAAACAAAATTGTGCTACTGTATGGAGTCATTTGAATTGGTACTATTGTGTGACCACACCCTACCTGTTTTTTGCGGCGTGCGACTTCAGCGTGCATTGTCCCTTTATTAAGTATGGGAGAGAGGGCGCAAATTTATAGTTTGCAGGAGGGCGTCGAACACCCTTGCACCGGCACTGCCTGCAGGATTTTAGAGAATTGGACTCATACACCTTATACTGTGTCAAAGTGTAAACCTATATTTCCTTTTATAGGACAAGATAATAAAGGAAAGGTGGGTGCTGATTTGGGGTTAGTTCTCAGCTTGCAGGTGGCATCAGAAGCTCTCTACCTAGCAGAAGGCCTTTCCAGGTGTTATGAAGGGAACCTGGGTTGTTGGTCCGGGGTTAAATAAAATTAATAATGTTCAATGTGATAGGCAAAGCCAGTGCTGGTGGCTGCCAATCATAAAATATGGGGACAAACTGAAGCACAGCCACCACATAACTGAACATAAGGATCACAGGTAAGCAAGTTTACTTAATTTGATATTGTTCCAGAATTCCTCAATAAGAAACTTTCCTAGAGGTTTCGTAGAGGTGCCGTGAAAAAGATGCTGACACCCTAGGGTGCTGTGACTCAAGAAAGTTTGGGAGCCCCACCACTAGGCAGAGAAAATAACACATCTACACCTAAAATGAATCTGCTACATTTCCTTATATTTACAAAAGGATCTCTATTGTCATAATGCTGTTGATATGTGGTAATAAGTTAAGTATGCAACCCATTGCAGTAAACTCTAATAGCTTGCACATATCTCTCCTTTCTTTTCTCTTTTTCATTATACGTACCTCCCTCTATTTCATTTCTTTCTCCAGCTTATTTATTCTTTCTTTTCTTTACTACTGTATTTTACATTCCTCTTTTCTGCCTGATTTCCCTCCATTTTTTTGTCCCCTGTTCCTGTTCATGATACTGTCTCTGTCTTTCCCTATAGCACAATATTGCTGTCATGTATAATTTAATGTGGTTTTAGTTAGTTCCAGAGTGTGTAAGGCAGCTTCCATATATTTTTTTTATACAAGTCTTCCATTATTTATTTTATGTGTTTATAGACTGAAGCTTCATGAATTCACTTTATACTTTAATAGATAGATAGATAGATAGATAGATAGATAGATAGATAGATAGATAGATAGATAGATAGATAGATAGATAGAGAGAGAGATAGTGGCAAAATATATTCTTTATGCAAGAGTCAGCATTCTGCATTCTACACTTTTATTTATAGAAAAACTTTGCATATGTGTCTACATAACACCTTACTTTCTGCACAGTATTCAGTAATCAACACTTGTTAAATACTGATTAAATTATATATCTAGCTATATATATTGCTATATCACTGGCCCTAGAGCTAATGAAATGCAATTAAAGGTCTACTGCTGCACATGTGAGACATTGGAGGATTAGCTAAGTATTTGGATGATTAGTAAAATTGTATTTATGTGTCAAGAAATATAGAAAACTACTCACCATTGAGGGGAAAAGTATAAACCAGGCCCACTTAAGAAACTCTATTACTCTCACATTAATAAAGAGCATTGGCCCCCTGCATTAATTTTACCTTAAGGTATTAGTTAGTTAATACTGTTGATGGTTATGTTGGTGTTGTGTAATTGTGTTCAAAAATCTCTCTGATAAAGAGATTAATTGGGAAAAGCTTCCGGCAATAATAGTAATACATAAATATGCTAGAGATAAGCAGGTCTGGTTCTCTGAAAAACAGACCCACCCGAACTTCCCGATCCGAGTCCCAAAACGAGGCAAAACGCCATCATCCCGCTGTCAGATGATCGCAGGGTTTTAGATTCTATAAAGGTCCCGGTGATCGGCGACATTTTCACACCAGCTGTGGAGAGTGCACTGAAGGGACGTGTCTGTCTCAGTGCTGGGTTGTGTGGCATGGGGTGTGGGTGTGGGGCTGGTGGCGGCTGTAGGACTGATGTATCAATTCAGGGGTGCTCTGTCTGTCATCTGGTGGTGTATCTGACAAGGGGTGATCTGTCCATAAACCATATACAGTACTTCCAGGGGCTGTGCCGCAGTGTCAAAACCGAGTATACTCGAATGGTAAACCACTACCATTGCAACAAAAACATTGATGGTTGCAAATCATCGTGATGCGATGTTCATCCCTATGCTGTACCCCAGTGTACTATACAATTTTTATTTTATCTTCATACCCATGCACATATTGTCCGACACTGTGCGTGAAGGTGGTACCATAGTAATATATTTTCATACTCATACACATAATGTGTGACAATGTGGGTGAAGGTGGTACCACAGTAATATATTTTCATACTCATACATATATTGTGCGACACTGTGGGTGAAGGTAATACCACAGTAATATATTTTCATACCCATACACACAATGTGTGACACTGTGGGTGAAGGTGGTACCACAGTAATATATTTTATTTTGTACCCATATATGTATTGTGTGACACTGTATGTGAAAATAAACCGTAGCGTTTGATTATTATCTCTGACAAACTGTGACACTGTAGGTGGTATATTTTTTGTACAAATTCCAGTGTGTGCTGTACCCTAATCTGTTTGTGCTTGTTGATAGATATGGAGGACGAACAATTGAGAGGGGATGCAGATGCTGCCACCAGTCATGATGATACAAGTCCGTCAACGCCATCTACAAAGGCCGATGCCAAAGGGCATAGACGGCTTAAATCAAGGCATGTAAAATAAAAAAAAAAGGAAAAGTCAGATTAGTAAAAGTCAAATTAGTGCAATAACCAATTACATTTGTTTTCTGCACAATAAAGACCATCACAATGCCCCAATGATTAGTTTAAATATTTAAAATCAAACAAATTAAATCAAATTACTAATCAATCCTTCCTTCCACTACATACATATTCTTCCTTCCTTTGGCCCCTGATTTAGTTAATTAATTAATACAAAAACTACTTGTGTATGTTGGTCAAAAACACAAAAACATACATATCTACAACATGGTATATACTGTGTGTAAAGCTGGCTGAGGCAACCTGAGGTGCTCCACCCTTTGTTGACAAACAACTTCCAGCAGGGCCAGAAGTTATAGTTCACCTGGAGAGCCACAGGCTGCTTTTCTCTGTTGTAGAACAGCAAATCTTGATTCCATTGTCCCCATCAACCATCCTGAGCACAAAATAAACATCTGTTTACAGTGTGTACTATTATGCAGCCTAATTGTAAAGTAATTGCATTTTGATTGAAGTGACCGTTTGTTTGTTTGTGGGTGGCAGGCTGCCATCAGAAATTTTGGGGCCTGGGACTGGCCATATTTTTGCGTATGCATTGCAAATCTGCTAATGCAAACACAGATTTGTGAATGCATCGTAGGGCCTCTTTTATCCTTTCTGGGCTGCTCTTCACATGCAAATTTTACCAATAGCAGATTTGTGAACATCGCTATCTCAGCATCAGTAGCGATCCATAATAAAGGCCCTTAGGCACATAAACAAGCTGACTGGGGAAGGCCTATTGGACTTCACAAGGGATGCATCCTAGTGTCACATCTGTTGTGGCTGTGTTAGTGCTGGTCTGGAGCGGTGTGCAGACTTCTACTCCACTCTTCCTAGTGATTATGTGGGCTAGACGTAGCTCTACTACTATCAGAGCCATCTGAAGTGTTGTGGGTTCTCCTGTAGTCTCGATTACTCCCTTCTGCTATTTCCACTACTACACCATTACTGGGCATTAGCATTAGTACCCAACTACATACAGCTGCATTTGCAGTGGTTGCCATAGTGCTTTCCAGGATTCATACTGTGATGGTGTGTTGCAGGGCAGCACATATTTTAAAGCCTGTGTCATTTTCTACAGATGTGGGTAGCCTATAGTCCTAAAAACACTTCTCTTTGCCCTGGCAGTTTTTACCTAAAGAAGGTCTCGACAGTTATCTGCAAACAGTGCAGAGTCATTGCATGGAGGGGCTGGACACTGGACTGTGTGAACACCTCTAGCCTTCACCAATGCCTACAGTGAGTCACATGAGTCAATCTGCCAAGGTTCGTATAGCCCAGATGCAACTCACTATTCTCAGTGGTAACTGAACCATGTGATTTGGCTGTGTGTATGTGTTGTGTGTGGGGGTGCTGTAGGGTTAGGCCTCGGGGGTGGGGTGGGGGTGGTAGGGGGAATAGGCTGTGGTGAGGGGGGTTAGGTTGCAGAAAAGGGGGGGATTGGAGGGGGTTTAGGCACTAAGGTGTGGGGGGTTAGGTTTAGGCTGCAGAGGTGGAGGTTAGGGGTAGGCTGTGGGGAGGGGGGATAGGGATAGGCACCACTAGGGGGGGGTTAGACACTAAGGGGGAGGGTTGGGCTTTGGCTGCAGAAAGGGGTGGTTAGGTTTTAGCACTAAGGGGAAGGTTAGGGTTAGGCTGCAGTAAGGGAGGGTTAGGGTGTAGGTGGGGGGGGTAGAATACTTACCTCACCCCTGTTGTGATCGCAAACATCAGGATGCCAGCGTCAGTATTGTGACCACCAGCATCTCGTCCACTGGAATCACATACCGATCCCCTTCTATGCATGTGTAAAACAGGTTTGCTGGTTTACACATGCAAACTGGCCGGGAAGCCTGAACTTTGACTACCAGCTCAACTGTAATACAAAAAAAAAAAAAAGGAAAATATGCATTGGGAGCGATCACAGAATGTGACATTAAGTCCTCTCTTCGGAAAGCCAAAAGAGAGTGGATGGAACAATTTAACCTTTTCTGAACTACACAAATTTCTCATCTCCCCATGACCTATATTTACTTACTGACAAGGTTTTGTCTGCAGTCTTGATATCTTAAATTGACAAATATAGTTTTTTAATTATCATCTTAATAATTTTCCTGGCACGGTGTCAATTTTGATTATCAAAATAACAACTTATTTATCCTTCAATTTAACATTATTTTCTCACCACTGAAATGAAGCGCTACTCACCTTCCATGGTGAAAAACATCCAGAGTGTTAGAAATTATTTACGGCTTTTAATTTAGATGCAAAATGAAATATGAAAGGGGATGTCACAATGACTTTGTTGTTAGTGACTTTTCTCTCTCATAACTGCAAATAAAGCTCTCCAAAATAAGAAGCTACATACTAGGATGGCTGTGATAGGGAGGTTAACAGAGTTTGTACAAGTTAAACCAAGCGGTTCTGCAAAAGAGTCTGTTTAATTCCCAGATCCTCACACCAATCTCTCTGTATTTTGTACCATGCTAATCAGAATCCCCCTGTGGCTGATTTATTATGCACTCAACTAAGCAATAAAATGACGCTGTGTTGCCGGTCTGTTTCACAAGCGCTCTGAAAGCTGGTTTAGATGTAATTTAGAGGTGCCAGGAAGAAGAGCAGGGTTAAACGCTTGCACTAAATTTAGGAGATAGCAGGGCCTAATAGATCTACATCCTTCCAATAACCCAGTAGACATTTCTATTACAAGCTCCGTGCATAATGTACTTGAAAGAAAAAGTTCACCAAATTTACTACTCCATTAGATGATGCTGTTATGCAGTTTGCAGCGGCATCAAGAGGAGCTTAGCTGCTGAAAGTATTCATTTGTTCAGATAATGTCCTGTCTCTTATTCATGGCATTTTATAAATCTTAAAATTAGACATTTTACTACTCACTGTCGAAAGCCAACAGCTGTCTTTTTTTGGAGAAAAAAGTTTTAGAAATACTGTATAATCATTAAATGAAAGTCTCTTTATTTGCCTTTGTTTAACTAAATCAATTACGTCATAAACTATACCGGACCTATATAGTCTATCTTTTACTTTTCTTGCATAAAACCTAAGTCTAGAATTGAACTAAACAAGACATAATGGCAGCTGTAGTTCATCAGCAATATCACTGTATTCTTGATTTTTTGGGGTTTGAAATACATTCCTTAAGATAATCTTTTAATTGACTTTCACAGATTTTATTGAACATTGTGACAGGACAGGCTTACTCATACCCACTTTTCAGCTCTCCTCTCTGGGACAAGCCCATAGAGGAGACTCTGCTTGGCACTTTGAGGGGCAGGGCTAGGTTATCACATCACTAGGCCTCATCCATAAAATGGTGTGATTTGTGGATTTGCAGGAGAATGCGGGTCTAAATGATGCAAATTCACATAATTTAATCTTGTCTCCTCCATTCGGAGCTGCAATTCCCTGTGTAATCTCCTCATCTTGGTGGGATGCGACACCAGTTGGATTGGATGTAACTACCTGCCAGCACTATGTTGTACTTTCTCTCGACTCATCAACAGTGAGGGCCCACTGCAAACTACCATGGTGCCCACAGTTGTACAAGATGGATTAAGACTTTGGGGTGCTCAGGGTACTTAAGACCTAAAGAGGAACATTTGGGATACAGGTATTAGGGACACAGCAGCCCACGGGTGGGACAATGCCTGAAGAGCAGTCCTGGCGGTTGCGGGATATGCATAGATTTACATACATAGTCACACACATATATTGTACATATACACACACACATACATGAATACATACTGTCACACCTACGTTGCACTGCATACACATCACGGCAAAGCTGAGCCTGGCTACATCTGTACATACATGCATACATACATACAGTTACACAAATATACACATAATGCACATACTGTCACACCTACGTTTCACTGCATACACGTCACGGCAAAGCTGAGCCTGGCTACATCTGTTCATACATGCATACATACATACATACATACATACAGTTACACAAATATACACATAATGCACATACTGTCACACAGATATATACAAACACCAGACAATCAGGCAATCACACACATAAATAAAATAACATAAATAAATAAATAAATAAAGGCTTACCATACTATCTCTTTAAACCAGGACACTCATGAATTTCCCAGGTTCTGTGGCTGGCTGATTTAAACCCTGCGTTTCACCTGGTTTGTATCAGCCACAAAACCTGTGTAATTCATGAGTGTCCTAGTCTACAGGATAGTATGGTACAGTAAGCCTACATAAATACATGATATGCATGTAATGTAGTCCTCCCTCTTCGTCTTACCTAACAGCAGTGTTTCCCAAATCCAGTCCTAATGAATCCGTGACAGTGCATGTTTTACAGATCTCCTAGTTCTATACATGTTTATTCATTACTGGCTGACACATTTTAAAAGATTTAACAGAAATTTGGTTTGGTTCCGCACAGGAAAAATGTGGTAATGATGAACATAGATTAATACACAGATTGTAGAAAACTGTTCAGGGAATGACCAACGATACTAAGTTTATATTTAAAGATTCTTAATGAAGACATCTAAATAATTATTTGAGTTGGTGGTGCTCCCAGAGTCAGTAATGGTTAAGCAAAGAGAAGAAAAAAGAAAGACTCTGTGTTGGGGCACGCTTAGAAATTTGAAATAAGTTTATTAAAACTTAACATTTAATTAATAACGAATAAAAGTAATGAGGAGTTTGATACAAAAAAATTGTTCGAACACAAAGTAAACATATATATTGACAGAAATCAGGATAAGCCTGATACAAAATTATGGGCACCTGTGGTGAAAAATATACTGGAAAACATAAAAAATTACAGAAAAATTAATATTATTAAGGTGCCTGAGTTAATCAAAATTCAAAATTGGAGTAGAGGTAAATGATATGTACATATAATCACCGCAGTGATAATTGTAGGTAAGCACCTAGTCTAAAACCTCATGAGAATAGATGAGAGGCACAAAGGTTCATAATTGAAATGTCAAATGACTGAGGGTAATCACCTGGTAGAGATTCTGTTTGCTAAAAGGCTAGATCCTTATAGATAACAAAGCATTTAAGATAAAAGTATGATTATTAAAGATACAGAAGAGCATTGATAAATAAGCCTAAAGGCAAAGCCAATTGTAGATAAATAGAAGATTTGCGGGAAAGTTGGATAAGGAATAGGTAAGTTTCAGAAGTTGCTCTAACACTTCTGCTGTTTGTGATCAGAGGTCACAATCTTACTGCACCTGATATTCCCAAGAGGTCACCCTACTAGGTACTGATCAGGCTTATCAGCGCTTAGCTTCCAAGGTCGGATGAGATTGGGCGTTGCTGCTGAAATATGGCAGTAATAAACACTAGGACACAAATGAGAGAGTGTAATGAGTAGTGAGCAACAAGGTACTTCTGCTGTCCAGTTTCTAGCGCAGATTCTCTGTTGCTGTGAGCATTGCAGAGAGTGGTCTCGCATCTGGATGAGAGGGTACTAAAAATAGAAGTGAGATATGCTCAGAATAGGGAGGAAACCCTGCCTTCTGCTGTCCACTGTCTTATATAGATATATAGCGGACAGTGGATGAGAGAGGTGGGTTAGGCTTACCTATTGATAAAAAGGGTGGTGGGAAAATTAGAAGAAGGAGAAGAAATGGTAATGTGGTGAGATCACAAATTAACAAAAAATTAAGTAAATTATGAAATAAAACAATCATGAAATCAACGATTAATTGGAAAAAGGAAAATAAACACAGGCTGCATGATAAAGGCTTACCAAAATGGGTATAAGACCCTGTTTATGCAGAAAGGATTCTGCAAAAAAGTATTACATTTAAAAGGAAATACCAGAAAATGGTTTAGAACAATAATTAAGGATCAAAAATAGCAAACATGGAAAAAAACAATATTGATTATATATCAGTATCAGTTAAATAACTGGAGTCCAAATGGGCACATACAATACCAGGGAGTCCCAAAAGTGATCTGAGCTAGAAAGAGTTCAGCATCACTGAGCACAGACGGACCGTTTCACCAGGGTGGCTTGTTCACTGTGTCGGGATAGTATGGTACAGTAAGCCTACATAAATACATGATATGCATGTAATGTAGTCCTCCCTCTTCGTCTTACCTAACAGCAGTGTTTCCCAAATCCAGTCCTAATGAATCCGTGACAGTGCATGTTTTACAGATCTCCTAGTTCTATACATGTTTATTCATTACTGGCTGACACATTTTAAAAGATCCACAGTTAGAGCTAATTATTTCAATTGTGATACTTAGAAGATCTGTTAAACATGCACTGCTATATATAGTGTGACAGGGGTAGCTCAAATCTGACATGGTTATAGAACTGCTGGATGTGAGATCCAGTCCAGGTATTTTGGGTGTTCAGGTTGTAGGAGCAGCAGTCATGATTACAGACTCCTGTCAGTTTGTTTTAAAAAGATTTTAGTAACAAGAGACGGGCTCCTGATGGGGAATTAGTCGCCCAGGTGATAGACCAGGGTGTGCCTAGTGTTAAGAGTCCTGGATCTGCTGTTTGGACACTGCTGTTTCTGTGACTTTGTGTGACCTGTGCTATAACCTGTGACTTGCCTGAATGTATTTGATGGTTACACTAGCTGGATCCTCCTGAGCACACATTTTATACATGTTGGCTAGGCTTACCATACTATCCCTTTAAACGGTGACACTCACAAATTGCACAGGTTCTGTGGCTGATTAAAACCAGGTGAAATTAAGTCAGCCAGCCACAGACACAGAACCTGTGTAATAGATTAGTATCCCAGTTTAAAGGGGTAGTATGGTAAGCCCAGGGCCATAACTAGGGGGGGGGCTAAGGGGGCATGTGCCCCGGGTGCAGGACTTGATGGGGCGCCAAGGAGTTACAGAGCAGGGTTTTTTGTTTTGTTTTTTACCGGCAGTGCTGTGCTGCTCCAGCGAGACAGCAGACAGCTCCCGGGGCAATGGCTCTGACCAACCTGTCTGCCCGCAGCTGGCACCGACGCTGTGCGGGTTAGCTCCAGTTCCTATGATCTCTACTATGCCGGCTTTAGGGGATGTAGTATAGTGATGTAGTGCAGTGTATAGGGGAATGTAGTGCATTGATGAAGTGTTATGATATAGTGCACAGTATGGGGACACACAGAGGAGCATGTAGTTGAACACACTGGCGGGGCATGTGACACATAGGGCATTTGAGGCACATAAGGGAATATTGTCCAACAGTATTCCCTTTTTCAAAAATTTCTGATAATCTTACATGGTTTTTTTTTTGGGGGGGTGGTGGAAGGGGGGGGGTGGGGCGCGAAAATGACTACCTTGCCCCGGGTGGCGTAAATCCTAGTTTCGGCCCTGGTAAGCCTACTGTTGGCTGGTGGGTATTGAGAATGACACTTAGGCAGGAGGCTGGGCCCAATACAGGATAGCCAGGGAATGGATCAGACTGCTAATCCTAATATGCCAATCACTGGCACAGAGTATGCATATACCCATGAGTGAGGAAGAGATGGGTAAGTGTAGGACAAAGGTTTTACGTATTTGCTTAAGAGGACATGAACCCAGATACGGATACACCTCTCAGTAAGCATTTTCATGCTGCTACTGGAGGACTGGTGCATTAATAGCATTTATGAGGATGGCTATCAGCAGCACTATCTAGTAGTCAGTGGTGACTGATTGCAGATAGACCCCTCCAGCTGAGTACTTAGATCATTAGTGTCGTAGCTTTATCATTAGAAGTCATGTCCATCTATTCATATTACGTAATTGACATTTCCATTTATTCTACTGCAGAGGAGAAGATTCCCATTGGATTTTTAAAGGGGAAAACAACAAATGGATTTAATCTAATACATAGTTTGTGTTTCTACAGCATGTAATTACATTTCACGTGGAACATGTAACTTTTGCATTTATTATTAACACTGTCCATAGACTATTCTCCATTGTGTATATGCATCATTACATTATTATATGATAGAGTAATGCTACTTTTGCATTTTCTACTATGGTAACTCTGTCATGCCACATCTCTATAATATCTCTACACTTGCACAAATTCAATTACCCACAGGATTTTGCCTTTACAAAATATTAAAAAATGTGCGTGACCAAATTTGAATTACCAGACACACATTGGGGGGGGGGGGTCACACACACATCGGGGGTCACACACACACCTGACAGGGGGTCACAGGGGTTTCACACATACACACACTGCTGCAGAAGACCAGCTTATTGGGATGAAGAAGAAGTCCTCTCTGCAGAAGGTGAGTAGTTAAGGACTAAGTAAGATAATTGGAAACTTCCAATTGTTTAACTAGTCATTGGAGGGGGGGGGGGGGGGGTCCGCGGGGTTCCAAAGCATGTCTCGACAATGTTTCCTTAAAATAATGATTCAAGAAATAATTGCTTTATGGCTGTGAGAAATAAGATGGAGTGACTTCTATAGAAATGACTGAGGCTCAGTTTCTCTTCTACAATTGAATGGGAAAACCCCCATGGCTATGGGAAAAACCCATGCGCTGTAGGATTTTTCTAAAATGCACACACAGTTGAATAATATGCCTGTATGTCTATACAGTACTGGGGCATTACACACATTTATTGCTCCTGACATACAGTACTGTGCCCATGGTGGAGATGTTAGTGTTGTACAGGTGAGTGCATCTTTAGATGTGTTTACCTGGACATATGCACATAAATGCACTTTATCTTGCATGAGGCATAAAACGCATATGTTTGGAGCACAAATGTGTATAACTGTATTAGAGCACATATCTGAATATGTACAATAGTAGGCATATTAAATAATCATCCTCCACTCCTGGGGCCTGGTTCTGAGTCGCTCACTATGTTGGATGTTTCTGCAGCTGTGATTTCAGCGCATACACAGAGTGCTGTATTGAAAATGTTCAGTTGCACCCAGGTGTTCTGTCTCATACTGTATGTGAGTGTTGCAGGAGTGTCACTGAAGTACACAGCCGCTTAATCGTTCACATTGGAGGCCATACTCAGACAGAGATTCTGCTCCTATCATCAGGCTGGTGCATGTTTCAAGTGTGTGACGAAGATGGCGTCTAAAGATGCACCAAGTGTGATTGCAGCATCCAAAGTTGCTGTAAATTGGCATCACAGTCCTTGTACATTCATATGCACAGATCTACACCAGGAAGGGCTTGTAACGGTATTAGCATATTGTCACAGAAGTGCACCCAGCAAAAGATGCACACACGTGCGCCACTGCATACGACTCAGAATCAGCCCTCCTGGGAGTGGATGGGAAAAGGCGAATCAGCAACAAGGATGGACTACACCTATTCTACCATCTGTACAGTGAAAACCGGTACAAAATCGGAAAAGGGGCATGGTCACTTTTAAAGGAGGTGTGGCTAAGCAGCGCTCCCATAGGCTTCCATTGTAATGGGAGACACTGAAAACCAGTGCAAGGACCCTTTTGACCGGTGCAGACCATAAAAAAACGGTACTGTACCGGCCAAAAAGGTATAGTTGGAGGGTATGCTGGTATGATGTTTACATTTAGATATACTGGGTTCCTGTGGCCATTTTAGCGGTGTGCTCCTGACCAGTCTGGGTCTGTCTGTTCCAAAATATTATCCAGTGGAGCATTGTTTGATATATGGAAAGTAATGGAATGTGTGTGTACTATTAGCAATGGTATGGCAGAATGATGGTACACACCAGCGGATGACTTAGGTGAACATAAAGGTTCTTAACCAGAGAGGTGGTTTATTCAGCAGTATTCTGAATGTAGAGATGTAGCCACACTCATCTGAGCTGTGGCTAATCACATCTGCAACTACATTTTTGCAGTGGCACAGGCACATGCAGCTCATAGGCAACACACTGCATGGTTGAGGTTGCAAATAGTCGTAGCTCGGCGTTTATAGTTGCATCCATGATGCGCGAGCCCTTGCGTGCACAGCATGCATTGAATGAGCCTGGCTAAATCTGTATAGGCATAATCACAGTTATGTATGAAACAGACTCTCAGCATGGAGCGGAGCTTGAGCAGAGTATACAGATCACCAGTCGATGACTGTATGTGGGTAGCGGTGCAAGATGTAAGCGGTACCAGTGTCAAGGGCGTTCTGGATCAAGCAGAGAATGTGGGGGTCTCATCAAGCTAATTGGAACACGTCCGTGTTCTGCTGTTGCACTCTAACAAGATGGTGCTGCGAACGTGCAGAAGTACATAAGGTGGCCATCTTGGTTAGTGAATGAAACCTCCCTAACAGAGCCAATATGTATTTGCCTCCAAAATGTCAAATAATTATATTTTCAAATGTATTACAGTTTAACATACAGTACAGTATGTACCATTTAGTAGTCTAACTTCATCATTGTGCCCACTTAACTGTATTTATAAGGACTTACTTTCACTACTCTGATGTTGCTTACAGTATATTTATTCTGTGTTCTATAAGAATCAATTATTCCATTAGTTAACTCCAGTGAATAAAACCTAGAATAACAGTGTTAGCCACTATATAGAAAGCAAAACATTAATCTATAGTCCATAAAAATAACAGCCCATCACCAAACCATGAAGGCTATAAAGGATAGAATGTAGCACATATATCTTATTATGTTAAACATAATGTTGTGTACAAAAAGAACATATTCTACCAGATGAGTCCCATGTCATTCCCTATTGCAATTAGCTCACTCTTTATCTTAGTGACATACTGTGATTATTAATTTATGAGTAATAAAAAGAGTTCAAGTATTTAACAAATGGTAGAGTCTTCAGAAGAGACCATCTATCACTTGGTGACAACTGTCTTTGAGTTTATCACAATCAATATATTTAATGGAGCAATTTTTCAACTGGCATAGAAAGGTTTTAAAATAAGACAAGTTGTTGCCGCGGCCTCTCTGTTCCCATAAGAGTAGACGTTCTATGAGAAATACAGAAAAAGCCAAATCAGAGGGTAGCAGTTTTAATTTTATCTGGGGAGGTGCCAGTTACACCCATTAGACACTTTATACAGATCTCAGTTCCATTTGAAATAATGTACATTATGCACCAAACCACACTGCACATGTGAAGCTCTAACACATTCTGCATAGGGAGGGTGGAGCAAGAGGAGCTCGAGCTCCAGGCGCCGCTGTGGACAGAAGGCGCCGGCTCCTTGTAACGCAGCTGAGAGACGAGTTCTCGGGGTAGGAGGAGATGACTAGAAGAGAGGGAAGGGGTGGCCATCACACTGCCTGCATGTTCCATGTTACTGATTGCAGTGCAGAGAGTCCAGTGCAGTGTAGAGAGTCCAGTGCAGTGTAGTGTGGTGTGTTGTTAGGGAAGTAGGGAGGTTTGGAGGCTTGTCAGAAGAAGCTTCCTGGCTGTCAGGTGTCTGCATTCAGTGATCTGGAACATGCAGGCAGTGTGGTGGCCACCCCTTCCCTTTCCTCAGTCCTTTCCTTCTACCCACGGAAGCCCAGTCTGTCAATCACATAGAAGCTCCGCCCCTCCAGGCTAGACGGAGGAGCAGCTGCTCTGCTGCTGCCCACTTTGTGAGAATTAATGTGTGTATATGTGTGTGTATGTGTTTATGTGTTTGTGTGTGTGTGTGTGTGTGTGTGTGTGTGTGTGTGTGTGTGTGTGTAAATGTGTTTGTAAATGTGTGTATACAGTATGTCTATCTGCATATGTGTGTTTATGTGTATACATGTATGTGTGTGTGTTTATGTGTATATATCTTTGTATACAGTATATGTGTGTGTATATTTGTGTTTGTGTGTGTGTATATATCTGTGTATATTTGTGTGTTTATGTATGTCTGTGTGTATATTTGTGTGTTTATGTATGTGTGTGTGTGTGTGTGTGTGTGTGTGTGTATATATATATATATATATATGAGTGTGTATACTGTATATCTGTGTGTGTGTTTATGTATGTCTGTGTATATTTGTGTTTATGTGTGTGTATATGAGTGTGTATATATCTGTGTATGTGTGTGTTTATGTATATCTCTGTATATTTGTGTGTGTGTGTGTATATATATTTGTGTATTTATGTATCTGTGTGTATATTTGTGTATTTATGTGTGTGTGTGTGTGTGTGTGTGTGTGTGTGTGTGTGTGTGTGTGTGTGTGTGTGTATATCTGTATATGTGTATATATCTGTGTATATGTGTGTTTTTATGTATGTCTGTGCCTAAATGTGTGTGACTCTATGTATGTATGTATGTGTGGTGGTGGGTGGGGGCGCCGTGACTTGGCCCTGCTCCGGGTGTCATGTCTCCACGCTACGCCTCTGCTGCAGTGAAGTACAATCAAATGGGCAACAAAAATCTGAAACTTTGCATTGAGGCAGGGAATTGATGCCAAGGTCTATGTTGTAAGAATTGCTAGCAGGCAAAAATGGCTAGAAATGCCAGGCTTTTTTTCAATCACGAATCAGATTTACTATTGTATGTACTATTGTATGTATTGATTTCTGGAAATATCAGCAATGGGAAAACATATGTCATTAATTAAGGACATACAGCATACACAGAATTAATGTTTATATCGCCTTAGGTCATACTGGATATAACAGTATCTCTGGCCTTTATTTTTACACAAATTACCGGTCTCTTAAATGACTGAATTTCATAGACATTTTAATTGTTTTCCGACCTTGAACAACAGTAGCTTGGATTAAATAATAAAGTGAATTCCTTTAGTAAACTGCAATTAATGGGAATTTATCCTTAACGTAAGAACATTTATCATACCCTCTAAAAAGGACACGTGGAGGTGTTGCCCATAAAAAACAGATTTTTGCTATCATTTTATAGACTTTATACAAAAATGACATTTAGAATGTAGTGTAGGACCACCTGAGCAAAGGCTCTTGGCCCAATATGTAGCTTATCATATATCTGCAGATGTGTGACTAAGGGGGTCATTCAGATCTGATCGCTGGGCTGCGTTTTTTGCTGTCCTGCGTTCAGATAGTCACCGACTACAGGGGGAGTGTATTTTGTCCGTGCAAGTGTGTGATGCTATGTTTACGCCGAGCTGCTAAAATTCAGTCTGCGCAGTTTCTGCGCAGCCCAGGACTTACTCTACCAGTGCGATAGATTCAGGCTGATCGGGGTCGGAGCTGATGTCAGACACCCTCCCTGAAAACACTTGGGAACGCCTGCGTTTCTCAAGAAACTCCCAGTAAACTGTCAGTTACCACCCACAAACGGCTTCCTCCTGTCAATCACCTTGCGAACGCCTGTGCAAACGGATTTTTCGCACCATCCCGTCGCTGATCGACAAAGCCCGTTGTTGTTGTCCGACGCACGTGTGCATTGTGGTGCATGTGTATGGGCAGTTATGACCTGATCGCCCGCTGTGCAAAACACACAGCAGGGATCAGATCTGAATTACTCCGAGTCATCTGCATTTTGGGCCTGATTCAGAGGTGCACACAGATGAAGGAAGAGACATAGATAAGCCTGCGCAGCCCATTAGTAAATCTTTACTGTGCACCATACTCACCGACATTCTGGCTGCCCCGTGCGGGAGGGGGCAGCCAGGTCGGTCAAACAGGGTGTGTGGCCTCAGCATGGGTGGGCTGTACAGGGGTGTGGATGCACGATCGTGTCATCATGCACCCCCCCCCCCCCCCCCCAGCTATTCAATGCCTATAACCAGCACTAAATAGCAGGGGATGGGACTATGATGACACAAATCACGTCATCTGCCTCCCTGGAGCGCCCACGTTGCAGGTCGGCTGAGGGGGTGCAAGTGGCTGTGAGGGAAGTGGGGGATGAAGTAGCTCCAGGAGACTTGCCTGCCCTTCTGGGGTGCCCTAGAGTGCCACCTGATTTCTGGAGCCTTCCAGCCGATACGGGAGAATAGGCAAGTACTGTATGTTG